>NW_022589706.1:181040-391653 GCF_004348235.1 Phoca vitulina
CATCACCACCATCATCACCACCATCACCACCATCATCATCACCATCACCATCATCCTCACCACCATCCCCACCATCACCATCACCACCATCACCATCACCATCATCACCATCACCACCATCATCACCATCACCACCATCATCATCACCATCACCATCATTATCACCACCATCACTATCATTATCACCATCATCACCATCACCATGATCACCACCATCACCACCATCATCACCATCACCATCACCACCACCATCATCACCATCACCACCATCATCACCACCATCACCCCCATCACCCCCATCACCATACCATCATCATCATCATCATCCCCAGCATCATCACCATCACCACCATCATCATCATCATCACCACCATCATCACCAGCATCACCACCATCATCATCATCATCACCACCATCATCACCACCATCACCACCATCATCATCACCATCATCATCACCACCATCACATTCTGCCTGACTGTCATCTACGGAGGATGTGTGTCTGTCTCAGCTCTATTCAGAGGGCAGGAAGGGCAGCCATCACTGCTGAGGGCCTGCTGGATACCAGGAGCTGTGGAAGAGGAACTCAAGGGTCAGAGAGATGAAGTGACCACATCCAACATCTAATGCATGGCTGTGGTAGGATTTGAATTTAGGACATTTGGCTATGCCCTAATTTGGGACATTTGGCCGTTCTGGAGGACAGAAATTAACCCCAACCCCAGGCAGTCCCTAACAAACATTTCGGTGGCTCTCGCCCCTAGCCACACTAAAATCTCTTGGAGAACTTTTAAAAACACAGGTGCTCAACAGCCCCCCTACCCTGCCAACACACTGATTTTTGATTCTGCTGGTTTGGGTGAGGATGCCCAGGGACTGTGATGTGACGCCCAGGTGAGGGCCACAGTCTGTATGTAGGTCACATGCCCAACCCTACACTAGCCCAAATAGCCCTATCCCTAAGGGCCCAGCACCCAGGACAGGAGCAGGAGAGAATTTCACAAGTGAGAACTTCCTTAGGGCCAACAAAGAAATTATTATGCACATTCAGAGGCAAAAGAAGGTATTTCTACCTGGGGGTTCAGGGAAGAGCAGCTAGGGTGGGCACTTGGCATTTGAGCTTTAGTTCAGTGAACACCCAGTTGTCCTTTGACCACAGATTGCAGAGAGCGGGTTCAGGCAGATGGAGCAGCATTCACGAAGGCTTGGAGGTGGGTAAGTGGGGATGCCTCCGATGGTCTCCCCACTTCCACCCTTGTCCCCCATCTCAGCTTGCTGGGGCAGCCAGGGTGATGTCGGGTCTTGTTGTTCCTTGGACAAAACCCTCCAGGGGCTCTGCCTCTCTCAGCAGAAGCCGAAGTCCTTCCAATGGCCCCCGAGGCCCTTGGCGCCATGTTACTCTTGGACCCCATCCTCCACTCCTTTCCTTTTGCTCCCTGGCCTCATGCTGGCCTTGCTGGTCGCAGAACACACTGAGCCCACTCTTGACTTGGGGTCTTTACACCTCCTGTTCTCCGCCTGGATGCTATTCCCCAGCCCCACACCTCCTGTTCTCCGCCTGGATGCTATTCCCCAGCCCCACACCTCCTGGTCTCCGCCTGGATGCTATTCCCCAGCCCCACGCTTCCTGGTCTCAGTGCAGGTGCCACCTTCTCACCGAGAGGCCTTCCTTGGCCACCTCGTGGAACACTGCAACCCTGCCATTCCATCCCCCTTGCTTCCCTCCCTGCTCATTGCCATAGTTTACGGTTGATTTCTTGCTGCCTGTCTCCCCTTGAACATGAGCTTGGCCAGGGCGCGGTCTCCTTTGCTCACTGCTGCCTCCTCAGGGCCTGGAGCAGTGCCTGGCACCTGGTAAGGGCTCTATAATAGGGGTGAGAGAAGGCGGGTGGGCAGGCTGACTTGGGCTTATGTACCAACGCAGCCCATGGGCCTGACTGGCAGGGGGGCTGCACGTGCATTAGCAAGATGGTTGTGTCCCAACTCTGAAGGACATTGACACCAGGCTGAGGCGTGCGGGATCATCTGCTCCATCGCTCAGGCAATAGGCAGCCACTAGGGGCTTTTGAGCAGGGGGATGGCATGGTCAGAGCTGTGACCAGGCTCTGGGATGACAGCCCACCATGTGGCCCACCAGGCTAGAGTTAATGTCTCTGGGGCCAAGTGGAGAACCGATGGCACCCAGCTGTGAGCAGAGAGACCCCTTCTCTCTTTCTGGCAGAAACCCCGACAACACTAGGATCATGGGCAGCCCCTGCAGGCCTCGTCCTGTTCTCCTGGCCAAGGCTCTGAGCTCCCCTCTGGGCAGCAGGTCCCCGTGAGAACATCAGCTCCCACGGGCTATTTCCCCCCAAAGACCCAGTCAATGAGAATCCATCCAACTCCCGAGGAAGGAAGCCTTGAGCAAGTGGGCTAGTGCCCTCAGCCCCTGGATACTTAGGCTCTAGTTCCAGCTTCCCCATTGACTCCTCTAGGGACCCGGGAGAGCCACATCCTTCCCTGGACCTCAGTCCCCATCTGTGTGATGGTTGGTTTGGTCCAGCTCTGTTCCTCTGCCATCTCATGCCTCTCTACCCATGCTCAGAACCCTCTCTACGTGGCACGGAGATGAATGTGCAATGGCCTCCTGAACGCCAGGTTCCTTAAAAGTCCAGACCTGCCAGACACCCTGAATTCCAAGGCACAGCCCCTGGTCTCCTAGGGCCCTGAAGGCCAGAAAGAGGACATTGTACTTGTGGAGACAGGAGCCTGGAACTTGGTTCTATTTCTTTGGCAAAGTTGGGGGCCCAGGACAGAAAGCTGCAACAGGAAGTGAAGGGGACCCTGAAAATCTCATGGTCCAACTGCCCATACTTTATGGATGGAGGCACGTAGGCCGAGAGAGGAGAGGCGGCTTGCCCGAGCACTGGTCCTTGGCTCCCCCAACCCACCAGGCTGGCATTCCCCTGGGAAAACCAGCGATCTGACCTCAGAAGTGTGCCCTTTGCAAATGCATATTTCTGATTAAACATGCCTTTGAGGAGGTAGGCAGAAGTTCCAGTACTGGGGGAAATGGCAACTCCCAGCGCCATTCTTGACAGCCTCTCCCCTCCCCAAACTCTTGGTTGGCAAAGCAAATCATTTATCACTTGGCTCTGGTGACGTCTAGTGGACAGACTTTTAATAGCAACACCGAGGACGCAAAGGGACAAAGAGCCTGGACAGGTTGTCCCCAAGCGCTCTTTCTAGGGTGGTGGGTCTTAGACTCCCACATGCCTACACTTCATCTTGGAATAAATAGCATGAGGATGCAGAGTCTGCCTCCGCAGGTTTGGGGTGAATTCGAGATTCTGCATCTGTCCCGCGCTCCCAGTTGGTGTCGATGCTCCGGGAGCTTGTACCTGCATTACCATCACTTGGCTATGTAACTGGTGCAGCTCAGTGGAAAATAAAAATGTGGGGCCCCTTTTGATTTAACTTAAAAGCAGGGGGAAAGTGCAGTTGAAAGTATTAAATATAAAGATTTTCCCTTTAAAATATTTTATGACTTATACACTATGGTTGCGACAACAAGGGACACATGGGTCACAACATAAACTTGCAAATTGTAAAACCAACATTTTTGGTGTCATAAATTATATAATACAACAAATAATAATACCTTATTAATGGGAGAGCTTGATTATAAGATTTCCCGGATTTGCTTTACTGCAAATTCATTAATAGGTCATTGAAATGTATATTTTAGCAACTTGTTTTCAATCAGTATAATGGGACGTGACATCCAATGCTCTTGGCAAATTCAAGGTCACAAATCGTTTCTGATAATTTTTCATTTTGAGGACCCTTCTGCTGATTGCAACCATTACTGGGGCTGCTGAGTATTTTGCAGGCTGTGATAACATTGGGATAAATTTCAGTTCAATTATTGATTTGAAATATGAATTTTAGTATATCTAGAGCTGAGGATTGTTGCAGAACATTTTTCTAAAAAGATTCAACTCTTTTCAGTAAGTCCATTTCATGTAAGTCTAAATTTAGTTTTAAATGTAAATTTAGACCTGTTATTTTAATGTCTAATGTCTGACATTTCCTGTAACCTGGGGTGGTTTTACAAAAAACCACGGTGGCTTCATGATTTGTATATAGTTCGATCTCCTGCTTATGCATTCTACCACTCCATCTTGAATTACAAGGGAAAACTTAAAAAATTGTCTTCCTCTTTTTTTAAAAAAAAGATTTATTTATTTGAGCAAGAGAGAGAGAGCAGGAGAGAGAGAGAGAATCTCAAGCAGATTCCCCACGGATTGTGGAGCCTGACGTGGGGCTCGATCTCATGACCACGAGATCATGACTTGAGCTAAAATCAAGAGTTGGACACCCAACTGACTGAGCCACCCAGGCACCCCCAAAATTGTCTTCCTCTTTAATAATGGGCTTATCAAACTTTGTACGGAAACAGTGTTCTTTTCTACCGAATGTAACAATCTTTACATTATTCCTAATTCTAAACCTTAGGATATTTGCTTTATAATGTTGTAATAGTTTTTAAAACCAGAGATTCTAAACTCATTGAAGAATTCTAGTAAGTGCCTTGCTTTATTGCAATGTCCGCATGTTCACTTCTATTCTGTAACAACTTACCGACAGAGTTTACTGCTGAAGCCTGGCAGATCCTGTCCTGGTGCGCAGGCCTGAGAGTTGATATTTATGCAGGTGCTGAAAGGACAGCTTCTGGGCAGGGAAGGGCCAGCTGGTCTCCCACCGCAGTCCAGGCACCGATCCCCGGGGAGCCCTTCCCTCTCCCAGGGTCGCCCACTGCTGCCATTGTCACCATCAGCACCTGTCATCCAATGGCCAGGCCAACTTCTTGGAGCACGTGCCGCCCACCGTGTCCTCTACTCAGGGGCATGCTCCGTTACTCCAGCAGACGTCACTTACAAAACACGAGTTCAAAGAGAAACTTACTAAGATTTTCAAGAGGATGACAGCGGAGCATGACCCCAAGTGGACCTCTGTGTGACTCCAGAGGCAGCACACCTGGGAAGCTGGCCCTGACTAGCATCACAGACGATATTGACCGAACTCGCCACATGCCAGGCCCTGGTCTACGGACCCATTCAGTCCTCACAATCCGGTGGGGTCCTGCTATCAGCCCTGTTTTACAGATGGGGAAACGCAACATGCTGCCCATGAACTCAGCCCAAGGTCACGTGGCAGCAAGTGGGAGTGTCCGGACCCCAGGCAGTAGGGCTCCGGAGCTGTACCATGGAATCCTCCTTCCGCAGCAAGAGTATGAACAGCCCCCTCTGGCTCTCGGGAGCGTTCGTGTCTCACCCCAGTGCATGCCCGCAGGGAAGCAGGGCCGGATGCTCAGCCCTGGTTTCTTGCCTCCAGCATGAAGAGAGGCCAGAGTTCAGGCCTGGAACTCCCACCTACCCAGGCATACATGCCCATAACCGAACTTCAGGGCGCTGGGGCGAGGATGACTGAGAAATATTTTAAACTGTGGATAATGACCTACAAGGAAGTCCTGAAGTCAGTTTGGTGGGCTGTGCCCGGCAGTTTGAAACCACGAAACCGAAAAAGGAGACAGAGGGTCAGAGTGCACCCCTGAAGTAGGGCAACTATTGTTTTGCATTGGGTTGAGTTTTAGATCTATTTGTGTGTGCTGGGTCACATGTTAATTGCATTTCTTTCTGTGCCTCCTCGGATTCTTCTGTTTCAGCTCTGCTGGCTGGGGGCGGGGGGCACACTGGACACGCTGGCCAAGTGTGGCCCCCATTCCTGAAATCCAAGTCCCACCACCCCAAGTGATTTGGTTTCCCTGGGGTGGGTCCCGTGGAGGCCTGGGCCCGGAGCCAGACCTGCAGGGAGTCACATTTCGGGGGTGGGAGGGGGGTTGCCGCAGGTGCGTGGTGAATGGAATTGCTTCGGCCAAGAGGTTCGGATGTGGGGACAAACATGAGACCTGTGTAGCACCCATCAGGGGGTCAGTAAAGGTGTCCTTGTCACTGTATGTCCCAGGATGGGTCCTGGGACAGCTGTTGTCAGTAACAACGGGAACAACCGTGTCTGGAGCCCCTACAGCAATGTGTAGGCACTGTGCCGGGTGCTTCATAAAACACAGCTCCTCTTCCTCTTATAATAACTCTGCCAGGCGTTGATATCCCTATTTTACAGATCAGAACACTGAGGCTCAGGGAGCAGGTGCCTTGCTCAGAGCCCTATCGTTGTTACGTGGAGAGAACATTTGGGTGTGGGTATGGTTTTGGCTTTCAGACGTCAAGTATTAAACCCGAGCTAGTCGAGCTCCCTTGCAGTACGTGGCGATGTGCTCCAGGTCCCACGGGCTTTCAGAGGTAGAGCCGAGGCCAGAACCCAGCCTGCCCAGCAGCCACAGGTAAATTCTTCCACCTGCCACCTGAGGAGGCCCGCCCTCACCTCCTGGACCCCTGGGCCCGCCCCCTTCTCACTTGGGACCTTCCACTCCCTGCTTCTCTTGGCTATTCTGTGAGAAAGTAGAAGTCTCAGACCCTGGCAGCCGCGGAGAGCTCAGCGACCGCCACCAATTTGCTGTGTGTCCTGGGAGGAGTCCGTCTGTTTTCCCAGGGATGAAATGCAGGGTCGAGCTGTAGGAGGTACCTGGCCGGTGAGGCACTCGCACTGGGTTTGCCAGAAAAAATTCAGGATGTCCAGTTACATTTGAATTTTAGATAAATAATCAATTTTCAGTAGCAGTATGTCGCAAATATTGCATAGGATATACTTACACTGAAAGGTATTTTCTGTTTATCTGTGTTCAAATTTAACTAGTGTCCTATATTTTTATATGCTAAATCTGGCAATCCTCTTCAGGGTCTCATCTGGATAATTTGGGTGTTCTTATTCAGTAGGTCTTGCTGAGTGTGCACACGGGGACAGCCTCTGTTTGGAGGAGCTCTTGACCGGAGGCAAAGAAGTAGAATGGCCGATGACCATGGGCTGTTGGCAAGTGGGGGGCCAGCGTGAATAGGGGTGGGGTAACTATAGGGAGGGAGAGGCTGAGCTGGTTTGGAAAGAGGAAGACGCGCCAGTGCCAAGGGGCTGATGGCCCTGCAGGCCCCAAGGTCCGAGCCACACCTGGCCTGCTCGCTGATGGCATCTCAGGCCAGTTACGTCTGAGGCTTCTCTCTTTCCG
Organism: Phoca vitulina; assembly: GCF_004348235.1. Lineage (NCBI taxonomy): Eukaryota > Metazoa > Chordata > Mammalia > Carnivora > Phocidae > Phoca > Phoca vitulina. Next base: position 188,200 of record NW_022589706.1, read on the forward strand.
TGCGGAAATGGCTCGGTGAGACCTGCCTTGCACCAGTGTTGGATGCAGGAAATGAAATGACGTGTACAAAGTGCCAAGTACAGAGCAGGCCACCAACAAAACCAGTGAACGGTTATCACCCTGACGTTAAGTCTAGCAATAAACACGTTCAGAGACACACCACCCGTGTCTCCTGCATGGAGGATGATGCTGGGCTCCTTTGCGAGGCCTCCAGCCAGACTGCACACAGGCCTTCTCAGGATCAGAACAAGCTGGTTTCCTGCTATAGAAATCATGTCCCCTGCAGTAGACACTGCCCTGGGCCCTCCCAGTTCTGTTCTGCTCCCTTTTTCCTAAGCCAACCCAGCTTTGCTCCGGGCAGTTTTCAGCTAAAACTACACTTCCCAGCCTCCCTTGCAGCCCTCTTGCTCAAAGGCTGCCATCTTGGCCCCTGAGATGTAAGTGGGAGTTGCTTTCTGGAAACTCTTTCTAGAAAATAGGGCTTTTTGGAAGCTCTTTAAAAATGAGGCAGACTGGCTGTCACCTGCTTCTTGTCCTTCTTCCTTGCCCCCATCCTGCCTGGAGTGCAGAAGCAATGCTGGAGGCTGGGGAGCTACCTTGGGGGCAAAGGATGTACACACAAGAGCCACACGCCAGTGCCCGCACCCCTCTTGGTGACTGCTGTCCCAGCCCCTGTTGCTCACAGCTGGACTTTTTATTATGTGGTGAGGCCACTGTGGTCGGGTCTCTGCTGCAGGCAGCCAGACTCAGCCCCTAATGTCTATACCCTGTGTGTGTGGAAATCACCATGACCCCTCACCCCCATCTTCTGGCTGCAAATCCATTAATAGGGCTAGAAAGCCTTACAACAGTCCCATAATAGACACTGTTGATGCCCCAACCACATCCCTTGTTCTTGCCACCCCAGGGGCCCCCTGGCCAGCCTTCTACCTGTAGCATGCATTTCCCAGCCCAAGGCTCTCTGGTCTCCCACGCTCCCTTTGCCCAATGCACAGCAGGCCAGAAGGACAGGGGACTAACCCTCCGGAAGCCACTCTCCAGCAATGATTGAAGGGAGTGCTGGATAAATACCCCAGCTCCCTGGCAAGGAGGTGGGACGTCCCCAGGTAAGTGTCCTGTAGTGGCTCCCAGGGTTTCCCCAGGGCTTAGCCTATAGTTGCCTTCACTGGTTTCTTGGTCAGACAGCTCACCCTTTCCTGGCTGTCTCCCCTTCCCTACTCCCCAACCTGGACTCAGGTCCCAAATAGCCCATTTGCATGCAAATCCTGATCCCAGGGTCTGCCCCCTAGGGGACCCAAACTCAGACAAGCTGATCATCTGACTTGATCTTCACCCCATCCTTTGAGGTCAAGCCTTATAACAGCAGAGGAAACCAAAGCGTGCCCGAGGGAAGGGCATGTTCTCCGAGAGCAGGCTTGCACCGTACTCCCTGTGGAAGTCACATGTGGAAAGGCAGAAGCACTGGACCCAAATCTTCCCAAATCAAAGCTGCTCAACTCTTCGCCCCCGGGAGGAATACTTACAGAGCAGACACTGCTCAGCCACAGGCATAAAAGACAGATGGAGTCTGTTGCACAAACATACACACACAATTTATTTTCTCCTGTCAGTAGATCCATCCTGACTGTCCCGTATGTAAGTCCCAGGATCTTTGGTCCTTTCTCCGCGGAGAGAGGTGCCTCTGTGGAAGCTGAACCCGGAGCTCCTGGGAGAGGTCCTGGCCGCCGGTGCAGGGGAGGGGCACCACTTTACGCTGCAGAATTAGAAGGGGCGTTCAGAGCAGTTTACTGCCACAAAAAAGGGGTAGAGCCCAAGGGCTGTTGCAGATGTCAGCACAAACCACACCTGCTCTCCATTCACCTGACCTCACCTCGAATACTCCTGGAGGCCTACTAGGCACTGGGCCTGGGGCAGAGAACACACACGGGGTCTTGAAGGAGGAGGTCCCTGCTCCCCGACTCATCCCTGGAGGAAGGTCTGGGACTCAAGCTCATCCCGGGATGGCTGGGTTTATTTCCCATGTGCCACCCCTCTGAGCCTGCGAGCTCGGTGAGGTCATAAAACATCTCCTCTAATTTCTGGGTTCCTGGCACGGGGCCCAGCGCTTGGCATGCGCGGAATGTACACATGTCTTAGGAATGAACTGAGTGTGTGGTCTGGAGGGGGAGCGGCTGGGAGCAGAGAGTGGCCAGAGCACAGAAGGTGCTGGGGCAGGTGGTTGTATGGACGCTAGAGAATGTGCCTCCTATCTGCTACCCACACCTGATGCAGACCCATCCTCTTCTACAGGAGCCCTTAAGCCTGGTCACCTCTCCTTTATCCTATGTAAGTGTAAAAATTCACATGGAAGTCATGGCAAATGCTCTCAATCAGGATAAAGTGCTGGGAGGGGAGGGGGGTGCATGGGAGAGGAAGGTCTCCAAGTTCCTGAAGCAGCAAGACCTATTCCCCATCTCTCAATGCCAGAGCCCTTGGGCTGAGGCTTTGCTATTGAAGAGAGCAGGAGTGCTCCCCCGTTCCCAGAGGTAGTGTGTTCTGGACTCCCTGCTCCACAGTGATGGTGCAACCCTGGGGGTCCCCACGTCAGGGCACATCCGCAGGGGACCGGTGTGCTGGGGTCACCACACCCGCCCTGCAGAGGTTAAAACGAGCGGAGCTGCACTTATGGATGGAGAGGTCTCTAGGACGCATACAGAACAACACCCTGACGGTGATACGCACACATTTGTGCCGTTAGCGGGAGATGGATAAGCCGCAGACGGGCGAGTCTGCCTCTTGTCTGGACAGTGTGGGCGGCTGGCCCATGATGCCATACCGGGTCTGAAAATGTTGAAAACCGCCAGACTGGTTGGTAAGCAGCCACTGCCTGAGGGGCCCCCAACTGCCAAGACCCCACCACCAGTCTAGCAGGAGGCCCAGCAGCCCTGTGCCAAGGTCATGGCCAGCCAGTGTCCCCAAGAGTTCCCATTGTTTTTAATTTTTAATATCACCCCATTCGTGGATGTATAGAGAGACACCCGGAAGGAAGGACATGCACGAAGATGCTGACAGTCACAACCTCCAGGGCCAGGAAGGGTTTGATGGGGGTCGGGAGAGAGCGAAGGGAGTGGTCATGTGTTATGTTTCCTACAAACGGTCATGTTTAAGTATTTCACGATGAAATGGTATTCATGAATTTTTTCTTTAGAGAAAAAGGTACTCCATAAGTTACCACCTGAGGACACAACCATCTCCTTGCTATGTGCCCCCCCTCACTCTGCGTTTCCAAACGTCCCCGCCTCTGCAAACACGGGGTCTCCTGCCCGGTGTGCCTGTGACCCCTTCTCTGCCTGAGGGGTTTGTGACTGGCTTCCTGAGCCCAGCTGGAGTGCCCCTTCCTCTGTCAGGCCCTTCTAGAAGCCCACAGATAAAGAATTGCCTCCCTCCTGAGCCCATGACCTCTGTCCATGGAGGGCAGTCCCCTCCAGGACACGGCTGGCCAGCAGCCTAGTAACCCAGGGTCTGACTCCCTGACTAACGCTCGAGGCCAGGGGCTTTTGGTCTCTTCCTCCCCGAGGTGCCCAGCCCAGGGCTTGGATTTGGGATCACCAGCACCATGTTCATTTCCACACCCCCACCCCCACACCCAGCACAGAGCCGGGGTGAGCTGGCCGCGTAGGAAAGCGCACTGCGTGAAGAAATGGGGGAATGCAGTTGTGAACAGGTGAGTGGCCAGGAATCCCCCGTGGCCTTGATTTTGCTGGCCAGTGAGGACCTAGAGGGCTGCGTGGGGCACGGGGAGTGGGGAGGGGCTGCCTGAGACAGGGGCTCACCCGTGTCCATCACCTGCAGGCCGAAGTGGGACAACATCAGCACCATGTTCAGGTTCTCAAACTCCTTCTCCAGGACGACCCCGTAGGTCTTCAGGCCCACCAGCTCTACCTCCAGCCTCTGCTGCTGGTTCTGAAAGGGGTACCTAGGGGTTCACGGCCGGCCAGCCCTCGGCAGGAGCACGACACACCAGTGCGTGAGTGCGTGAGCGCGTAGACAACAAAGTGAATAAAGAAGTACATAAATATGCATATAAGTGAATAGGAAAGTACATAAGAAAAAGAGTAAGTAAATACATATATAAGTAAATTAAAAGTAAATAAGTAAATAAGCAAGGAAATAAATAAGGAAATAAAGTACAAAACAAGTAAATGAATAAATAGGTAAGTAAATAAGTAAACTCCTAAGTCAACAATTAAACAAGGAAGGTCTTGTGGCTGCTCTTGCAAGACACACCCACAATCCTCAAACGTCCCAGATCCCCCCCCGCCCCACTGCTCCCGGAAGCAGGACAGCCAGCCACAGACAGAGCCCCCACCCATTAAAATCTTTCTACCCCCACACCCCGGGCCCATTCTGCCTCACTGTAGCTCATTCTATAGGCTGGGGAAGCTCGATTCCCAGGGGTCAATGCCCGGCCGGGCCCTGCAGCCAGGTAGGGGGACCCGGATGCACAGCGGGGCTGGACTTCTGAGCTGGCTGTTTTCAGGCTCCCAGCCACATGGCCCCACGGCAGAAATCAGGCCTGGGCCAGGGAAGACGTGGCCAGCCTCAGTGAGGTGCGTGCGCAGGGGGTGGGCTCCCACCCACGGAGAAAGTGTATCTATATGACAGGGCCTCGGCAGCAGGGGGCACAGTCGTCTCCCCCTAAAGATGTGGATTGGGATCTCAGTGAGCCACCCCGCTCCCGAGGTCGTGGACAGTAATGGGCAGGCCCCCACCCCCCATGGCACACACCCTTCCTGCCGCCCAGGCTGCTGGGTCACGTTGTGGTGGCTTTGGATAGCTAGGTGTTTTCTTTCCTGTTGTTATTTGTGGGGTTTTTTTGTTGTCGTTGTTGTTTTTTAATATTCACTGTTCTTCAGGATTCTTTAACAAGCTGCAGGAAAGGGGATGAGCTACACTCAAAGGAATCGGGAATTGCAGTGGAACTTAGGGGAGCACGGAAGTCTGAAGTGGAGAGCTTGCTGGAGGGAGCGGGGGGGGGGGGGGGGACAGCCCCCAGAGGGCGATGCTGTGACGGTGACACCATCGGGTGCCAGGTACCCCTCCAGGAACTCCAGGGGGAGTCGGGGAGGTCGTGGCTCACGACCACCCGAAGGGGCAGACCCACCATGACCCCCCAGCTGACACACGAAAGACCGAGGACCAGGGACATTCTCTCGGCACACAGCTGCTGAGGGCAGAGCCCGGTTGGATCCCCTAGAGCCTGCGGGTGGCACTTGCAGGCGTCCCTCCCAAGGTGAGCCTGAGGATGAGCAGAGGTGGACAGAATGTTCAGCGCGGGGTCATTTATAATAGAACACCTGGGTGCGACCCAAGTGCCCAGCGACTGGGAAACGGGGACTTAATTAGGGTTCTTCTGTCCGACGAAACATTATACGGTCACGAGAGGCAATTCGTAAAAGAACATCGAAGGAGACATGCAAACGCTTACCGTGTAATAAAATGGAAACCGTAGGAGTCAAAACTGTGGTTTTTCATCCCAATCTTTTCTGTCAGTCTGTCTGTCTCTCCACCTCCCTCCCTCTCTCTCCCTCCACAGAGGGAGACATACTTATTTAGACATAGAGATCCGTGATAACATATAGACACTATAGATGTATTTATCTACATGAATAGACAGATTTAGCTGCGCATAGAAAGCCTAGACACTGTTGCGCTGAAATGCTAAGGATGCTTGTCTAACGATTGGATTTAAATTTTCTTCACACTTCCGAAATTTCAAAATTTTCTTCCATGAATATGTTAATTTTATAATCAGAATAAAATAACACATTTAAAAACTGTGACTTTCGGCATGGTTTCACCTCATTTTCTTCTCTTCGCTTTCATTAAAATAGATGCCACCCATGGATGCCTAAATTTATGCATACTTGTCCATGGAAAGGCATCTGCAGGCTGCCTCCCGGCCCCCCTTCTCGGGGTGTGTGGTCCAGACCACGGATCCCATAACGGGACACACGCAGGGACACTCATCACACCCCCAGCTCTAGTCGGGAGGGGCTGGGGACAAACTGGGGGCCACCAAGAGGGGAATGGGGACAACGGCCCCAGTGAGAAGTAACGGGCCAAACGCCACATGGCAACGTGGTGAACACGGAGCACTGAGTGGAATAAGCATGCAGCACGAGAAGGCTCGTGGCACAATTTCTGGGCATCAAAACCAGACAGAACACTGCATTTTACAAGGACACATAACACACATGCTCGTGCCTGGATGGTGTGGAGGCAAGTGACACTGGGGTTTGTGACGCGGTGTTTTGAGCAGACCGTGTGGTCTTCATCCGTGCCTTGCTGACACCTCAGGGCCCTGAGCTGAGCAGGGGGCCACGGAGCCAGGATGTGGGTGCTTCCCTCCCCGGGGGCCTCACCTGGAACTCTACCAGCTGCCTCTGCAGGGCCTCCTGCTCCACTCGGGCTCTTTCTAGAGTCTTCCTCAGCTCTCTGAGCTCAAATTCCTTGACTGGGAGGAAAGGTACGAGAAGGCCATCTTTTTCTGTTCTTTTCCATCAAACACCTCCCCTTCTCTTTGAACTGCCCCCCCCCCCGCCAGGCAACAGCCGAGGCCCCCACTCTGGGCAGGTCATCCCCCAAATCCTTTCTAAGAGAGTTCTTTCTTTCTCTGATAATATGAAGGACATCTCTGTCCATTGGGGGGGAAATGTGCAGACACAGAAAGGAATAAAGAAACGCATAACCGCCTCCTCTTGCCTGCTAGAGATAACCACTGTTAACATTTGCGTGGATTTACATATGTGTAATTTCACATACTTGACTGTGGGGAAGTTGTGAAGAACACAGGTCGTGGAACCCAATGGCCTGGCGTTAAATTTCAGCTCAGCCATGGACCAGCTCTGCAACCATGGGCAAGTTACTTAACCTCTCTGTGCTGCGCTTTCCTTATTTTATTTCAATGTTTATCTTTTTAGTAATCTCTATACCCAACGTGGGGCTTGAACTCATGACCCCGAGATCAAGAGACACATGCTCTTCCGACTGAGCCAGCCAAGCACCCCGCATTTTCCTTTTTTTAAAAGGAAGAGATACTATTACCAACCTCACAGTACTTTTATGGGAATTAAAAGAGGTAATTTGTCTAAAGTTCTTAGACCTGTGCCTGGCTCAGTGGATGTTCTTGGTTATTTCCCATGTGATTATTATTTTTATTTACTGTTATTCTCCTAGATGGCATTTTTTTTGGTTCCACTTAATATCATAACTTCTTATTGGAGGTTATTCTGACTAGGATCATAAAACCCTAGGTTACAAAGCTACCGGGAAAGTGCTGAACTTGACTACTTACTTTTCAGAAGTTTAAAGATAAACTCTTGCAAGAAACACAAGTCGAATGAAGCAAAACGCTTCTCTGGAATCAGGCCTCCTAGTGCAAGTGGATCGGGCCACTCAGCTTCCTCCTCTGAGTCTCCTTTGTGCAAATTTTGACCTTCCTCTTTCTCCAGAGGTTCCAGATGCTTTAAGTACTCAGTGGAATCTTTTTCGAATTTCCCTAAAAAGCAAAGAAATCCCACGGGGAAGGTCAGCCCCATGAGCAAAAATGAGCAGCATCTCTGGACCTGGCCCTGTGTCCAGATGCAAGCAAGGCAGTCCCTGCTCCGTGTCCCCAGGGAAAAAGACAAATAAGCAGAATGCACCGGGCCCTGGGCCAGATGGGTGGCAGCAAGGGGGCCTCCTGGGGGAGGAGTCCTTGGCTGAGCTCTAACTCATGGTACCACACAATTTGCCCATTGAAAGTGCTAAATTCAGTGGTTTGTAGTATATTCAGGGTTGTGCAATGATCACCACAGTCAAGTTTGGAACATATTTATCACCCCAAAAAGAAACCTGGTGCCTTTAGCCACCTCTCACACCTCCCCACCTGCTCTCCCCTCCCCCAGCCCCAGGCAACTGTTAATCTGCTTCCTGTCTCTATAGATTTTCTTATTCTGGACCTTTCATACACCTGGGACCAGACACTATGTGGTCCTCTGTGACTGGTTGTTCAATTTACCATGTTTCCAAGGTTCACCCACACTGCGCCATGCATCAGTCCTTCACTCCTTTGCAGGGCAGAATACTATTCCATGGCACGGGCCCACATTTTGTGTGTCCATTCATCTGGTGATGGACGTTTGGGTTCTTTCCACTTTGGGGCCATCATGAATAACGCATGTCATGCACGTTCACCATGTCGTGTGAACATACGTTTTTAGTTGGCTGGGTATCCACACTCAGGGGCGGCGTCTGCAGGGTCATATGGTGACTTGAGATTTAACCTGCTGAGGGACCACGAGGCTGTTTTCCCCTCCAGCAGCGAATCAGGGCTACAATTCTCCCACATCCTCACCAATCTTGCCTTTCTGAGGGTCTCGGGAAGGATGAACAGGAGGGAGACTGGCGTGTGGATTAGGGAGGGCCCTTTGGGGACAAGGTAGCGGGGGGGGGAGGGGGAGATGCACAGGCACCGCAGGGCAGGGGCCACGGGAGGCAGGCGCTGCTGACACACTCTGGCCAAGGTCCCCGTAGCGCTAGGGGCACCCAGGGTGTCCTGGCGTGGAGAGGCTGCCCCAAGATCGCCTCCTCCAACCCTTACATCAGCCCGATGAGGTCCTCGGTCACTGTTCCCATTCTGCACTTGCAGAAACAAGGGCCACGGGTGGAGGTTTGTCCAGGGTGTGGAAGGGAGTAAGAGGCAGACAGAGCAGGGATTCATGCTCAGGCCCTTCGCGGTGATGGCGCTGCTCCCTGAAGATGTCATCGGGGTGGAGAAGCCTGGTGGATGCTCCACGCAAAGCTGACATCAAATGTTAAAAAGCTGTGCCTGCCTATGGGGACAGAAGACGACTCAGTGCTTGCCCAGGAGCGGGGGTGGCTGCTAATGGGCCTGAGGCTTCTTTTGGGGGCGATGAAAACGTGGTAACCTTAATTGTAGTCATGGTTGAAAGTATCCGAATATTCTAAGAACTGCTTTCAGTGGGTGAACTTGAGGGTACATGAACTCTGTCTTCACAAGGACAGAGTTCTGGGGCCTCACCCCCTTGAGCGGAAGCAGAGACTGGGGGCAGGACAGCTCAAGTTCTTTTAGGGGGGAACAACGAGGACAGATGATCCTGGGGCTCACTCTGCCTCGGGCTGGTGGTGGGGCCAGGGCAACAAAGCCAGGGGAGGCCTGGGCCCCCAGGGGAAGTGGGGCTGACCCCTCCCCCCGCAGGACCAAACCTCAGAGGCTCAGAGACGGCGCCATCCCAGCAAAATTGCAGCCGTACAAGCAGAAACGGAAAAGCTCTCAAGAGCCCGGCCATTAAGGTAAAATCTGTAGGCGGTTTAAAGGGACAACGGAGTGAGGTTTGCCCACGCCTGTTTCCTTTTCAATAACCGCAGAGGCCCTCAGAGAGTCGCACCGATTGCAGCCGCACGCAGCGACAACTTCATGGTCCCCCAGCACACGACTGTATAGATTTTGAAATGAGCCTTACCCCGCTTCAGCGGGTATTTTACCCAGCGCAACTCCAGGCATCCGAGCGTACAGGTTACGCTCAGCTGCAGGTAATGAGATGCATTTTCATCTTCGCTGCCATTACTCACCTTAAACAAGACATTACTGAAAGCGGTTTATTTGCCTTTAAACCGCAGCCTTACCGTGGGCCCGCGGTACCTCTGTGCACGCCTTCATCAGTGTTTACTACCTACTCGGGGTCAGAGGGGAGTCCTGACCCACACCCGCCTTCCCGCCGGGAGCGCAGACCAGTGCGTGTGCACATGTATGTCGCGGGGTGGTGGTGACAATAATGGGATGATCCTCGTACAGCCAAAGGTATGTGTGGGGCCTCAGCAGTCCCAAGGAAGCCCCCCACCCAAGTCCGGGGTCAGGGAAGCCATCGGAGGAGGTGGCATCTCGGCCATGCCAGGCTCACACAAGGCACCGATGTCGGTCCTTAGAAGAGCCCTGAGGGGTGGGCAATCTCATCCTTCCTTCACAGATGAGGCAGTGGAAGCATAGAGAGGTTAAGTAACTGGCCCCAGGCCACACAGCAAGCATGGTGCCGAGTAGGGGCTTAGGTCCGATCTAGTTTTAACAACATGAAGGAATGGCGGAAAAAAGAAACAATGTCACCCCCTAGTGCTGCACTTGACGTAGCTGCTCTCATTCTTGGGGGATCTTTGCCAGCCCCAGAGCACGCCTGCGATGCTAGGTGGTGTAATCATCACGGGGCCTCCCTGTGCTGTGGGACTCATTTCACTTGAATGCAAGACATCTTAACGCGACGCTGTTGTATTAATCTGCACACTTCAGTTTCCTTGGGGCAGAGCTCTGTGTTATTCTGTCTGCGTCCCTAGCATGTGGCTCAGTGCCTGGGAAGGAGTAAGTGCTCAAGGGTTATACGTTGAACATATTCATTCATGCATGCACGCATTCACTCCACAAACATGCATGCAGAGCCTGCTAGGCGTGCCGGGCATGGTTCTAGGCCCAGGAGGTACTGCAGTGAATGAAAGGGAAATATCCTCAAACATGAGAGGCTTAAATCCTGGAGAGAGACGGCAAACGACATAGAGGGCAAAGAGGCTGCTAGAAGATGGAAGGATGGAGAGAAAGAAGGCAGGGGAGGGCGGGAGGGGTAGGGGGTGCACAGCTGTGCACACGGCAAGCAGGGGTCGTCTTCCAGGAGGTGACACCTGAGCAAGACCTGGGCGAAGGAGCGAAGGGAGGGAGCGAGCCCGCGGTGACTTGGACACAGAGGCTGCAGGCAGGGAGAATGTGAAATCCAGGCCCTGGGGTTAGTGAGGAGGCAAGTCACACAGCAAAGGAAACCATCAATAAAGCAAAAGACAAACTACCGAATGGGAGAAGATATTTGCCAATGACCTATCCAGTAGGGGGTTAATACCCAAAATATGTAAAGACCTTTTACAGCTCAACACCAGAAAAACAAAAAACCCAATTAAAAAATGGGCAGAGGACCTGAACAGACATTTTTCCAAAGAAGACCTACAGATGGCCAACTGACACATGAAAAGATGCTCAGCATCACTCAGCATCAGGGAAATACAAATCCAAACTACAAGGAGATACCACCTCACACCTGTCAGAATGGCTAAAATCAGCAACACAAGAAACAACAGGTGTTGGCGAGGATGTGGAGAAAAAGAGACCCTCGTGAGCTGTGGGTGTGAACAAAAACTGGTGCAGCCACTCTGGAAAACAGCATGGAGGTTCCTCAAAAAATTAAAAATAGAGCTACCCTGTGATACAGTAATTCCACTACTGGGTGTTTATCCCAAGGAAAATGAAAACACTCCTTCAAAAGGACCTAGGCATCCCTATGTTTATCACAGCATTAGTTACAATAGCCGAGACATGGAAGCTGCCTGAGCCCATCCATAGAAGAGTGACCAAGGAAGGAGTGGTATATACATTAACTGCGGCACTTAGGACAACATGGATGGGACTAGAGGGTGGCGTGCTAAGCGAAATGAGTCAGAGAAAGACAGATAGCATACAATTTCGCTCATATGTGGAATCTAAAAAAAAAAAAGACCCAATGAATAAACAAACAAAAAGCAGAATGAGACCTATAAATACAGAGAACACACTGCTGGTTGCCGGGGGCGGGGGTGGGGGGGCGGGGGGAGGCAGGGATGGGGGATGGGGCGAAGGGGAGGTGGAGGCACGGGCTTCCAGGCATGGAATGAGGAAGACATTTGGAATAAAAGGCGCAGCCCAGGGCGCAGAGTCAATGACACTGTACCAGCGTTGTGCGGTGAAAGGTGAACACAACGTTGAAATTAGTTGAATCACTAGGTTGCACGCCAGAAACTAATGTCACATCGTGTGTCAACTACACTCAAAAAAAAAAAAATCAATAAAACAAATGAAGAGGCTACTCCGTAGGCTCTTCCCTGAAGACCCACCCCCTCCCGCGTGCACACCTGATATTAAGAGCATTTGATTAGATCCGGTCTTAACATTCAAACGGAAAAGCAGGGTGGGCGGGTTACCTGTGAGGTTCTGCAGGTGCTGCTTTCCCAGCAGGTGCTCCTTCTTGTTATGCAAGGAGCTGAAGAACTGTCTGCAGGTCCTACAGTACAGGTCGTTGCCTTCATCCCCCTGTGGACAGAAACGTTTCGGAGGCGGGCGGACGCGCGCGGCGTTCCCACCATCTCTGAACATACACTTGGCTCAGAGGGGCTTCCTCACGGCTCTTGGGCTGGGCTGCGTCCTGCTCGTCCTGCTCGTCCCTTCTCCCCCGGGGAAACCACTTGCCGGTTTGAGGCCTCTCCAAGCACAGCTGAGAATTTCAAATCATCCCAAGACCTCTGTCACCGAGTGGGAAATGCGAGGAATGGGGCCAAGAAGGAAGAGCGGGGAGTTCTGGTAACTGGCAGGATTGTTTGAGAAAGCGCAGAACCAACTCTGGGTTCTGCTTACTTGCAAAGAGTTTACTTTGAAATCCTAAACCAGAATGAGCTCTATGATTAAATAACAAAAATGTGTCCTTTTATCAAAATATCTATGCACGAGCCCATAGGTGCTTGCATGTATCCACGGGCTATTTCTGGAAGATGCCCTAGAAGCTGGGTATAGTGGATACCTCGGGATGCAGAGGTGGGCTGGCGCCTGTGAGCAGGACCCACCTCCTCCCAGAAGCCTCTGTGTGCTGTTTGCATTTGTTTTTACCATGCACATATATTATTATTATTCTTTTTAAAGATTTATTTTTTCACTTTGGTGGGGCAGAGGGGGAGAAAGAGAGAGTCCTAAGCAGACTTCCTGCTGAGGGTGGAGCCGGACATGGGGCTCAATCTCATGACCCTGAGATCACAACCTGAGCTGAAACCAAGAGTCGGATGCTCAATGGGCTGCACCACCCAGGTGCCCCGCACATATATTATTTTTAAATGAAAAACCTAATTAATTAAGAAACATATATAACTATATGCATTTGCTTACGTTTATTAGTTCGGGGATGTAAAAATTCCCTAAGCTTTTGGAAGAGATGCTTCCTGACAAAGACTTATACGTTTTCCTGACCCCGGGCCAGCCAGACGCTGATGAGACTCAGGATGTTCTGCAGCTCACTGATTCTTAGGACTTCTGTCCCTTATCAGAGAGGAGCTCCTTCAGCCTGGAGATGTGTCCTTGACCTGGAAGAGGTCGAGTGATTTCTTGCATACCCTCTGCCTACCTCCTGCTAAAGTGGAAGGACCTTGCTAGGAGAGGGCAGTGAGGGAGGAGAGCCCTGGGAGCTCCAGAGAGGGAGAGATAGGGGAGGGCTGCTGGAGAGCCCCGAGTCAGGAGGGAACTTGAAGGGAGAGGGGTCTGTGGTGCAGCACATCCGAGAAAGGGCCTGCCCCCGCCGGGGGCTGGTGCCGAGACATCAGAGTAAATCTCCAAACTCAGCTCACATGCACCTCAACACAAAGTTCTGCACTCTCACGTTTGCTTACAGAAATATATCCTTATCATACAATCCATCATGACAATGCAGGATGACCCTGGGAACAATTATGGAAGGGACCCCACCCTCATTCAGATGATCCCTACCACCAACCCTCTTGCAACCTGAAGCCAAGATTTGGAAGGGCTGTTAAGCGAAAACAAATCGCAAGGTGCCCAAGAAAAAGTGTCGAAGAAAAAACTAGCCAGGAACCATTTATCTTGTAATCTATCATGCTGTATATCTAGTCACACGGCCCTCAATAGAAGTGTGAGGTCTTCATCTACTAGAATCAATTCATGTTTTCAACTTCCAATTCAACCAGAGGTCACTGAGCACTCCGTTCACAGTCACGCTCTGAGCTGCGTGTCGTGAGGACAGCAGGAGCTTGTCTGAGGTCACAGGGTGGGTGAGGAAGAAAGGGGAGGCTCTGGATCAGCAGCTGGCAGCCCTCCAGGGCAGGTGGGCACGTGGAAGGCAGAGGAGACTGGACAGGGAGATGGATGCCAGGTCATGGACAGCCTGCCATGTAGGCAGTGGGGCGGGCGCAGGCTCCGGGGAGGGGTGCCTGGGTCGGTGGGAGAGCACCGGGATGCACAGGGCAGAGGAGGGGCGAGGGGCTTCTGCCTCCGCAGCCCCGCCTGGGCCCCAGGGGGCTGACCTTTCAGGCAGACGACAGATTTAGGAAGTCCTTCGCACTGTAAGTCCTCAAATCATTTTATCATCATGATAGAAGGTGGTGTACTTAAAACAACTTTTAAAGTTATTATGAATGCATGCTTAAAGTAATAAAAAAAAAAAGGGGAGGTGTAAAGTAAAAGTGTGCCCCATCCCATTTTACTCCCACTGGGTGAGAGTTTCTTGTGTGGCCTTCCAGAAAATTTCAGCGTAAGCACATCTGGCTGCCCCTTAAAATTCATTTTCAGTGATTCCTTGTTTGTTAGTGAAACAGATATTTCTTGTCAGTTAAAGCTCAAAGGGAAAACACCTACCAATTACATCACAGCTCGTACCATCCGGCGACTCCAGGCACGGCTGCCCTGTCCTAGTTCCCATGTGCCCACTGTCCGCTCCCCGCAGCCCGAGCGGCCGTCCGTGCCCCAAATGCCCTACGCAGCCTCCCTTCCCTGGGTCTCTGCCCATCCTGTCTCCTCTGCCTAGAGCTCAGCTTCATGTCCATCTGCACCCAGCATGCCCAGCATGCCTTCTGGGAATTTCCCACGTATTCTCAGGACTCCTCATTAGGGGGAGTCAGAATCGCCTGCCGTGTGAGTAACACCCCCAGACAGCACCGGCCTGTCTCCAACATAGCCGATTCCTGGAATGATCTCCTGTAGCTTCTGTCATCAGTCACCACACCTGGTGACGTAAAGGAGCAGAACTCATTCTCCCAGAGTCCTGGAGACCAGAAGTCCAAAATCAGCCTGGCGGGGCCAGAATGAAGGTGTTGGCAGGGCCATGCTCCCTCTGGAGGCTCTAGGGGAGAACCTGTTTCTGGCCCCTTCCAGCCTCTTCCGGTGGCTAATGACATTCCCCGGCACGTGGCCACATCACCTTAACCTCGGCTGCTGTGGTCACGCAGCCTTTCCTTCTGTCTCCCTCTTGTAAGACCACCTGTGGCTATCTGACGCCCTTATTTCAATTTCATCACATCCCCAAAGACCCGCCCCGTTGTCCGTAAGGTAACATTCATGGGTCACAGGTACTGGGACCTAGGTATCTTTGGGGATGAACATTTTTCAGTCTCCCATGCCCAATGAGGTGATGTTTCAAAACCACTACCAGCCCCCCACCCCTGAAAACAAATACTTACATCAAGTGCTGAGAACAGAAGGCCCTCCCTGTCCAATCTGTTTCCTGGTGTGCCTGGTCCTGCTGGAAGACAGGTGGCATCAGAAAGCATCTGAGGGAGGGGTGGTCACCTTGAGGGTCGGAAGTGCTTCCCGAGGCTAAGAAGTGACCCCAGGCTCCTGCTGGAGGACCAGTGCTTGGCTTCAGCGGCTCAGGTCCCACTGAGGTCTGAACAGCCCTAAAACCCACGAGACTACCTCTGACTTCCATGTATAAGCACCTGACCAGCTATGGAACAATGAGCCAGAAACCAGGAAAAAATGAAAAGAGTGCATTCTTCTGATTAGCATGGCCAATTCTAGGTGATGTTGAAAAAAAATTGTTTATTGTAATTAATAGATTTTTATATGGTAAGCTTTAAACAATTACCATGTTTTCAATCAGGCAGTAACACAACTTGTTTGTTTAAAAACCATGCTCTACAAGATGTCCATCAAGAGATGAATGGATAAAGAAGATGTGGTATATATATACAATGGAATATTATGCAGCCATCAAAAGGAATAAGATCTTGCCATTTGCAACGACGTGGATGGAACTGGAGGGTATTATGCTGAGCGAAATAAGTCAAACAGAGAAAGACATGTATCATATGACCTCACTGATATGAGGAATTCTTAATCTCAGGAAACAAACTGAGGGTTGCTGGAGTGGGGGGTGGGGTGGGAGGGATGGGGTGACTGGGTGATGGACACTGGGGAGGGTATGTGTTCTGGTAAGCGCTGTGAATTGTGCAAGACTGTTGAATCTCAGATCTGTACCTCTGAAACAAATAATGCAATATATGTTAAGAAAGAAAAAAAAGAAGAAGAAGAATGTAGTAGGAGGGGAAGAATGAAGGGGGGGAAATCGGAGGGGGAGAAGAACCATGAGAGACGATGGACTCTGAAAAACAAACTGAGGGTTCTAGAGGGGAGGGGGTTGGGAGGATGGGTTAGCCTGGTGATGGATATTGAGGAGGGCACGTTCTGCATGGAGCACTGGGTGTTATGCACAAACAATGAATCATGGAACACTATATCTAAAACTAATGATGTAATGTATGGGGATTAACATAACAATAAAAATATTAAAAAAAAAAAAACCACGCTCTATTGGAACGGCCTTTCTTTGTAGCACACTAGCTTTCTGTGTGGGGACAGTCTCCAAACAACCACAACGGTTAGCAGGCCGAGGGGCTCCCACAAAACTGAAGGATTAAGTAAGATGAGGTGTTCCCTGCTAAGTCTGACAAGTGGCGTCCTTAGGGAGGAAAACACCAGCAGGGAAGACAGCTGCTGTCAGTGGACCCTTGGCCAAGGGTCTCAGGGCACAGTTTTCTTAGCTCTGACGTTCATAGCGAGGACCGGAGGCCCCACTATGCTCAGGGATTGTCTGCTAATAGTTACATGCTAGATCAGTGGTTTTCAGGTTGATGGTTTTTTAATCGGCAGGTGCTTGATTAAAAATAAATATGAGGTGGATGGGGCACCTGGGTGGCTCAGTTGTTAAGCGTCTGCCTTCGGCTCGGGTCATGATCCCAGGGTCCTGGGATCGAGCCCCGCATCGGGCTCCATGCTCCGCAGGAAGCCTGCTTCTCCCTCTCCCACTCCCCCTGCTTGTGTTCCCTCTCTCACTGTGTCTGTCTCTGTCAAATAAATAAATAAAATCTTTAAAAAAAAAAATAAATAAATAAATGTGAGGTGGAAACCCAGTACGTACAATGCGCCAGAGTGGAGAGGCCTGTGGACCAACTTGGTCTTCTGCTTGTTTTTATAAATAAAGTTTTATTGGCACACAATATACACCGTCTGTAGCCGCTTTCCTGCTTTAACCAGAGCTGAGCGGTTGTGACAGAGACCACGTGGCCCACAAAAGGTAAACTATTTATGGTCTAACCCTTTACAGCAGTTTGCTGATCCCCGCTCTGGATGAAGCTGGGGTGGGGAGCCTTTGCTGCAGAGCAAAAAGAGGGGGGTAGCCAGAGTGAAAGCTTGCCGAACTCTTGCCACGTGCCAGGCACCAAGCTCCCTACAATTTAACCCCTCTGCTCTGCACCAAGCCCGGCCCAGAGGGACTGATTACAGCGATTTTCATGCGAGGACACCGAAGCACAGACTGCTTCAGTGGCTCGTGCTGAGTCACAGAGCCAGCATGTGGCAGAGCCGGGATTTGAACCCAGGCACTTGGACTCCCGAGCCCACACCCTGACCACTGAGGCGAGAGCTCAGGTGGGAGTGAGAAGTGGCAGCGTGGGGGCCCGATGGGCTCTGCGTGGAAGCCCTGGGGACGGTGGTCAGCCCCAGGCATGGAGAGCGCAGGGCACAACACTCCACATGGACGGTGGTGGACCCCGAACCACTGATGAGGAGCCCACCTCCCTGGACCTGAGCTCCCGGGCCCCTGAGGCTGAGGACTCCCAACACTGCCCCATGGGCATGCGCCCCTAGGAGGGGGCTGGTGATGCCTTCCAATGAGGAGGAAGAGACGATGAATGGGAGGTGTCCTCCATGGTGAAGGCATGGTGAGTAGACACTCAATAAATGCAGCTCTCTTCTCTTCTTTTGGCTGGGACCCCCAGAGCTGGACCCCAAGACAAGGATTTGGTGTGAGTGGTGTTTTGGGTGGTGATGCCAGGAAGCATTGGTGGGGGTGGGGGCCGGTGAGTGGAGGACAGGAAGAAAGCCAGTGCAGGGTGTCTTGCTGGGCAGGGGCCACCACAATCCATCTATTGGATAAAGGGCTCATATCCAAAGGATAAGAGGATGCGGCTTTTAAACTGGAGGTGACTGGTGCGAACGCTGGGTGGGGTTAGGGCTAGCCCCAAGGGCTTTCTAAACACGCCTCCTGCTGAAAAAAATCCCAGAGTGGCAGGGAGAGCTAGCCCCAGCCCCCATGGCCGGGACCCACTCACCCAACAGTGTGCGTGCCTCGTGCGCTGCTTGCCTCTGCAAGAAGGCTCGGCACGCCTGGGAGCTCTGGTAGGCCCGCAGCTCACGGATGTAGCGTTGCTTGTCCTTATCCGCCTCATAAACGTACCTCTGGAAGAAGGAGCACAGTGGTGATTCTCAGACTCTCCTGATCTGGGAGGTGGGGGGGTGGTCTTCTTGTCCAATTTGCCTTGGGTTCTCTAGGACGGTCCCAAGAAGCTACTACCCAGCTTCTGCTTGCACACCCCTGGGATGGGGACCTCACTACCCACCAGCAAGTTCATTCCTTGTTTAAATGATGCTGACCCTACAGAAGGTTTTCTTCCAATTGACAGGAATCTGCCCCTCCCCCACCCTGAGGCTTTCACCGTTCTGTCACGTGTGATCTGGTGATTGCAGAGGAGGGTAGCACTATCAGGTCCCTCTCAAGGGACATGCCACTTCTATTCAATCATCACTCATACAAAATCAGTGCTTTACCCTGTGCAGCGTGCTGGGCTGGGTACTGGTGATAAAGAGACAAATCAGAGCCAGCCCCAAGCTACTCCCTCGGCTACTGTTTTCCCTCCATCAGAAACACCCATCTCGGGGTGCCTGGGTGGCTCAGTGGTTAAGCGTCTGCCTTCAGCTCAGGTCATGATCTCAGGGTCCTGGGATCGAGCCCCGCGTCGGGCTCCCTGCTCAGCGGGAAGCCTGCTTCTCCCTCTCCCACTCCCCCTGCTTGTGTTCCCTCTCTGGCTGTCTCTCTCTGTCAAATAAATAAATAAAATCTTAAAAAAAAAAAAAGAAAAGAAACACCCATCTCGCCTTTCCTCCTCTGGATAAATCCTACTTGTCCTACAAGATCCATCTAGAACATTTATTTACCTCCTCAAGAATCTTTTTCTGATACCCTCAGGCTGGGCTGTGCCCTCAGACCTCCTGGAGCATGCCAGTCCCTGGTACAGACCTTTGTCCCAGGCAATCCTCACCCTAGATTGTATGCGTCCCCTTCAGGGGTCCTGACCCCCTTGACTCTGAGCCTCTGAGGGTGGGGACTTTGACTCATCTCCAGCCACACCAGGCAGGTGTAACCCAGGGACAACAGGGGGACAGCATGGGTGGTGTGGGGGGGGGGAGTTTGTCCCAAGAACACTTGTCGGGTAATGAATATCCACAGTGGTTATTTACTTTAGGCACTTGGTAATTTGAAATAAATAATCATGTTATTAAGTTAAAACTATTTTAAAGCATTGATATGCTGCGTTGGTCCTCCTAAAGTGTGGAGCAGGCCATCAGATGACCTCTTTCCTCAGGCTTCTGGACCCTCTTTCCACCTGTCAGGGGGCACACAGCCTCAGCCCCATTCTTACAGGGACCTGAGTCCCATCAAGGGGACAGCTGATGATGGTGTAAGGCAGGGTTTTTAAAACTAAGCTTTGGAGGAGCTCCAAGCATGGCAGCTGGGGCAGGGAGAGGGTGGAGGATTTCTGAGATCATGAAAATAGCTCAGTGATACCCTAAAACCTTGGATCAGAGACTCTGCCTCTGGATGTCCCACCAGAGATGCGCTAGGCTTTGCCAGCACCCTGCTTATTTGCACAGCAAATTGTAATTTTGTCTCAGCCGCTCAGACTGGAGTGTTAGGGGGTTAAGTCACTGTAACAGGTGGGGACCTGCCCTAACCATCCTCGCCCAAGTGTAACCACAGTAGCTTTGCTTTGATTGGTTTGACATGTTAACATGTGTGTGATGGGGACACCTCCTCCCCACTTCTGATGTTTCCATTGGCTTAAACCTCCTGGCCTCTCCTGTACTAGCAGAAGAAGTGGCTTCGCTGAGTCATAAGCCAGGGCCAGAATCAGAGATGCTCAGTGGAGTCCTGCCTTCTCTCCCCTCCTCTGAGACCCGCTGTCTAGCTCTTGGCCACGGTCAGGGGCCTGCCCTGTCCAGGACGGCCAGGGGTTGTCCAGTGTCTGGGCACTGGATCTATTTCCCAAGTGGCTGTAAAGCTGGGCTGTAAGACGAGGGTTGATATGGACACCCCCCCACCCCAAATAAGGACTTCTCCCTAATAGTTAATTTGAACCACGGGTTTTCTGTGGCCAACACAAGTTGGAAGTGCAGAGGTTTAAAGACATTCATCTCAGGGTTATTGCATTTGACCCAGAGAAATGACACTCTGAAGGCAAGAGGCTGTTCTGGGAAAAATATGGGCTTTGGGGTCAGACCTACTTAGAGGGGGTTTGGGAAGGCTTCTCGTAGGAGGTGGCGTTGGAGCAGGCATGGCTTGACCAGTGTGGCTGACAAGTATAGAAGGGGGTGGCAGAAGTTGACAGGGGACACATTTGCCCTACTAAAGGGGCTTTGGCTGTACCCCACAAGTTGGTGTTTCCTCCCCTGTGACCCCAAGAACATACTGCGGGGGAGATTACAGGTGCTCTGTAGAAAGGGGGTTCCATGTAGAATTAGTTTGAGAACTGTCTCACCCTAGAGCTGAGACTCGGAGACTTTCATGCCCCCAAAGTGCTTTCCTCCATCTCTCCCTCCACGCCTCCCTCCACGAGAGCATGGGCCTCAAGTGAAATACTTTTTAAGTAAACAGAATCCTATTAAATGCTCCCAAAACCTTCTGCAGAGGGAAAGACCTATTTCACAGGACTTACTACAGAATTTCCCAAACTTATTTGACAACTTACCTATGTTTCGTGGGTTAGTCATTCTGCTTAACCCAGTTTGCTAAATGGTGGGTGCCAAAAGCAAGGGAGAACTGGCAATTGCTTTTAAGGGTGGGGTGAGAGGCATCTCATACCTGCTTTCCAGAAGGTTCCCTGTGGCTCCTGTGTGAATAGATGGGCTGGGTGGGAACAGCCCCAGATGGAGGCTGTTGGGGGCCACTTTCTCCTCATTCTATGCAGAAAAGGACTTACTTGCTTTTTCTCTTGAGACAGCTGAGCCCACTGAGCCGCCAACATCTTCGTGATTTCCGTAAATGGCAGATCCGGGTGCCTGGCCCTCAGCTGGCTCCTCTGCTCGTTTAGGAAGATCATGTACCTGTGCCGGGAATGGAACAAGCAGCAGCTCTGAGCAACCGACTGCAGGGGGCGGGGAGGGGCAGCGGGCCTGGGGGAGTGATTTCCACTTCCTGTTTTTTTTTAAATAAAAATAAGTAATCATTGATTTGCCCATAGTTCCAATCTAACCAGTGAATGGAGGTTAATTCAAGAGGGGGAAATACTCGAATGGCTGATTTATCCAGAGACTCATGAAAGACAAAGGAGCCAGAAGAGGCTCCCCAAGGTAGAGGCACGAGGCATGCCAAGAGGGGGCGGCAAGTGTGGGCCTCAGTTTCCCCCTCTGTGGAATGGATGTACATAATGCCGCCTGTCCACAGGGTTATAGGAGATGGAGAAGAAGGCCTTCACCCTGAGAAACATGGGGATAAAGGGAAAAGAGCAGAAGCTTCCAGAACAGCAGGGTGACCTGCAGAGCAGTGGGGAGTGACTGTCATGGGATCTGTTTTCTGCAGCTCAAGATGCCAGGGGACAAGGGACAAGGTTTCAGGGCACTGGGAGGGGCGTCTTGAGCCTTGATGGAGGTTAACTGACTCACCCCAGAGCACCCACATCTGCAAGCCTGGAAGGGAAACCAGACCTGCTTGGCCCCAAAGCCACCCCTTCTGGTCTGTGACCCACACGCAGCTCTTCTGTCCTCTCCTTTGAGCATCAGAACCTTATTACAGCTTAAAGAACTAACAACCCGCACCCCCTCCCTATGGTGTGTGGCCCCCCATTGGAAAACAGATCAAGGCTGAGATGGGGTCATGGCCAGGCCCTGCACACATGGCCACTGTATTAGCACACCGTCAGGTAGTCTGCCCCGTCTTACCCTGTCATAGGAGCACGGGGAACAGAAATATCCCTCGGTGATTTCCTTTTCTTGCCTTTGGGCCAGCCCCCTTTCCTTTTCTGAAAGAGAAATAGCAGAGAAAAAAACCTCAAGACTGTCAGTCATGATTTACCATATTCCCATCACAGTTTACATCAATAATAACAGGACACTAAAGTGTCCTCTCTGTCCATGTGGCCTCTCACAACCTAGCAACTCTGCAGAGTAGAGATGATCCCCTGAACATGAGAGGACTGAGGCACGGAGATTCGATCACTGCCCCAGTCCCCAGCAGGTGCGGGAGTCAGGATATTCCTTCTCATCCAAGCTGCAGAATGCTCATTGGGCATGATCAACAAAACAATGCAAGGTTTAGGTAACTAGTTGCACAGGGGGAAGGGACCAAACCTCGGCACTGGGGCGGGGGATGGGCAAGAGACAGAAGGTTAACACCTGAGCTTGACCGGAGCCCAGCCGGGTTCACATCTCAGTTCTGCCACTTACCTGCTGTGTGGCCTTGGGCAAATTAGGAACATCCCCATGCCTCAGTTTCCCCACTTGTAAAATGGAGATCATGATAGTCCTTACCTGTGGGCTGTGGTAAGGACTAAATGTGCTAATATTCGCATAGTTCTTAAAACAGGGCCAGGCACCCAGGAAGTACTCAGTCAGTGCAGGCTGCTATGATTGAACTCTCTCCCACTGAAGCCAGTCTTGGGAGAGGGACCCAAGCCGCAGACTTACTCTTCCATTCATTGTGTGTGTTGGATCCATCGACACTGCCTAATCCTAACCCTTGCTATCATCAGGGCTCAGTGCCTGCTCGGAGTCTAGATGGCTGAATAGGACACAGGCCTTGCCCTCAAGCAGCTCACGGCCCAGTGGTGGAGGCTGACTTGTATAGAAATAATTGCAACAATTCATTACAAGGGGTAGAGGTTATGGAATGACAACCTGGATGTCCTTGCACTCAGGGCTCAGATTCCAAGTTTTCTAAACCAAACATATGCATGTGCCCAGAATAGTAGAGAGAACTCAGAATGGGTCCTTGTAAACCTCTGTTTCAACTGTTCCAGCTTTTCTGTTCAAAGCTTCACCCCAGACATGCCCATTTTGGTCTTCCCAGGGCCAGGGGATACAAAGCTGGCCTGTGGCTCAGCAGGCTGCCTGGGCAGATGTGCTGGGGACTGAAGGACAGAGAAGGTCAGGACAGCGGTTGGCATCAGGGGGCTTAAGGAGCAGGAGGGCAGAGCTCAGGCCAGGAAGAGGCAAAGAGCCAGGATAGCAAACATGTGTGGTAATGAGATAGTGCCGCAGAGTACCTAGCAAGGTGCCAAGCATGCAGTAGGTGCACAATAATGACACTCTCCCTCGCTCCCTTCCAACGCACAGACTATGCTGATCCCTGGAGTCTGAAAGTGAAGAACAATTCTTTCAGGACCCTGGAGAGCTCCCAGGGCCTGAGGTCTGCGCTGATTTCCTGTGAGGAACACACCCCCGTAACAGTGGAGCTCGCCAAGGGCTTCCCAACATGCGCGCTCCCGAATGTGAGTCTCACATCCCCCCAGTGAAAGTAAATATTATCATCATCCCATGCCGCGGGAAGACAGAAAGGTGGTGTGATTGGCCACTGAGTAGCCGTGCCAAGCCGAGAGCCGGGAGCACGCCGTGGCTTCTGTCAGAGCCGTGCCTCCTGAGGGAGACCCCACAGCTGCCTGGGGTCAAGTGGGACGTGGGCCAGCTCACCTCTGCCCTGCCTCCCCGCCAGAGCTGCCCCCTTCTCTCTCCCTGCTCAGCTCCTCTGCTGTAGGACAGAGGGGAAGTTGTTTGTTTCCAATTAGAGGAAACATTTCCATGTATTTTATTGTACTTCTCTATCTCCTTGTATTATAAATCAAAAATCAAAATAAGTGTGCTTGTTTATAATTTTACTGCTGTCCTTGGCCCTTTGTTTCAGCTTCTTTATTACAAGAAAATCTTTCCTGAGTATTTTCTTAGTTTGCCCACAAACTATAGTCATGGAGACAGGGGCGCTTGGGATAAGCCACTCTGAAGCCTTTTGTTCTTCCACCATTTCTCACACAGGATTTGCACTTAATTGACTCTGCCCTAAATAGATCTGGCCATTAGCACATGATGTTACTGCGTGGAGAACATTCCCATCCACTTGAGGACACCCATTAAAAAGGAGAAGGCAGCGCAGAACATGGTGAGCAAGACAAGAGTGAAGAAAACAGCGTGGTTGGCAGTGGACAAGAAAGCCCACTTTCAGCAGAACAGAGGGTCGATTTTGCCATTTTGATTGTCAAAATCCAAGGGGAGAAATCCCTTCCGAGAGGATTCTTGACCAGCACAGACTTTTCATATTCAAATTGCAACAGACGGTGAATTTTGGATATTTGGTTCAATAGACAGAATTTTCTTTTACAGAAAAAAGCTCCTTTGGGAGTCAGCAGGGTGGAACAGAAGGTACTAGGGGCTGGAGTAACAGACACACACCCCCCCCACCCCCCAGCTCTGATGCACCGTGGGTCTGAGAGCTGCCCCCCAGCTCTGATGCACCATAGGTCTGAGAGCTATGCTTACCCCTGCAGCCCCTACTCCAACACAGAAGGCAGCACTGGGGCCATGAACGAGTGTTTGTTAAGGGCTAGCACAGGACCAGGCACCTAGCGGGGACTCTGCACACGTGTCTTCTCTTTGCCAGAGAGGGAAGACCTCAAGGACATGCTCAGGAACAGGATTCTACAAGGAGACTGAGCAAGCCTCAAAGAGAAAAACAGTTTAATTTATGCAACTTTTCATGTCTTTCTTTTGGGAACCAGGCCAAATCTCTGATGATGCTTACTTACAAGCATGTTTAGGAAAAGACTCTTGGTCACTGTGCGTTTTATAGTCAACTCCCCAGCAAAGTTTGGGTCCTGGCTATTTGCACGAGGGAAGTAGGGACTTAGTTAAAGGGCATGCAGGCCATCCCTCCCTACCCCACCGCTGCATCTGAACAGTGAGGACATTTATTACAAGATGGTACCTGCATCACACGGTTCTAGATACCATGAGAAAGGTTAAACTGTTAAAACCTGGGTCCCTGCCTTTAGATATCACAGTCCTCTTAAATCAGAATTCTAGTACATTTATTTCTGGAATAAACCAATACTACAAAAGAAGTGCTTTCCTTTTTTTTTTTTAATGGAAGGCTATTAGACCCCAGTGGCACCCCCTAGCCTAATCTCTCATCTCAACCTTAACCAGCTTTGCAGACTAGATGCCTCAAGGAGAATTGATGATTCTGTGTGGCAATGGAGGGTGGTGGTCAGAGCATGGATTCAGGAGTAAGACGGTCCAGATGCAAGTCCCAATGTCTCCACAGATTGGCTGTGGAACCTCGAGCACATTACCTAACAGCACATGGAGATGCCAGGTCTTCCCTCGCTGGCTGTAAAGGTTATATAGGCTAGGAAGGGTGCCAGGGCCCGGGAAGCCCGTGGGGTGACTGTTACTGTGATTGAGGTCAGCCCTCTTGTGTTCTAATCCTGCTCCACTGCCTTCTGCACCTGTTGCCTCCAGAAAGTCCTTAGACCTTTCTGAGCGCATCTCCACCCAGAAAGTGGGGCTGGCTTGTTGTGACGGTCACACGAGGAAGATATACACAAGAAAGTGCCACCATGATTGGGATTTAGCTTTGGCTTAAGGGGAGCCAAGCCTGAGTTAAGCTCCTCACACATCTCTCTGTGGCTGTGGCAGACACAGCCAGTCATCTCCGCAGTATCCATTCTACCCTTCTTTATTAGGAATTGAACCTTGATATTTAGCTGGGCACATGGCCACCCGGAATAAATATGTTTCTCAGCCTTCCTTACAGCCAGGTGGGGCCGTGTGACTAAGTTCTGGCCAATAAGGGCAAACTAAAGTATGGTATGCAACTTCTGAAACATCTTCATAAAAGGAAGGCCTCTTTTTCACCTCTTTCTCTCTCATGCTGGCTGGATGCAGACATGAGGACTGGTGCTCAAGCAGCCACCTTGGACTATGAAGCAGCATGCTAAGGATAGTATGGCAATGAGATGGACAGAGTCTGGGCCCTTGTTGGTTGTGATACCTCCGCAGTGCCCCAAACCACCTACCTTTATATGTCATTTACATGAGAAAGAAACAACTTTCGCTGTTGTCTAAATCACTATGACTTGGGGGAGTTTTCTGTTATGTGAAGCTGAGCCTCATCCTAATGCATACAGAGGGTTATTTTATTTTTGTGTTTCTAAGCAGACCTGGTCATCTCTCTCTGGTACTGTTACAATAACAAGGGAAAGAGAAAAAAAAATCATTGTGTACCTATTATGGAACAGACCCTTTGGTAGGCGACAGTTGTTTAGACTTCAGAATGGATTGGGCTATCTCCATGTGAGAACTGCTCACCTCACCCCAGAATGTTCACCAGCGACCCCAAGTTTCCTGGAGTGGCTGGGCTCAGGAGCCAGACTCTCTGAGCTTAAATCCTGCCCTGCCATTTACTGTGTGACCCTGGGCAAGTTCCTTGACTTCTCTGTGCCTTAATTTATCCTCATGGAAAAGTGGGGGTAAAAATACCAACCTTGCAGGGTTGAGAGGGTTCAGAGACAAGGCACAGGAGTTCCCGGCCCAGAGCTCAGAACACAGGAAACATTAAACATGCAACTGGTAACAATGCTGGCCCAGCACGTGAGCCCTCCGTGCCTGGCCTGGGTATTGCACTTGCCTTTGGCTCCTCTGTGTCCTGCTCCTTTGGGTCACCCTGCTTGGCCAGCACGACATGCTGCATGGGCAGAGATGCGGGGTCCCGGCAGTGGGTGCGGATCACAGAGCATCCTGGGGGCAGGCCACCTGTCTCATCTGGAGGTGGGAGAAGGGGGTCTGCAGGTGCTGAAACAGGAAGAAATGGCCCCATAAGGTCCGAGGTACTGAAATCACCGCCACCCCCTGGGTCCGTCTGGCACAGGCACTCTGTAATGTGACACGTGCATTTTCAGATGCTCACAAGTGACAGCGAACTCTGGAAACCGGAGCTGGTGGTCACTTTTCTGGGGCACAAACAGTAGCCACACAGAGGAGGTGGTGCCTAGAAACAAGGCAGGCTCCAGTGAGCTGGCAGACCTTTTAAACCATTTAAGCATTGAAAAATGGTTAGGGCGCCTGGGTGGCTCAGTTGGTTAAGCGACTGCCTTCGGCTCAGGTCATGATCCTGGAGTCCAGGGATCGAGTCCCGCATGGGGCTCCCTGCTCAGCGGGGAGCCTGCTTCTCCCTCTGACCCTCTCCCCTCTCATGTGCTCTCTCTCTCTCATTCTCTCTGTCTCAAATAAATAAATAAAATCTTTAAAAAAAAAAAAAAGAAAAATGGTTAAATGTAAAAAAATATCCGTTTATAAAACCAAATACCCAAAAGCCACCATCTGTTGCAATTTAACATTTTAACCATTTAACCATTGTTAAAAGTGTGGGCTCTAGACCCAGACCATCTGGGTTCAGACCCCAGCTCCCATGGATGAGCTTCACGTCGTTAGCAACACGCTTCCACCGCAGGGACTACAGTCCCCGCTGCACATGTTGGGGCAGGATTCATGCCCCATTACACCACAGGTGTCGACAGGATGCTTGCTGTGCGCTGGGCATGCACACACCAGTGCACACAACAGACAGCAATCCAGTTCTCCTGGAGCTGACCTTCTGGGGAGTGGGGATTAGACTAAAACTCGTAAAGTACAGCACAGGGCACTTAGGAGGCTCTTATTCTGGTGGCATTTTAAATCGGTGTGTTAGCAGAAATCTATCCCTCAGGAATGTCGACTGTGGCCAAGTTATCCCCTGATCGCATTTTACAGATGGGAGGGAAGTAGGAATGGGACGCTGTATAGCTCGGGTCTAGTAGGTGCATGCGCGGACGACCGTGCTTTCTCCTACCTACACACACGTGGGGGCCGGTGTGTGGATGGGGAAACCGAGGTACAGGGAAGCGGAGTGATTGTCCAGAAAAACCCAGGTAGGAAAGGCCAAGTGGAATCTTGAACCCACGTCTCCTGGCTGCCAGCCCAGTGTTCTGTCCTCCTCCCCTACCTGTCCCAGCTGTGGCTCCCCATGCTGAGGAGAAGGTTACAGCTCTCAAGGTGTGTCCTCAAGTGTGACCCCATTAGTATCCTGTCTTAATTAACAAGCCACGGTGGAGGAAATGCCCCCTGCCAAACTGTTCCAGGCACCAACTCGTCCGAGAGTGAGGAAAGGCAGGAAGGAATCACTGACTTCCTCTCAGCTTCCAGGGAAGAGGAAATGTGGCAAATAGTGATGACCAAACCCAGAGTTCCAGAACTTTCCTGGCCTGTCCCCATTTCCATAGCCACATGGCCAAGGTCTTGTAATCATTCACTGTTCTATTTGTTTTGTTTTGATTGAGATGGTATTTTTGAGTCATAACTCATGGGTATGGCTTAGAATTCAAAGGGGTATCAATGGGGTAATGGTAAAAGCTAGAGCTAGCTCGCCCCTCTCTCATCCTGCAGCACCCAGGTCCCTCCCTGTTAGGGCGCACTGTTAGGGGGCATGTCACATGCCCTTCCGGAGCTAGTCTGTGCATTTACACACACTTCGTCCCCCTGCACAGTGGCCAACTAGTTGCACTGAACTTAATTTGCTTCTTTTGTTGACTATGCTTTGGAGCTCCTTCTGCTGGCCATTTAGAGCCGCCACATTTTTTGGGAAGGCTGCATCATATTCTCAGTGTGGACGGGCCACTGTGCATTTAGCAGCCCCTGGTAACAGATGCAGGTTATCCCTGGTCTTTGCACACATGGAATCACCTGCATGTGGTGGGCTCTCTAGGAACTGGATTGCGGGGTCAAAGGGCATGTGTGGTCCAGAGATACCAGATAGACCCTGGCTGGCACATTCCCTTCCATGGGGCTGGACCCATCTCACACCTGCCAACAGTGTAAGACTCACCTTCCTCCCGGAGATCCCTGCTTCTGGGCCCAGAGATGACAGTCCCACCACCTCCCTCTCTGCTCACATCCCTCTAGCGCTCCCTTGACTTCGGCATGAAGTCCAGGTCCCCTGGCCTGGCATTTGAGGCTCCAGGAGGCTGGGCCTTCATGCTCCTCCAGCCCCACATTCATCCAACTGATATAAAGGACACTGAAAGGTAGAGTCAAAGGGAGGGTCAATAGACCCTTTACGTGTATTATGCTGTTTAATCTTCAGCATGGCTCATCACCATGGTGACATCCACGGCGGAGAAGGAAGTTCAGGGAGGTCAGTGACCTTCCTGACTGCCCACAGCAGGGTAAGAGCAGATGGGACCTTCCATTTTGGGCTGCCTATCCTTTCCACCTCCCTAGCCACCTTGCCAACAAACAGAAATCCTATCTCATTCAGTATCACCTGATTTCAGACACCCTCACTCTGCTGGGCCCAGCCCCAAATGTCGCCTGGCTTGGCCCCTTTCCAAAGGCCCAGCACAATGGGCAACAGAGAGGAGCCCATTTGGGAGTCAGCCGTAGGATGATTTATTCATTCCGGGGACAGACATATTACCAGGGTCGGACAGAGTGCCAGGCCCCAGGCAAAGGCTGCAGAAACAGCAGTGGACAACAACACGGACTACACAGAGCTCTTGGTTCACACAGTCTTAGTTCCCTGGAGGACAAAAGCTATGGTGATTGCTCTCTCTTTGCTTATGAGTAAATGGAAGCTCAGGAATGCTCTATGATGGCCTAAGGATCTCCAGTCCAGAGACAGGCTGGGCCTACCCCGGAGCCCTGGCTCCCACTGCAGTGTGCAGTGGGCACACCTACAAGTAAGCTAGAATGTCCGGCTCTGCCACCTACCAGCCATGTCATCGCTCAGTGCCTCGGTTTCCCCACCTGTAAGATGGGAAGGGGCAGTGAAGATTGAGGCTGTTGTTACAGGGCCTGGCACCCAGGAAGCAGGCAATAGCCAAGAGCCAAGAGCTCCTATTCTAAGTCAAAGTCGGCTTTGGAACCTGAGAATACCTTCTGGGCATTCAGCTTTAGGCTCGAATGCCACTAGCCCTCCAGGGCCAGAAACACATTAGCCGGGAGCAAATTAAACCATTTTCACTTAATTGTCCTGTGAGGTTAGGAAACGGGATTTTCTGCAAAAGGGAAGGCTCTGGACAAAACCCGAACCTTTCCAGCATCAATTTCAACATCTGCGCGCTTGGCAAGAAGCTCTGGCACCCACAGAACTGGGTTCCAATCCTGTTACGCCCTAAAGACCCACGGGACCGAGATCAGGTTACTGAACGCCTTGCATTTCTCACTGTGGAGATGTGACAATGCCTGCCCCCAGGTCGCTGGGGGCATTACGTGGGACAGGTGAGCACAGGTTCGCTGAGCCAGAGCTGGAGCCCGGCGACGCAACTGGGGTCATCCGCTGACTGCGCGCGCCCGTGTGCCCCAAGCAGCGCCCGGGACCCTGTGTGGCGGCCCGGAAAACAGGCCAGCTCCGGAGCCCGGGCCGCACCCGCTTCCGCACTGGCCGCCGCGGACAGCACCGCAGCCAGGCGGCGGGAAGTCCGGACGGTCACCTGTGCCCCGGGACGCGCGGGGAGTGGACCGGGCGGGGCGCAGGCTGGGTCACGTTCCAGGGCCTGGGCCCGCCAGGCGTGGGCACCCGAGCCGCGGGGCTGGCTGCACCGGAGCGCGCCCACCCCCGACGACCTCCGCACTCCCGGGCAGCGGGGCGCGCGCGACGGGGAGGGGCGCAAGTTCAGCCACTGACCCGCAGCCTGGCCGCCGTCCCGCTGCATGTCGCCCGCCCGCCCGGGCCGCCGCCCCGCGCCTGAGGCTCCGGTTCAGAGCCCCCGGTGCGCCCGCCCGGCGCCCCTCCGCTCCGCCCCGCCGCTGCGGGTCCCCGGGGCGTGGGCTCTGTCCGCTGGGAACCGCGTCGCGCTGCCAGGGGCCTGGGCGGGTGCGCGGGGCCAGAGTCCCAGCCGCGCAGGATGCCCGGAGCTCCGGGCTTTCCGGGCAGCCGGGGACTGGGCGGGGCCAGGGGGCGGGGCGGGGGCGGGGCGGAGGGCCGGGCGAGCCTCTCCACGCGCCCCCGCTTCTTGCTGAGCCTGTCACTCCGCCCGCACCGCAGTTATATAAGTGCGCCCAGTTGACGGGGAAGAGCCAATCAGCGACGGCTCATCTTTGAATGATGTATTTTAATATTTCCAAATCACACCAGAGTACACAACGCATTATCACTATGGCGAAATTAGAAAATTCAGAGCAGTCCCTCTCCTGGAAGCTAGCTCTTCAAAGCCAACCACCTGTTAACCCATTGGTGCTTCCCTTACATTAAACATGTTTTTTTCAAAATAAAATTTCTAAACATATAAAAATACCCGCAAGCTCCAACTCTCCTTCCATTGGCAACACTTCCAAGATCTTCCGGTCTGTGGCAGGTGACAGGAAGCGGTCAGGGGCTTCATACACTCTCTGGGTAATTCTGAGGTTGCCTATGGGAGGGCACAGCCCCTAGAGCCGGACGGTCTGGTTCATCAACCTACCTCTGCTGGGTGACCTTTGGACTGCTTACTTCATCTCTCTGGGCCTCAATCTCTTCATCGGTTAAATGGGGACAGTAATAGTGCTTATTATTAGGCACAGTTGTGGGATCAAAGAGTTAGTGCTCCTAAAGCACGACGGAGGCACTCAGTAAATATATCAGTTATTATTTCTGAGGTCTTCTGCATATGTCAAGGGTAATGAGCAGTACTTATGTAACAACAGATTATGGTTTTTTCCTACTCCGCGAAGTTCCCAACTCCATTTCCATGTTTTCTTTTTAACCAACCAAGGGCTTCCACAAATAAGTCAGGAAAGCTCTCTGTTCCTCAGTTTCTTCCCCTGTAGAATAGAGGTAGTATTAATAGCATCACAGGGATGTTTGAGGATTCTATGAAATGCTGTAGGGGTGCATGTATATAGGTTTGCTATTGATCGATACTGCTGATAACTGGCTAGCCATCTAAAAAGGGAATAGATTCCAATCTAGTAAATAGAAAAGTAAACTCTAGATGGATTAAAGACCTAAATTAATAAAGCAAACAATAAAAACCACACAAGAAAACGTTGGCATCCCAATAGCATGCTCAGATAAGAAGCTCTCAACAGCAATACCTTGTCAGATGAAAATATTGAGATGGGGGATTATTCATACTTAAAATGCCTTGCTGAACTCACAAGAAAATCAGGGGAAATACCCAAGGACCACACCCTTCCCCACAAAAAGAGGAATAATCAGCCCAAACCGGAGTATGAA
Source organism: Phoca vitulina (assembly GCF_004348235.1). Classification (NCBI taxonomy): domain Eukaryota; kingdom Metazoa; phylum Chordata; class Mammalia; order Carnivora; family Phocidae; genus Phoca; species Phoca vitulina. Next base: position 220,593 of record NW_022589706.1, read on the forward strand.
CCCAGAAGTCTGGCTTCCACTGGGTACAACCACCTGGGACAGGAGCTTCAAGTTTGAGGAACTCGGGCGGGTGCCATGGACCAATGAACAAATCTGCCCATATCGGCTGCCTCTGGTGGAAAAACCGAAGATGATATAAATAAACAGTCTCTCCTGTGAATGCGTAGCCAGAAGACTGCTCCCATGTATGTCTGAGGATCAAATCTGTACTGTCCGGCAGGGAAAATCTCACCCATCAAGCTAAATTAAAATAGCTACAGGTTAGTAGCGCACCCTGGAGCCTAGAAGAAGCCAATGCAAACTGATGAATCACTAAATTCTACCTCTGAAACTAATCATACAGTATATGTTAATTTGAATTTAAATAAAAAATTTAAAAAAGAAGCAAATGTAAATGCTCTCTGGAGAACAGTATCTTCAATCCAGGCCTATCATTTTGTACAATAGATGAGCCCATAATAAAAATGAAAAGACCAGTGAAGGTGACTCCATACCTATGAGAATGTGTAAACTTAAAAGACAGAGCATAGCAGGTTGTGGTGAGGATGTGAAGGGACTGGGGCTCTACACATTGCTGCTGGTGATGCAGAATGGTGGAACCACTTTAGAAAGCAGTTGTCCGTTCTTAAAAAGTTCAACATACATTTCCACACGATCTGGCCATTACATTCCTAGGTATGTGTCCCAAAGAAATGAGGGCACATGTCCATGCAAAGGCTTCTACACAAGTGTTTACAACAGCTTTATTTGTAATAGCCTTGAACTGGAAACATTCCAAATGGCATTAATAAGTGACAGGAGAAAGGACCTGCAGTCCTCCCGTGCAATGCGGGGCTCCTGAGCAATAAAGCCATACTCCTGGCACATGCAACGACCTGGACGAAGCTCAAAATAACTATGCTTCGTGACACAAGTCCAGAAGGATGCCAGGGACCAGGGCTGGGTGTGGGGGAGGGGGAAGGGGTCACCAAGGGGCTCTGGGAAACTTTCAGGGGGACGGATGCATTCATTATCTTGATGGTACTCATGGTTCCACAGGTGTATACATGTGCCAAAGCTTCTCTGCATTTTGTGTATATGAGTTTATTCTAGACTGATTTTACCTCAATTAAGTTGTTACAAAAATATAATTGACAGTTTTAAGCAAAAGTAATTATACTGCACTTTAGAATTTGTAAGAAATATGGAAGGAAAATAGCACAAAGTAAAGGCTGTGTGAGGGAGTCTATGTTATTGGAGTGAGACCATGATAAAGATGCACATTATAAGGACGCCTGGGTGGCTCAGTCATTTAAGCGTCCGCCTTTGGCTCAGGTCATGATCCCAGTGTCCTGGGATCAAGTCCCACACCGGGCTTCTTGCTCAGCAGGGAGTCTGCTTGTCCCTCTGCCTGCCGCTCCCCCTGCTTGTGCTCTCTCTCTCTCTCTGACAAATAAAATCCTTAATAAGAAAAGATGCACATTATAAATTCTAGAACAACCAGTAAAAAAATAGAATAGTGGGATAGCTGTTAATAGAAGATATAAAATGGGATGCTAAAAAGACTTAATTTGAAATAAGAAAGGGAAAAAAGAAACACGAATAAAGAACTGGTAAGAAAAATGAAAAGCAAGTACTAAAGTGGCAGACTTCAGCCGGACCCTGTGAACAATTACATTCAGGGTGAATGGACTCACCACCCTGTGGAAGAGGCAGAGACTATCAGACTGGGTACATAGAAGGACCCGATGAGGTGCTGGCTGCAAGAAACTCTCTTTAAATATGAGGGAAAAGAGGCTGACAGGAGAAGGGTGGGAAAACAGACCATGGAAGACCTAAGGATAACGGGTTTCACAGGGCTACGTGAATATCAGACAAAACAGACCTTGCGACAAGGAATAGTGCCAGAGATGAGTCACAGTGGCAAAGGGCCAATTCATGAAGAAGCCATGACAATTTTAAATATGTACATCTGTATTAATAAAGCTCCAGGATACACGAATCAAAACTGGCAGAACCGAAAGGAGAAACAGACAAATTTGTAATTACAGTTGCAGATTTTTGGACATCATTCACTCTCTCAGTAATTGTTAGAAAAAGAAGATAAAAGTCAGTAGGTATATAAGGAGATCTGGAAAGCCCCATCAATCACCCTGACCTGGTTGACATTATGGGATCCTCTCCCCAATAATAGCAGAAATTGCATCTTTTCACGTGCGAATGGAAAATTCACCAAGATAGACCATGTGCCAGACAATAAAATACATCTCAAATTGAAAGCAACCCAAACCATACAGAACCATGTTCTTTGATGGCAGAAATGTTAAATTATAATTTAGGAACAATAAGATGTCAGAAAATCTCCTGAATATTGGGAAATTAAGTAACACATTTCTAATTAATACATCAAAGAAGAAATCAAGAGATTGATTGGAGACAAAATATTTAAAACTGAATGATAATACACATTGTGTCTATAAAATGGGTGATGTTTACTTTACAGGGTTAAAAAAAACCCGGAGGCTAGAACTACAATACTGGACAGATACCTCGTAACCTGGGAGAGCAGTGATGGAGGTCAAACCGTTTATTGTTTGAGGCAATGGCTGAGATTTTTTTAAAAATGATTTCATTTATTTATTTATTTATTTTTAGAGAGAGAGCGTGTGCATGTGGAGGGGTGGAGGGAGAGAAAGAGAGAATCCCTAGCAGACTCCATGCTAAGCCCAAAGAGGAACTCTGCATGGGCTTGTTCCTACGACCCTGAGATCATGACCTGAGCCAAAACCAAGAGTCGGAAGCTTAACCGATTGAGCCACCCATGCACCTCTGATGGCTGAGATATTAATTAAAGCTTTGTAGAATAAATATGGTAAGATTTCTAGGTTAAGCACTGAAAACATGGAAATAAACTATATAACTTTCAAACAGAGGAAAATGGAATAAGAGCAAAAGCTCAAACAATCCAAAAGAAGAACAAAAAATGGAGAAAAAGGAGAAGTAAAGAAAAGCAAGACAAGTAAAAAATACAAAATCAGATGGGTAGAAATAGCTCCAAAGATACCGGTTGGTAGTCACAGCTGCACAGACAAACAAGTCAGTGGGCTGGGTCAGAGAGTGTCGTGTGGGCAGCCGTACAAAACCCACCATACGCTCTTTGCTTGGGATGCACCTCAAGTGTGAGGAAGACTGGGGGCGGGGGTTGAAAGTCAAGGGATGGATGAGAGTATACTAAGTAACAGAAAGCTGCAGTAGCTTTAATATTGGACAAAATAACATTTAGATCAAATCCTCATGGAGGTGGGGGGAACCTGGGTGGCGCAGTCAGCTGAGTCTCTGACTCGGCTTCGGCTCAGGCTCAGGTCGTGATCTCTGGTTATGAGATCAAGCCCTGTGTTTGGCTCCACGCTCATTGCGGAGTCTGCTTCAGACTCTCTCTCCTTCTCTCTCTAAAATGAATAAATAAATCTTTTAAAAATCATTAGCATAAAGAAGATTGCTACCAGATAATAAATCCACCAGCAAGAGACCACAATTCTAGAATGCATGTGTTTCCTATGAAGCGAAGACAGAGCACCAGAAGGAGGAGCTGAGGAATCCGCATCTCAGTGGGGCATCTCGACATGCCTCTTTCCAAGGTTTTGTTTGTTGTAATAAAATATGCATAACATAAAGTTTACCATCTTTTTTTTTTTTTAAAGGATTTTATTTATTTATTTGAGACAGAGAGAGCATGCAGGAGCAGGGTGAAGGGCAGAGGGAGAAGCAGACTCCCCGCTGAGTGGGGAGCCGGACGTGGGGCTTGATCCCGGGACTCTGGGATCATGGCCTGAGCTGAAGGCAGCCGCTTAACCAACTGAGCCACCCAGGCGCCCCTGAAGTTTACCATCTTAACCACATAAAATATACAGTTTGGTGACATGAAGCACGTGCACACTGTTGTGCAACCGTCACCAGCATGTGTCTCCAGAGCTTTCTTCCCAAATGGAAACTCTGTCCACATGAAATGCTACCTTCCCATTTTCCGCTCTCCCCAGCCCCTGGCCCCCACCCACCACCCTACCTTCTGTCTCTGTGAGTCTGACTGCTCTAGGACCTCCCTCACGGACGTGGAACCATACCGTGTCCTCTCAGGAGTGGCTTATCTCACTCAGCATGTGGTGACATGTGTCTGGATTTCCTTCCTCGTTAAGAGTGAATAATATTCCTGTGTGTGTGTGTGTGAATCATGTATAATTCATCCATTCCTCTATTGATGGACACCTGGGCTGCTTGCACCACTTGGCTGCTGTAGCTAATGCTGCTGTGGACATGAGCGCACGACTTTCTGTTCAAGCCCCTGTTCTCACTTCTTTCGGGTGTGGACTCAGAAGTGTTATCGCCGCATCCTGTGGTGATTCTCGGTTTCATTTTTTGAGGAATCCCCAAATCATTTTCCACAGTGGCCGCACCATTTTATTATATTCACGCCAACAGTGCACAAGTGTTCCAATTTCTCCACATCCTCGCCGACACTTGTTATTTTTTTGGAGAGCAGCCGTCTTAATGAGTGTGAAGTGTTGACATACCTCTTAATAATTTATAGGCCAAATTGCAAAAAAAAAAAAAAAATCTGGTAAGGATAGAGAAGACTTGAACAACACAACTAATTAGCTTTATTTATTTAAATTTTTAAAAAAGATTTTATTTATTTATTTGAGAGAGAGAGTGCATGCACAAGCAGGGGGAGGGGCAGAGAGAGAGAGAGAAGCAGGCTCCCAGCTGAACAGGGAGCCCGACTCAGGGCTTGATCCCAGGACCCCGGGATCATGCCCTGAGCCAAAGGCAGACGCCTCACCGACTGAGCCACCCAGGCGCCCCCTAATTAGCTTTATTTAATGAATGTAAACAGAATCTTCCACCTATCATATAAAGAACAGTTATAGTTTTAATAAAGATACTATTTATGGCAGCAAAATAAAATGAGAAATACATCTGCAGACAGATAGGCAAGACCTTTATATAGCTCTCTATCGAAAGATGTTTAACAAGACCTATGTGAATAGAGGGATTCATCAGTGGGAGGACTGGATAGAAGACGTCATATCTCTCCAAATTGCTTGATAGATTTAATGCAGTTCTGATCAAAATCCCAATAAGGTTCTTTGCAAAATGCGCCTTTCTTTCTAATTCCAAAGTGTATATGGAAGAGCAAAGGGCTGAGGGAGGGCTTGCCTGGGCAAATATCAAGACTTACTATAATGTTGACATGGTTATGACAATGTGACAGTGACACCAGAGACAGACAAATAGACGAAGGAACAAAATAAGCAGACCATGAATGCCTGGACACCTGATGTATGTCACAGTCCATACTGCTGCTCCCTGCGAGAAAGGACGGAGTTTCTAATAAGCAATGCTTGGACAACTGGCTATTCCCAGGAGGGGAAAAAATGAAACAGGACCCTTGCTCTCACTGTACATAAAGCTCAACTCCAGGGGCATTAGTTTCAAAACCAAAAAGTAAAACTTGAAAACACTTAGAAGGGAATGTGAGAGAAACTTCTTAAGGACTCTAGATAGGGAGGAATTTCTTAAAACACAAAAAAGCACAAATCATAAAGGAAAATATTAAAAATGTGGATTATGTTAAAATTAATATTTCTACTCACCCAAAGGAAACATAATAGAAAATGGCAAGTCCTTACCCAAAAGGAGGTACGTGCAAAAACGTATGCCCAACAAAACATTAATAGCTGGAAAATATAAAGAATCCCTGAAAAACAATAAGAAAAAGACAACCCTCCCCCACCAAAATGGGCAGGATACGTGAAAAGGCGTGTTCATGGAGAGAAAGTATGAAAAGCCAAAAACAGACAAAGAGCCTCTGTTAGAGAAATTCACAATTGAATTGCTCGGAGACACCAGTTCACTCTCCCAGGGCCGGTAATAACCTAACATCCAGCTAAGACTGTAGGTTGGCAAAGATGCAGAGGATCTGGATTTCTTAGAGACTGTTGGTTGGATACTAAATTGGGACAAACATTTTGGACAACTATTTGGTAGTGTCTTGTAAAGATGGAGATGTTCCCGCCCCATGCTCTAGCACTTCCCATCCTATGGTGTAAACTCTAGAACACTGGTTCTCAACCAAGGGTGATTTTGCCTTCTCGGGGGACATTTGGCACTATCTGGAGACATTTCATTGTCACGTCTAGGAGGAGGGTACTAAGGGCATCTAGCAGGTGGAGGTCAGGAACAGCAACCTCTACAAAGGATTATCCTACTTCTGCTGTTGAGAAACCTCTTGTCTATGTGCATCAGAAGATACGGATGCAAATGTCCATGGTTGCACTGTTTAAATTTAAAAAAAAAAATTGCCAGAAAGTCTATTCCCAGTTCAGCCACATGTATCAAAATGGATGAATTTTTAAAAACTCAGTGCGAAGTAAAAAGGAAAATGTGGGAGAATATATATAGGTATGATACCATGCATAGGAAATTAGGAAAAAGATAAACACGCACAGAAAAATCTTGAAGTAATGAATCTGATGGCAAGTTCCTATGTAACAATTACTTGATGGAATCCTGTCCTCTGTCCAGCCCCTGTCCTCTAAACGGCCCCTAACATTTCTTACTATGTGAGGGGACTATGATCACCTGGAGCTCTCTCAGGTCCCTAATGGGGTTATTGTGTAGGTATAATTTCACTGGTTTTTTTGGTGTGTGTGCCTTTTTTTTTTTTTTTTTTGAGGCAGTATAAAAATGCAACTGACATTTTTGGAAACCCCCTTCCTGGGCTTTGGAAAATACATATGTTATATATATTACTTGGCACTCTTGAAATATTTTCTACTAAAAATATTTTTTAATAATTGGAAATTTCTCTATTTAAATGTATTTTATAAGGTCACATTTGCTAGCCAGATCACGGGAATAAACATGCATAGCAGCTGTCTGAGTTTTCTTGTACTTATAGGAAAATCTAGGCTACATCTACTGTCTAGGTGCCATGGAGACCATCTAACCAAGAATGAAACTCAGAAGCTATATTAAAAAGAAAAAGAAAGTGACAGTTCTATCTACGCATTTGACTACACAACAAGGTTGTTGTGTAGCAAAAGATGCCAGAAGCAAAATCAAGAGGGGAAAGCAAGATCTGGAAAAAGTGCTTGAACCCCGAGAACCAGCAGACAGTTCTGTCTGTTGAGAACATTTAAAAATGGACAAAAGAAAGCAGACTCATAAATATGGAGAACAATCCTAAAGAAAATACGATTTTATACATACAGTTTCCAGATGGGAGGGAGTGGGGTGATGGGAGAAACAGGTGAAGAGGAGTAAGAGGTACAAGCTTCCAGTTATAAAATAAATGAGTTGCAAGGATGGAAAATACAACACAGGGAACATAGTAATCCTGTGATACTGTTGAATGGAGATTACACTCACTGTGGCAGGCACCCACTAATGTGTAGAATTGCCGAATCCTTAGGTTATACACCTGACACTAATAGGACATTGTATGTCAACTATACTTCAATAAATTAAAAAAAAAAACCTGGAAACAACCCCTCCCCCCCAACAAACGGACTAAAGAAAAAGCCCCAAATACAAATGGACAAAGGGTATGAAGACAATTTTCAAAAGAGCACGTCTAAAGGAACATATATATTCACGTTCTCCTCAGTTTCCCAGGAGGCAAGGAGATGCATACTAAAATCACAAGGACATATCACTTCGCACCCATAAGGGCGGCAACGTCCCCAGTGCCGAGGCATCTGCTGATGATGAGGAATTCATGCACTGGGGCAGAAGGGTGACATGTCACAGAGTCCTGGGAAGGTAATCTGTCAGCATTGATTAAAATAAAAGTGTATGCCTTCAAACCAGCAATGCCCCTCCTGGGAATTCATCTGTGGAAATAAAAATACTGATACTGGCCAGGATATTTACCGCCCATGGTTCTCAGCTGGCGGGGGCGAAGGGGATGCCCACATGGTGGGGTGTCATCAGCCTTTCAAAGAACGAAGCTAGTTCCTTCTAGATGCTGGCGGGGATTTCAGTAGGTGTTGGTGAGTGTGAAGAGTAAGAAGCAAATAAATGTGATTATATGATGGATTCATTTTGTAAAACAATGACCCCCAAAGCCCTGTATGGGTGTGTGCATATAGTATAGACTTCCATATGTCTAGAGAGAAAAATGTGAACCAAAACAAGTGAGTTTGTTATCATGGGCTACCTCACTACATGGGGGATGTGATATGGGAATGGGAAGGGGGAAGCATCCATAATAAAATATTGTGTTTCGATTATGCCCATTCATGTAAATGACCACAGAGCCCTGGTCACCCCGATGCTCGTGGGGGTCACGCTGGTGTGGCGAGATTCAAGGTCACCTTCTTTATATCTGCCTATACTGTCTGAATTCTTTACAATAAGCATGTATTATTCATAGAACCAGATATAGCCCACAGAAAGCTGTTTTCATTGCGAGGGGGAGGGGAGAAGAAAGAGCGAGTCCTGGTGTGGGGACCCTGCGTCCCAGGAGGCCGGACTCTCCTGCAGGGACAGTGATGGAGACCTTGGGCCCTCTGCCTGCCTCCCACCCCCCATGGCTTCTCCCCGTTGTTTCTGGGGGAAAATCTACAGGCCCTCGGTGCCCATCCCCCTGCCCCAGGGACAGACCTGTCCCACACAGGCGCCTGGGGCAGCTAGCTACCTTCCCCGTCATCACTGTCTTTAGAAACCCTTTGTATTGAGATTATAGGACACTCACATGCAGTTGTAAGGAATAATGCAGGACCAGTATACCCTTCACCTGGTTTCCCCCAAAGGTAACACCTTGCAAACCTATAGCACAATGTCACAAACCAGGCACCTAACATCGATACGATGCACCCGCCTTATTCGGATTCCCGTGGCTTTACCTGAACTCTTGTGTGTGTGTGCACCATGCAAGTTCCATGCAATCCTACCGCATGCGCAGACTGCTGTGTGCACCACCCCACGCAGGACACAGACCCGCTGCACACGAGGACCCCTCCTGCTACCCCTTTACAGCCACAGCCGCCTCCCTCCCCCTCCTCAACTCCTGGTAGCATGAATCAGTCCTCTCTTTCTGGGATTCTGCCATTTTCATAAAGTTCTATAAATGGAATCATGCAGGTGTTTAACGCATTGTAATTCCCACCATCATCCTTTAGGATCTGAAAGTGGACTGATGACAGCGTGGGCTTGGGGCCGGAGACCTGGCTGGAGTTTCCAGATCCTTTTGTCTGAGTCTCCGTTATCTCATCCAGAACACGAGAATACAGCGCTCGCAGGGAGGGAGGGAAGTAGGCTTTTCTGCTCTGAATACCAGCAGTGTTCACCCACTGCACACATTAGTGGCCCAGCTGCTTTCGTGGGTCACAACTGTGGTCTGCTTTAACAGCCTAGCCTGCCCATGAAGTATGTTCTGTTCTTCCCAGCACTCAGATGGTGATGGTGGGAGCAAACGGTGGAACCAGGACTCACATCCCAGAGTGTCCGGCAGGTTTCTATTGGATAGGGAGGAGCCCAAGGCTCACAGCACTGAGGGGACTTGTCCCAGGGACACAGCTGATTTGTGGCCGAGCCCGCAGCAGAGCCTGGGGCTCCCCACCCCTCCCCCAGCACTGGTTCTTCTGTGCCCCTTGGCCTCAGGGGGACCCCCGGAGCCTTCCCGAGCGTCTCCTCAGCAGTAGGGGGGTTTTCTGCTACTTAGGAGATGCGGAGTGCCGGGGTGGTGTCTGTCACTGTGGGAGCCCGGCAGGCTGGTGCCAGTCTCGACTCAGCCACTCACCAGCTGGGGACCTGAGGTAAATTGTTGAACCTGTACATTTCTCAGTGTCTAAGGCTAAGGAGGGATTAAAACGAATTAATTCGTATGGAGCTCAGACAGTGCCTGGCACACAGTACTTGCTCAGTAAATGTGAGTCGTTATTAACAATGTGATGGTTTCTTTATCCCCAGAGCTAGGCTCCAGTGCTCTGCCTAGCTCTGGGGAGGGAGCGTGCGGTGCGCTCTTGGGCAAGTTACCTAACCTCTCTGTACCTAGGGCGGTTGTGTAAATAGGTTGATGCTCACAGAATGCTTGCATCAGTACCTGTCAGACCAAGCTTGACCAGCTCATTCTTATTACCACCCCTCCCCCAGCACAGCCCACCACCCAGAAGGCTAGTCTTACAAGTTAGATCAGTTTCAACCACCTAGTCGGGGGGTGGGGGTGCTGACCTGTCCTCCCGGGACCATAGCTCAAACTGTCCTGGTTCTGACCTTCAACCTCCCTCATCTCAACCAATTCAATAGTCTCTCACCTCTGCCTTCCTACCCAGCCTCCATGCAAATCCTAGAGTCTGCCAACCAGCTCCGGTGGTCTGTTCCAAATTCCTTAATGACCCGAAGTCCCAGTGGGGCTTTCAGGGTCCTTGCCAGCCTCTTAACCTTGTGCTCAGCCTACGGGGCAGCAGGCCTGAAATCCATGTCTCAGTCTTCGATGCCTCCACAGTCCCGCCGCACCTGCTGTTCCCTCCGCCTGGAAGGCCTGCTTCCTCCCCGCCTTGTCTTACCTCAGTGCAAGGGTCTCCTCCTCCAGGAAGCCTTTCCTGACTCCCTGAAGAGGTCCTAGGAGTTCCTTCCCCTACACTCCTATTGCCTGGACTACCCCATAGTAATGATCCACTGTGGTCTCTCCCACTGACCCATGAGCCACTGGGGAGAGACGAGCTGTTTCCAGGCCATGTCCCTGCTGCCTGGGCAAAGTACCGATGTGCAGTGGTTGCCCATCTATGTCTGTGGAATCACCGATGGGGCTGGTGGGGCCTGCCCGCCCTTCTGCACGTGACCACGCCTCCTTTAATCCTGTCACTCATGCCCTTCCTCAAGAACCCTTGATGGCCCCCTTCCCACTGGAAGGTTAAGTCCAAACTCAGGGCCCTCATGCTACCACTGCTTGCTCTCTCTGGAATATTCTCTCTTCCTCTTTGTCCAGCTAGCTAATACTCAGGACTGACTTCCTCAGGGAAGGCCAGGCCCTCAGATCAAGCCAAGTTCCTCATGATGCGATCTCCTAGTACCGTTCCCCCCTCCTCGATCGGAACGATTACAATTGTAGTTAAATAATTCTATAATTTATAACAACATCCTGGAACGTATAAATGTGGTCTTATTTGGAAAAAGGGTCTTTGTAGATGTGATTAAGTTAAGGATCTTGAGGTGAGATAATCCTGGATTAGCTCAGTGGGTCCTAAATCCACAGACCAGAGTCTTTATAAAAGAGGAGGCGTAGGAGCACCTGGATGGTCCAGTCGGTTAGGCGTCCAGCTCTTGATTTTGGCGCAGGTCATGATCCCAGGGTTGTGCGATCGAGCTCCATGTCGGGCTCCACGCTGGGTGTGGAACCTGCTTGGGATTCTCTCTCTCCTTCTCTCTCTGTCCTCCCCCCTGCACCCCACTCCACTCACATGCTTGTGCGCTCTCTCTCAAAGATAAATACGTGAAAAAAATTAAAGTAAATAAATAAATAAAAGAGGACGCGCAGACAGAGGAGAGGGCCTTGTGAAGGCAGAAGCAGAGATCTGAATCATGTGGCCACAAGTCTAGGAGCACCTGGAGTCCCTAGAAACTGAGGGAGGCAGGGAAGAATTTCCCCTCAGAGCTTCTAGAGGGAACACGCCCCTGCCAATCGCTGGACTTGGGACTTTTGCCCTACAATATCACGAGAGCACAAATTTCTGTTGTTTTAAGCTTCCTGGTCTATGGTAATGTGGCAGCCTTCAGAAAGTAACACAGATACATATATACTAACTCATTTAATCCCCACCCAAACCCATGAGGTTGTTACTATTTTAAGCTCCATTTTACAGATAAGGAAACTGAGGAAAGCAAAGGGTCAATAACTTGCCTAAGGCCAACCAGCTAGTAAGTGGCCAAACCGAGACCCCCCCCCCCCCCGCCCCGCCCCAGCCTGGCTCCAGCAGAGGCGGGTTAACAGGCAGTCGCTGCTGCTCTCCTCCCCATCTGGAAAGTGACAGGCGCCCCTTCCCCAAGACCCTCAAACGTGGATGGCCTGTCAAGGGGATAGCAGCTTTGAGGCCTCGGCACACACACGACAGGTGCCACGGTATTTGGAAGGCTGCTCTGGAGACAGTCGGACTCTTGGTTCCCACGCTGTGGCTTGCTGTGTGTTCTGGGCCCCAGGGCCTCCTCATCCCTAGTGAAGAGAAAGCGATGGTACCTGTCTCCTGGGTGGTCCTGAGCTGGGCACTGTCCATGCGGTGCCTCTCTGCTGACAGGCAGAAGCAGCAGACCAGGACATTTAAAATACGCACATCCGACAGTGGTCCCACAGACCACCTTTCCTGGTGAGAGTCTCAGGATCAACTCCAAAGTCTTTCCCCACAGCCTACAGATCTTACACGTCCTGGCCTCTGCCCACCTGCCCATCTCCATCCTTGCCATTCTCCTCCTCACCTCTCTGTAGCCCAGAGATGCCCCTCTTCTTTAGATTCTCCAATATGCCACATTTTCCTCCAATCAAGCTGCTTATGTGAATGCTCTTCCCTTTCTTTTCTTTGCTGGAATATAAACTCTCCAGGAGGGCGGGGGCCTTCTTTCTGTTCACTGCGGTATCCCTAGGTCTTAAAGGCTCCCTGGTACATAGTAGGTGCCCAATAAATATTTGTGGAACGGAACCGAATGAACGGATCTTTGCCTTGCTAAATCCTACCCTCCCTTCAAGCCTCCACTGGACATCACATCATTCCTTCCACTATTTTTGGTGACAGGGTGATTTTTTGCCTCGTGGTAAGACTCCTAGCTCTGCCACTTGCTAGCTGTGTCACTTTCAACATTTCTGTTAACCTGTGACCCTGAGATTTCCGTCGGCACAAAGGGGAGAATACAGGACCGTCGGCAGTTGCGTCTTCCCTGACCACCGACGGCCTAGGATGGCCACAGTCCCAGGTGAGGGCAGGGATGGGCCTCCTGGGGCCTTTAGCCCTTACTGGAGCCGGCAAACTCCTCCCCAGGGCCGCTCCGACCCAGCGGGCACCACGACCCCGGGCGCCACGGGTCGCTCAGCCGCGGGACCCTGGCCCTTCCCGGCGCTGGCCGCGAGGCCAAGTGCGCACGCTCAGGCCTCCCCGCACCTCCTCTGCCTGCCGCCGAACAGCTCCCGGCCTCGGCCCCGGGCGGGGGCGGGGCGAGCGCATCGCCTTCCCCCTGACTGGCAGGAGGACGGGCCAATCGGAGGGGCGACCCGGGGGAGGGGCGGGGCCGCGCCGCGAGCCGGGCGCCGGGCGGTCGCAGGAGCTGCAGCCGGGAGCGTGCGGCACGCGCCTGCCGGCTGCCCCGAGCGCGGTCCCCGGCGCCGCCGCACCTCGACCTCCGCCCGCCGAGCCGCGCGTGCATCTGTCCGTCTTCCTCGGTTGCTTCTTACGATTTTTCTTTCTCTCTCTCTCTCTCTCTCTTTTTTTTTTTTTTTGCACGCAACCTTTTTCTGTTCCGTTTTGTCCTTTTTAAGGCGGGGGCGGCGGCAACGTAAGCTCGGGACGGGGAGGGGGCGGCCGGAGGATGCGGCGCGGGGCTGCGCTCGCTACGTCCGCAGCTGCTGCCCGGCTCGGGCCTGAGCGCCGAGCAGGTGGGTACAGGTGCGCCGGGCGGGGAGGGGAGGGGACGGGAGGCGCGCCCTGGCCGAAGGGGACCCGCGGACCCAGCGACCGATGGGCGGACCCCGCGGCAGGGGACACGGTGACCGGTGCCGCCCCGCCCCATCGCCCACCTCCCCCTCTTCCAGCCCTCTCGCCCCTCCAGATCCCCTGCCGCTCTCTCGTCTCACCTCTGTGGTCCCCCACCCTTCCGTTCCCATCCCCCATTCCCCTCCAAATTCCCCTGCAGTGTCTCCCAGCAGGAGGACTCTGCGTCGCCTCCCTTCATAGGCCCCCTCCCCGTTCTGCCCCCAGTTCCCCTCTCTCCCTCACGCCACCCCCATTTCCACTCCTCTCCCCATTCCGCCCCCGAGCCAAGGAGGGGGAGGGGGACCCACCGGCTGCCTCTAGGGAGTGGCGCGGGGGGCGTGGCCGGCCGGTTCCCTCGGAGTCCTACCGTCTGAGTAAGTCAGGGTCCCCCCCAGGTCCCTGCCGAGGTGGCACAGAGGTTGGAGCCCAGGGCCGCTCCGGGGCGGCGGGGGGCCGGGAGGGCGAGGCCGCCCTGCCTGCACCCCCGCCCCACGCACAGCACCCGCCGAGGCGGCCCCTGCCACGCACATCCCGCGCTGCTCCGCCCACGTGGGCTCCGGGAGGAGGCTGAAGCGCTGGGAAGAAAGGCTGGTACCCACCCTGCTGCCCCGCCGGAGCGCCCTGGACGCACGCAGCCTGGGGAGATGGCGCACAGGGATTGGTTCCGCGGGGTGGGGCACCTTGCCTGGACACCCTGCGTTCAGGCCCCGGCCTATGGGCCTGCGTTAGTGCACGTGCCCTCGTCACCAGCCCCCTACCCCCTCACTCCATCACCACCCTCCCTGCTGCGGGCTCTTGAGGATCCGGCCTCGTCATCCCTGATGGAGGCCACTTGCCAGGCTGGAGTCTTTCGCCATAGAAGCATGCCCCCTTCCCACACACACCACCCCTACACCACCACCCCTCCCCACACACCGTAGTCTGCATTTCTCCTGATGGCTTGGCCGGCCCAGGCTCTCTGCCCGCCTCTGCCCGGCTCTTTAGACTCCAGAGATACTGTATCTAACCAATGGTCCTGCGCCACCCCCACCCTTTCCACGCACACTCATGGGCACACTGTCCTTGGCCTTTGCTTGTGCTGGTCCCTCTCTGGGAACGCCCTTCCTTCAACTGGCCAGCTCCTTCTCCACGAAGGTCAGGAAGAACCCCTTGCCCCGTCTGAGTTTCCTTGTATGGCAGAGCTGGACACATTGTTGTCCTGTCTGATGGTCTCAGCCTCCCAGGCCAGATGAGATTTGGAAGGGCGGGGGCAGCCTCAACCCTTCACACAGGGCTCTGATCACAGTAAATATTCCACCTGAGGGGGGCCCTCCCTGCTAACTGAGTGACCAGCCAGTGTAGGGTGAGTCTGGCTTCTCCTCCAGACCTTGGGCAGGTGGGTGGCACTTCCATGAGCCCAGATGGGCAAAGACGTTTGGGGATGGCATGGGGTGGTCAGGACCCCTCTCTGATGCTTGCCCAGCAGGGCGACTTCCAGGAGATCTGCTCACTCTAAGAGAGGTCTTCCAGACAGGGCATGATTGGGAAGTGTTTGTTGTTGAGACTCTTGCACGTGGTCTGTAATGCTGAGCATCTCTCCAGAGCTTGGGGGTAACTCCCACCTTGAGAGCGCGGGCCCAACAAATGCGATCATTGCCATTGTCCTTCACAAACCATCCTTAGCTCCCACTTGCCTCGGTGACCTCACATGGTTCTTCACATCCTGGCTTCCCTGGCCCACCTCTCTCCCTGCCCCACTGTCTCAGCCTCATGTGCTACCTCTGTGTTCCCTGGACCTGTCTTCACACCTAGGCTTCTCCCCACGTTTTCGGTTTTCCTGGGAAATGTGCCCCTCTCGTCTGCCTGGAGAACTCCTATTCATATGTGAAGGCCCAGGTCTCCTGTGACGTCTTGGTGGTGTTTCCTGACTTTGCCTAACAGGTTGTGGGTTCTCTCGTCTGTGCTCTTTTAGAACATATATCCATGTATACTTTCATATGTGTGTAGTTTTTCCTTAAGCAGACCTTGCCCACCGGAGAGTGGGGTCACAATGAGGTCTGAGGGGCAGCCCTGCTTGGACGGGGGCTCCACCTTCCTGGGGAGGTGGTCATGCCCACAGCGATCATGCCAGGCGCTATAAGAGGGACATGCATAGGGAGGGACAGAGCTTGACAGTCTCCTTAGCCTGGCCGGAAGATTTCACAATGAGGAGGCAGGATGGAGGCCCCACTCTGTTAGTGTCAAGGGTCTGTTGGGGCCGGGAGATGAGTGGCAAAAGGAATAATTGCAGAGCAAGGTGTCTGTCAGCATGAGAATGGGACCTGCCTCTCTGCAGGCTCTGGAGCCAGGCTGCCTGGCATCCACTGGGGCCCTGCCCTTCCCCCAGCTGGGGCTGAGGAAGTGCCTCCCACCTGGGCTTTGTAACCAAAACGGGGTGTCTCCCTCAGAAAGATTGTGGATGACTGCGCCGTGTTCTGGGGCTCCTCGCTTGGTCTCCTTGGGGTGTTTGAGTTGACTTGTGGGGGCTCCTGAAGTCGATTCACCTTTGTCCTGTTCCTTAAGGCTGTGTGATCTCAGGCCACAGGATTAACCTTTCTGAGCCTCCATTTCCTGTACGACTGGGGGCAGTGGTCCTCTGGCCGGGCTGGTATGGGCATCAGAGTGTGGTCTCTGGGCACAGGCACCACTGAGTAAGTGGTCATGATGTTGAGGGAATGTGTGGTTCAAAAATTAGTCCTTCGGTTTTGTCCCAGAGCAGCCACCCCTGTTAGAGCCCCTCCGTGTCCCTCCCCAGCTGACAACAGCAGGCCAATAAGCTAAATATTCCATAAATGGGAGTGAGAGATGGAGGGAGTGGGTGCGTGTTGGCTAATGAGAGTTGTGCACATTTGTGTGAGAAGGTGCTGAGGGATGCAGGCAGGAGTCCTGAGCTCATGGTGCACTAGTAAAGGCCACCCACCTGCCCCGAGCAGCTCCTTTGATGCTTCTGTCATCTGAGCTTCTTTCCTGCTCAGCGGTGACAGTGATTTCCACCCAGTTCCTAAGAAGGCTCTTAACCCCCTTAAAGGAACAAACCATCAGCACCAGCTAGGTGAGCTGAGCCGTGAAGGAACAGGGCTGGAATAGGGCTGGGTCAGAGGGGCTGCACTGAGGACCAGCTCAGACCCTCCTGGCTGCGCAGCCTTGGGCAAGGCACTTAACCGCTCGATGCCCGGTTCCTTTTCTTGGGATGCTCACATGAGGAATAGAGCTATTGTTGCTTAACCTCCCACTCCTGCTGGAATTCTCTTGCTGAAGCTGCCGAGCACCTCTCTAGGGAAGGGCTTATGTGAACACCTGACAAGCAGGGACTGAGCCTGGAGGTGGAGGTGGAGGGAGGCAGAGGCGGAACTCTCCAGCGGGGGTCCCACGCTCTAGAACTTAGGTGTTGCTCCATGGAACATGCTGATCCCTGTAATGGAAAGTCAACCTTCCTACAGGGCCCATGTGAGGAATCAATCAGAGGAGGCTTCTCAGTGCTTTTGATGGAAATCCGTTACCTTGAAGCCAGTAGAAACCATTCGTGTTGCTGTGATCTGAGGCTCAGGAAAGGACTCCAGGACCAGCCAGCAGTGGGACCTTGCTTGTCATTGTCCCTCTAGCCCTGAACACTGTCAGAAAATGTTTTCTTTGCTCTAGCCTTTCCAAGGCCAGGTGGAAAGCCCAGAGACCATGGGCCAGTGGGGGAGGGGCAGGAACAAGGAGGTGGGAGGGGGGAGGGGGGTTTGCTGGGAGCCTCAGGCTGTGAGGCAGGGATTAGGAGCCCCTTCTTGTAGGAGGTAGGAGGGGAAGAGCTTGCAGAGAGTGGCTGGGGCTGGTCCAGCATGACCCGAAAGCAGCAGAGTGAGGGCGGGCACTGAGGTTCTGCTCTTGCCTTCCTATTAGTATTTATTTTTGGAACTGCAACAGGAAGTATTTTACCTCTCATTCATCTCTAGAAATGAATTGAGATAAATGCCATTTTTCTTGATTGTAGCAGTTAACATTTGTTAAGCACCTACCAAGGGCCAGGGTGTATGCCAGGGGTCGGCAAGCTGCGGCCCTATCAGCCAGCCACCTGCTTCTGTAAATAAAGTTTTATTGGCACCCAGCCCTGCCCATTGGCACACCTGTTGTCTGTGGCTGCTTTCCTGCCGTGTTGACAGAGTGGCGCAGCTGTGGCCGGTACCTGTAAAGCTAGAAACCCTCACTACCTGGCCCTTTGCAGCCGGAGTTTGCCGCGCCCTGGTCTGCGCTGTCCCTGATTTGGGTTCATTCAGTTCTGGACGCAGGCCCAGAGGGAGGTGCCTTGTGTTTCTCACTTTACAGATGGGTACAGACAGCCTCTGAAGCCTGCCGCAGGGTCACAGAGCTGGTAAGTGGGGAGCAGGGATCTGCACCCAAGCAGCCCACATTATTACTTTTTTTGGGGGGGGATTTATGTATTTTTAATTAGCTTCTAATTGAATTTTCCCATGTTTAGAGAATATGGTCTGTATGATATCTATTTTTAAAAATTTACTGACAATTTTTTTTTAAAGATTTATTTATTTCAGAGAGACAGAGAGAGAGCGCTGGCATGCACGGGGTGAAAGAGGGGCAGAGGGAGAGGGAGAGAGAGAGAATCTCAAGCCGACTCCCCGCTGAGTGTGGAGCTGTTGTAGGGCTCTAGCCCACGACCCTGAGATCATGACCTGAGCCGAAATCGAGAGTTGGATGCTTAACCAACTGAACACCCAGGTGCCCCTATTGACAATTTCTTAATGACCTGGTACCTGATCATTTCTTAAAATATCTTTGTGCTACATATATATGTAATATTTAATAATGGTTATCCCGTTAAGCACATTTAAGTGTACTGGTCAGTAGCAGTAAGTATGTTCACATTGTTGTGCAGCCATCCCCATCCAAGTCCAGAACTTTCCCGTCATCCCAAACTGGCAGTCCACACTCTTAACCACAACCCCAGGCTGCCTTGTAGGAGTTTTGTAGGAAAAAAGCAAATGTCATTGTCATCATAATTTAGCGCAGGAGGCTTTTGACGGCAGCTTTGGGTTCAAATGCTGGCTCTGACATTTGCCAGCTGATGGTGGACGAGCCTGTGTCCTCCTCTGTGAAACGGGGACAGCCCCAGGTCCCTATCCCTGCAGACCACATGGGTAAGGGGATGAAATAAAGAGCAGAGGTGAAGGCCCAGCCTCACGCGGTGGACAGTGGCTACGATGCTGTTCCCTTGAGCAGCCACACCTTAACGGGGTGTTAGGTCCGTCCTCTCTGTGAGGCCCGTGGTGTCCCCTTTATCCTTGCCAGGTCCTGAAAGTATCCTCAGGACCCGTCACATGTCCTGAAGCCCCCGCCTGGACCTCAGAGGACGCAGATGCTGGGTGGATGTGGACTCCTGCTGTCCTTTCTGCCCCAGGGCCCAGACTTGGCTGAAGGGCCACTCTAGGGAATGAAAGGAGGTTCTGTATGCGACCGTCCCGAGACTGCCAAGGGCTGCCCATGTGGCAGTAATGCCCTTGTGTGTGCCAGGTCAGGGGACGTGCTGGCTTGGCCTCCTGGCCCCAGCGCCTCCACCTCGGCTGCATTTTGATTTGGGAGCCCTGGACTGACCCCTGGTCCCTTCCTCAGAGCTGGAGGGGTGCGACATACCACCGAGGGGTGTCCTGCTTCCTTTGCAGGACAGGCAGCCTGTGAGGATCCCAAGCTATCGGTAGTGGGGTCACAATCTGACTTTTCTGTTGAAACAAGTCTCCCCCTCTCCCCCCCCCGCTTTTTAAAAATTGAGGTGAAATTCACACACCCTAAGATGAACCATTTTAAAGTGCACCACTCAGTGGCATATAGCGCATTTGCAACGTCGAGCGACCACGGCCTTTCTCTAGTTCCAAAACATTTTCGTCTCCTGCAATGAAAGCCTGTGTCCGTTAAGCAGTTCCTCCCCATTCCCCCCTCCCTCAGCCCTTGGCAACCACCGGTCTGCATTGCGTCTCTAAGGATTTGCCCATTCTGGACATTCCGTAACAGTGGAATCCTCTTACATGTAGCCTCTTGTGACTGGCTCCTTTGACTCAGCATCATGTCCTCAAGGTTCCCCCAGGTTGTATTGGGTATCAGTGCTGTAGTACTTTTTATGGGTGAGTAATATTTCATCGTGGGGATAGGCTGCACTGTATTATCCACTCATCTCTTGATGGATGTTTGGGTGGTTTCCACGTTTTGGCTGGTGTGCGTAGTGTTTGAAGCAAGGCTTATGAAGTGTTAAAATGTTCTTCCTGGGGCCCCTGCTGCCCAGATTCCCTTCTGGCACTTCCAGGCCCTCCTCTCACTGCCCATGCATCATTCAGCCACTCAGCAGATGCTCCTGGATGCGGACTCCATGCCAGGCGCTGTGCTGGGAGCTTCCAGCCTTGACTTGTTCTTGACATCTGGAGAATGGTTTGTTGGCTTCTCATTTTCCAAGCTGGGGTGTGGGAGTGTCCTGAGGCAGGAGGAATGGCAGGGGGGCCAACCTGCTTGCTCCAGAGAGGCTTCAGGCATGGGAGCCCGGCTGCCTTTCTGTTGGTTCCTGGAACATGCGGGACTCTTCCTGCTTGGAGGTTTGTGTTTGCTGCTTGCTGTCTGGCACGCTCTTCCCTGCCCTCGCCAGAACTATGGTCTTCTCATCCTTCACGTCTTGGCTTAAATTTCTCCTCCTTGCAGAGGTCTTCCTGTGCACCCCAGGTAGATGCCCACCTCCCCTCTGCTGTTGATTCTCCCCTACTGCAATCTGTTTTCTCTTGAAATCATCACCATCCGAAGGGGGTTTTCCTTGTCTACTATCATTCTGCCATCCCCCGAAAGCTAGGGCAAAAGCACCAGGAGGGCAGGAACCTTGCCTGGCGTGTTTGCGCTCATCTTTCAACACAGGATATTAGCACACAGCAGGTGCTCAATAAATAATTGCTGTTGCTGCTTGGAGTCAGATGTAACTCGCCTTCCCGACTGCACCTTGTTAGCTCCGTGACCTAGAGCACAACTCTTAATCTTTCTGAGCCTCACTTCCTTTTTCAGTCAATGTGAAGACCAGCCAGGGTCCCTAGCTCTTGGGTTGGTGCAAGTTCAGAAAAAACCTGTGCAGACCGCCCAGGGGCGTGTTGGTGAGCACTAGGTGTTTGTAACCGGTGCTGCTGCTGGTGGTAGTTGGAGATGTGGTCATAGTGATCGTGAATGAGTCTCCATGTGCTGGGTGACGTATATGCTTGCTTGCCCAGAGGTGGGCAGGGGGCTCCTGGAGCCGAGCTCCCGTCCCCTCGCCGCCCCTCAGCACCATTGAGCCCTGAAATGTGGCTCCTCTGAATCGACCTGGGCTGGTGAGTGAAAAATACACACTGGATTTCTAAGACTTTGTATCAACTGGAGAGTGAAAAAGATCTCAGGAAAAAATGTTAACATTGACTACACATTAAAATGATATTCTTTTGGATCTGTTGGGCCAAATGAAACATGAAATACGTTTCATTTGTTTCTTTTTATTTTTTAATGTGGCAACTAGAAAATTAAAAAATTAAAAATTGCGGGTGGGGTTCCCATTGTATTTCTTTTGGGCAGCGCTGCTCTAGATTCTCGCCTCCTTGAGGGCAGGGGCCGGGCTCCAGGGGGCCGTGGTTCTGCCTTCTATGAAGTGCATGGCCCTTGGCAAGCTAATTAAATTTTGTTGTGCTTCAGATTCCTCCTCTGTAAACAAGAAGCTCAGTCTGATGATAACCAATGACAGTGCATATTTGAGGGCTTCCTGTGTGTCCCTGGAAGGAACGAGGGCCCCATGAAGGAGAGGTGTGGCGAGGTCCCTGCCCACATCAGCTTTCATCCTGGGGAAGGAGAGACCCACACAATCTAAATAAATCACAAACCCAGTCAGTCACTGAGACTGTGCTTGTTCTCTGAAGAATCTAAGGAAGGAGGCGCCGTGGACGCAATACCTGCCACGAGAGCCGGCAGTGATGGATCTCCGCCTAGCCCGGTGCATGGCAGCTGAGATGGCTACTCCGGGATGGCCTAAGAGCAGTGGGCCACTCTACGAAGACAGACCTCCATTTGGTGGCTCTAGCCTTAGTAATCCCAATGCATGTAATAACCACATCAGGATTTTGTTGCTATTCTCTGAGGAATTTGCAACCTCACCTGCATTTTCCACAGCTGCTGAACGCCGGAGTCCCATCCCAGCAGCTTCTCCACGGCCAGCTCTGATTGGGTGAGAGCAGCTGATCAGCCAGCTCTGATTGGACAAGGGCAACTGATGGCCAGCTCTGATTGGTCGAGGGCAAGATGGCAAACTCTGATTGGTTTAGGGCAGCTGCTTCTTAGGGTGTGGCACGACCGCCCTCTTACTGTGCGCATCTCCTCTGCTTTGCACCCCATCTCCACTACTTCCTACCAGGCCTGGGAGTGAATCTGCCTTTCATCCCCGATCCAGCCAGGAGCCACTAGGGAGACAAGTCACTTCACCCCTGGGAGCTCTGGCGTCCTTCTGGGGGGGGGGGTGACCCCCTGGACCCATCACAAGGTGCTTGTGCTCCACATAGATGTCTGGGGAGGGCTTTGTTTCAGTTTTGCAGGGGTCCCCTAATGTTGTCCTTGTTTTCCACATGCACACCTACCTGCAGGTGCCTGGCATGGTACTCTCTGCTGGGGTGGGAGGTTCAGAGTGGGGTGTGCTCCCAAAGAAGCAGAAACGAGCCCCAGGGTGGCTTATGGAGGGCGAGAGAGTCTTTCTTTCCTGCCCTCATCGGGCCCGCACTGCCTCAGTGTTGCAGAATGAGTGAATTACCCGAGGTTGCAGGTAGAAATGGCAGTGGTGGGCCTGTACCGGGCACTTGGACAGTTGCTGATTACATATGAAAAGTGTGCAGACCTTAGCTGGGCGTTCAAAGCCCCCACACCTGCTCCCAACTCAGTTGCCATTATTTACCCCAGTAGACTGTACCTGCCTGCTGAGCACTGCTCTTTCTTCCAGATCCTTGTTTGCCAGTTCCTTCTGCCTGGAATGGCTCCCCACCTCCCACCTGTGACATCCTGCTTGCTCTGTGGCCCGGCTGGGGTGTTACCTCCTCCATTCTTCCTGGGCCCCCAGGAGAGAGCTGTTTGCTTACTCTACAAGTTCGGATTGAGTGAATGAAGTCACCAGGGCCGGATTAAGACAGGAATAGCCTGGAAGCAGAAGAATGGACCAAAGGGGCTTCTGCTCAACCCAATTTTGCTAGCATGGTGTGGCCTGCTCCTGCCTCCCTCTCTTCCAACGCCTTCCGTGGTGCATGTGTCCAGCTGCACCATGTGCCCACGGCTCCTAATGGAGCCAGGCTTCTGCACATGCTGTTCCCTCTGACGGATTTGCCGATTCGTTTTTCCTGCCCTCATCCACGTGGTGAACCTCTTCCACTTGGCTTAGGATCCACCATCGGCCTTATTTCCTCCAGAAAACCTTACCTGATGTCCCCCTCCCCCTTCCCCAGGCCAGGTCAGGCATGTTCTTGGGGCTCCTGCTGCCCTAAGCACCCCTGCCCCTGCCCTGGACGTGGTATTGCAGCTGTCAGTGACTTATCTGACTCTTCCTCTAGACAGAAGGCTCCAGAAGGTTCTGGGAGGCTTGAGATACCATCTGATTCACAGGAGGCTTCCCAGAGCCTGGCAAAGGGTGGGCTGCACAGTAGGTGGTCAGTAGATTTTGGGCCTTTAGTCTCGCAGATCCTGATAATCCCGATAATGGCAGTGCTGGGAGGGGCCCCATCAGGGAGGTGGTTGGTTGTCTCTGTTGCTTGTGTCGGGTCCGCTCCTTAACTAGCCTCACTCCACTCTCTGCAGCAGCCCCCTCTCGTGACTACCCTGCGAGCCTTAGATACCACAGTGCTCGGGCTGAAACACCCCGGTGGCCATGTTAGCCTAGAGAGGACATTGTGGAGCATCTTAGCTTCTTCATAGTCTCCTTCCCCTGCACCCAGGGATCTCACCATCTCACCTTCAGTTCAGGACAACAGATAGACTAGCAAGCTGTTCTTCAGAATCCCAAACCTCCTGTTTACTGAAGGTTGTAGTTCTTGTTAAATTGTCCTGCTTTTTTCCTTTCCCTCAAAGTGGCACCTCATAATGCATTTGGAAGACATGGCTTCTTTTCGGAAGTTGGCAGAATGGCTTCCTGAGCCAGGGCAGCAGGGTGAGTGAGCTCATTGAGCCGGGCAGTAATTGGGTTCCTGCAGCAAGTCTGGGGTCCTTCCAGGCTGAGGGCTAGATGTTCTTTTTGCCAACCAGATACCTTATTACGAACAAGGGCCTGGATGCCTACAGTTTGCGTCTAATCTGTTTAAACCTTCAGGCAAACGGGTTCTTTACTGACATTTACCTCTCCCTGGAATTACCCAGGATGAGCCCAGTTGATGACTGCCTGGGCATTTTAGATCCCCTGAGACTTCTACAGAGGTGACTAAACCCAAATGCAAGACACTTCGGACCAGAGACACAAGCAAGTCCTATTGCTGGGTAGGATATTGGAAATTGGGGGTGCTTCAGGTGGAAGATGGGGGAGGGGTGCCGGGTGCCATAGACCTCAGGTGTTGACAACATAGATTGTGAATTTGAGATTGTGCAGTTCACAAGGTCCTGAGTTGTAGCTTCCCTTCATGTTTGTTGATGAACCAGAGGGCTTAGTAGGGAAACTAAGAGGTCAAGTGACCAGGAAGTTGGGGGCATAAGTCACTCAGGCAGGGATCAGTTTGGGATGGGGTCTTAACTGTCCATTGTGACAGGTACACAAGGGCCCTCTGTTCACCAGAGCCTCATTAGTGTCTGTGCCAGGTCTGCAAGAGCAGTGCCATGCATTTGAAAATACCCATACTGTGGACTTTGTTGTAAATTCCAACTACCCCTTCTCACTTTGGGTTGAAGCACTGAGCTCTCACCACACTTTAGTTGCTCCATGTCATGAAGGTGATTCCCACATTGTGAATGGCCCCATCCCTCCTGGTGGGTAGGTCAAGTTGTATCTTTAAATCCTCCAACCCAGGAAGCTGGTAGTAGACATTTCTTTAGATGGTGTCCCATGACTATTGGACAAATAATTGATGTGCTCCTGTTTGCTGGAACTAGAGGGAAAAAAATCATGATTGATTTGAAAACCAGCCAGGGGTGCCTGGGTGGCTCAGTCAGTTAAGTGTTCAGCTATTGACTTCAGCTCAGGTCATGATCTCAGGGTCATGAGATTGAGTCCTGCATTGGGCTCCGTGCTGGATGTGAAGCTTACTTAAGATTCTCTCTCTCCCTCTCCCTCTGTCCCTTCCCCTCCTGCTTGCAAGCACTCTCTCTCTCTCTTAAAAAAAAGGAAGGAGGGGCACCTGGGTGGCTCAGTCGTTAAGCGTCTGCCTTCGGCTCGGGTCGTGATCCCAGGGTCCTGGGATCGAGCCCCGCATCGGGCTCCCTGCTCCGTGGGAAGCCTGCTTCTCCCTCTCCTGATCCCTCTCTCGCTATGTCTCTGTCTGTCAAATAAATAAATAAAATCTTTAAAAAAAAAAAAAGAAGGAAGGAAGGAAGGAAAAGAAAGAGGGAAAGAAAGGAAGAAAACAAGCCATTTCAGAAACTAAAAATTGCCAGAGAGGTAATTTTGCTACCTGGATTCAAAATAATTAGCCTTTTGAAGTTCTTGCTCTACTTTTTATGCCAAACTGTGTCTGATTCATTTAATGCAAAAGAACGCAGTAAAGGAGGAGCAGAGGAACCAAAAAGACACGAGACACATAGAAAACAATCAGTAAAATGGCAGACATGAACTTAGCTATACAAATAGTAACATTAAATGTGAATGGGTTAAACAATCCAATCAAAAGGCAAAGATTATCAGAACATACGAAAAATGATCTAACTATATGCTGTCCACAGGAGACACACATCTTTGGATTCAAAGATAAAATAGTTTGAAGGTAAGAGGTTGGAAAAAGATATATCATGCAAAGAGCAAAACCGCAAGAAAACTGGAGTGGCTGGACTGGTACTATATAAGAGAGACTTAAAAAATGGAGATAGAGAGGGACATTTTATGAGGATAAATGGGTCAGTCCATCAGGAAGATACAAACAGTCATAAAAGCATATGCACCTGACAACAGCGTCAAAATCCGTGAAACAAAAACTGACCGAAATGAGGGGAGAGACACATAATTCAGTAATACATAGTGGGATACTTAAATACTCCACTTTCAATAATGGATAGAACAACTGGATAGAAGATCAACAAGGAAATAGAAAACTTGAGCAACAATGTAAACCAACTAGACCTACCAACAACATCAGGATACGTATTCTCAATTGTACATGGATTGTTCTCTAGGACAGATATGCTCAGCCATGAAACAACCTCAATACATTAAAAAGGGTAGAAATAATGCAAAGTATACTTTCTGACCACAAGGCAATGACCTTAGGAGGCAATACCAGCAAACAATGCCTGGCCTGTAGCTGATGCTCAACTCCTCTCTTGTCAGTCCGACATCCAAGACCTCCACTTGTCCTTCCCATTTCATCCTCCATCACCCCGACTTTCACCTTTACTTCCTGGCCAGACTGAGCTACTGACTTCCCCACCCACTGTTTCCAGCTTCCTTGCATTTGCTCATGCTGCCCCACTTCCTGGAATGCCCATTCCTCTGCCTTCCCCACCCCCACCCCACTCCTAAGTTTGCATCCTGCCCTTCCTACCTTCCATGAACATCTGCCTAAGCGAGCCACAATGAGGAGAGCGTGTAAGCAACTGACCAGAGCAATGGTTCTCCAAGTGGGGTCCAGGACCAGCAGCATCAGCATACCCTGGGGGCATTTTAGAAAGGCACCTTCTCAGGCTCCAGCCTGAGCTACTGGATCAGAAACACTGGGTTGGAGCCTGGCAGCCTGGCTTTTAACAAACTCTGGAAAATTCTGATACTCCCTCCAGTCAGAACCAGGGAAGGCAGGGCTGGTCCCCACTTATCCCTTGTTACACAGTCTGTCTTTTGGGTCATCACTGAGATAGTTAACTGGCTGGTTCCCTCCAGCAGGCAGGAATCACCCCTGCTGTCCTGAATCTACAGCTGAGCGTGGAGACCCTTGCTTCTTAAGGGCAGTTCCTAGAGGGCAGCTCTCTGTCCAATATGCACACGTCCCATGTTGGTGCTCAGGGTGAAGGGTGCTTGGCTTCTAGTGGTTTCCTTTGGAAGAAGGAAGATGTCCTGGCCTTGCTCTACTGTATTCTCTCCCTCTTTGTGATGGATGTGGGCTGTCACCTCATTTCTAGGAAAGAGGGAAAGTGGCAGAGTGTAAAAACCAGCCCTGAGCCAGGAGTCCCAGGCTCAGGTTCATGTGCTGCCCACCTACGGCTGTAACACCTTGCAGTGGTCCTTCTTCCCCAGGGTGTGTGTGGAGGGCCTGCTGGGTGCTGGGCACTTGGTCTTTGCTCTCTCGAAGTGCAGTGAGCAGGGATGATGATCACAGATAATCACTGAACAACGCACTAGCCTTACCTCTCTCTGGACTTGTTTACCCATCTGTAAAATGAAAAAAAATTTTTTAATTTAACAGCTATACCATAATATACCTGAATATAAAAAAGAGGGAAATGATGGTTTATTATTGCATGTATTTTATGAGCTTAAATTCATAACACTTACTATAAGGTCAGTGTGTGAGAACAGCAAGGTCACTTTGATGAATGTAACTTCCAAAATGAAAAATTGGGAGTGATAGTTGTGGTCTTAACAGCCGTGGCATCCTCAGTGTTGCCAAGCTTTTGTTGTGGTTGCGGAAATAGTCTGTGTTTTGCGAATCCTTGAATACCATACTTGCAATTGGTAAGGGTTTGATCGGTCACTTGGCTTGTGATCTCAGGATGCCCTGTAATGGAGGTGATGAGAGAGGCTTCGCAAAGCTGGGTATTCACCTGGCAGCTCAGGTCCATGCAGTGGGGTCTGCAGAGGGTTAACATTTGGTGTGCAGCTCATTTGAGTTCGTATGCTATCTGTGTAGTTTAAAATGATTACACCTGAAAAGATAGAATCAAACATTTGTTGCTGTAGATCCCTGACCCCCAAGCATCTTCAGGGAGTACCAGGGCTCCCTGGAATGGGGTGTGCAATCCAGATCCTCAGTGTCACCTCCCAGGCCCCCGACATGCTGATGGTTCTGCTCTGTTTCAGACATTGGCCGCCATCCCTTCCCAGGCACCTGTGCCCATTTGTTGTCATCCACCCGTCGGTACCATGTTTGGTTCTTTGTGGGGTCTCAAACTCCCAAGAGTCCCACGTTGCTCAGTCTGGGGCCTGGGAAGCCGGAGCCTCCAGGACCATCACTGACGGAGCTGAGCTACGTGGGAAGAAGAGCCCCATGAGGGCCAGCCCTTGCCTCACCTTGAGTCTGTGGACAGATCCTGAGGGTCCCATGTCCTCCTAGGAGGGCTGCAGGTCCTGTCCGCCCACTCCTTCTGCATTACGGCTCTTGAGTTATTGGGTGTTTGGGAAGAATAGCAGTCATACCAAGAAAGGGTGATCTTTTCCTGAAATTACACCTGGCTATGTCACTCCTCTGCATAACGTGTTCCCTGGGGCCCAGGATGAAGCCTACCCTCCTTGTCATCACATCTGTGACGTCTCCTGATGCTCTTGCTTTTCCGACTGTCTTAGCTCAGGCTGCCATCACAAAAACACCATAGACTGGGGGGCCGAAACGCTGAAAGTGTATTTCTCATTGTTCTGGAGGCTGAGAAGTCCAAGATCAGGCCGATTTCGACGTGAGCTCTCTTCCTGCCTACTTACTGTGTGCTCCTGAGGGGGCAGGAGAGGGAGAAAGCCAGCTCTTTTGTGTCTTATAAGGGCACTAACCCCACCTTGAGGGCCGTACCCTCATGACCTCATCTCACTCTAATCACTCCCCTGAAGGCCCCATCTCCAAATAAGATCACACTGGGGATTCGGGTTTCAACACAGGAATTTGGGTGGGACACAAACATACCCTCTGCGACACTGACCCCTCCCTAGCGAACCCTGTGCCTTCCTTGAACTTGCCAGGCTCCCTTCCTTCCTCCTGACCCTGGGCTTCTGTGCCCTCTTCCTAGCACTGCCTTTCTGCTGCCTCTCTAGGTGCCTCAGGCTCATCTCCTTGGGTGCTTGCCCCCACCCCCCCACCCCCGGGCCCTGCACATCTCTCTGTCACCACCCTGACCACACTGTGGGGCTGTCCTCTTTCATAGTCTTTCTTGCTCACCGGCTGCAGCTCAGGACCCACGTGGGAGTCATGTCTGAGGCTTCCGTGCCCAGCCCGGGGCCAGCAAATGTCTACACCTGATGAGGTCATTGTTGACCATCCTCCTCCCCGGCTCAGCTGGTTCTAACCTGGCAGGGAGTAGCCTGGCGGTAAGCACATCTTGGGCCAAGCACCCCAGCTCTGTAATTATGTCCCTCTTGGAGGCCCTGGTCTCTCCCTACCTGACTCAGCCCCACCCTAGCCCCATCACTTCTAGAGTCACCTGCTTGAGAGGAGCTAGGACACAGGCTCTGTGGCCACTCCGCCCTAGCTTTGTGCACACAGCAGGCGCTCGGTCGGTGTTTGTTGAAGAGTGCCCTAGGCACACTGAGTGGCTGGTGTAGAAAGGATGTGGAAACCACAAACGACGTTTCCTTGAAAGTCACTGGCTGCCCCTGCCTGTTCTTGGCGGTGTGATTACTTGTCAGCCTGGTGACTCATTTCAGCAGAGGCGGGACAGAAACCACCTGACAGCTGGGGCCTTTTCTGGGACTTCTTCACAGGGGACTTTGCCCATCAATAAAGAGGAGATTCTAAAATGGAGCAGGGAGTTTGCCAAGAGCCAGCAAGTAGCAGTTGAAAGAGCAAAGGTAGGGACTTGAGCGAATCCTTTACTCGCTTTAAGCTGATATTTTGTCCTCGTGAGATGAGACTAACACATGTCTCTCCGGGACCTTGTGAGCCCAGGGATTATGTGTGTAAAGCACCTGATGCCTGGTGGCCGCCCAGGGGCTGGCAGCCTTCTCCCCTCCCAGGTGTGCACAACTGCCGGGGCTTAGCTGGCTGCTCAATAAATGTAGTCACTTTGACCTTCCTTTGGGCGAGGCAGTGTCCCAGCCACCCTTGGGGCTCTATGCTCAGGTCCTGGTGTAACACCTGTCGCCGGGAGCTACATAGAAGAGCAGGTAAGGACATGGACACTGGAGCCAGACCACCTGCTCACACCCCTATTTGCTAGCTGGGTCCCCTTGGCCAAGTTACCTACCCCTTCCTGCTGGGACACTAAAATGGGGACCCTAATAATACCCGTGTCTTAGGGCTGTGGAGTAATAGATACCTGGGAAAGTTTGGAACACTTTGTAGCACACAGGGACGGCGGTGTGAGTGGGGACCGTGGTTATGATTACTTGGTGCATGTTGATTGAGTTATATGGCATTGTGTCTGACGGGAGAGGATGTGGGTCTCGCCAGGATGCTTTCCTTTTCTTGCAGCCCAAGTATCAGTTGCCGTTGCTTGTCCCCACCTCGGATTTTCCCTCCTGTTCAGCATCTGTAAGATTTTACAGTGAAGGGCTAAAGAAAACTCCACAGGCACAGAATGTTCAGGAGGAAGTTTTCTCACGTTCTTGTGAATGTTGATAACAACTCCCAACCCTCTATTTGACGGGAGTTTTCTGATGTGGGTTTTGAATGTGAGTAGCCATTTTATCAGAAATTGTTTGTGTTTGTGGGAGTGTTTGGTGGGAAATTGAAGTAGGTGGTTTTTTATTGATATTGGAAGCTTTTAATGAATTGGAATATTTTGAAACTATTGCTTTATGGAAGTGTTGAGGCTAATTCAGTGGTATTTAATTTGCTATCAATATGCTTTGTTCTGGGAGGGTGATGGCACAGTGAGCCTTGCTGTTCCTCCCTAAAAATGTGCTTGGGTGCCTTCTGGGAGTGTGCCTGGCATGCTGCTAAGTCCTGAGCATAGAAAACAAACTGACACAGTTCCTCGGGCAGCTGGGAAGTGGCCTTAGGGTCAGACGGACCTGGGTTCGAGTCCTGACTGATAAGCTGTGAACAATGGGCAAGTGACTTCACTTCTTTCAAAGGTGTTCCTTATCTGTCAAATGAGGATGGCACTGTTCTGTGTTTTACAGGTTTTGAGGATGGGTTGAGATGGGTATGCCCCGCACATTGCCTGGCCGAGAGCAGGCTTTTAGAAATGGCAGCTCTTGGTTTGACTGCAGCTTTTGGGCCCGGGGCCAGGAGCCTGACTTGGGGCTGCCCTTGGGCTACTTCCTTGCCTTCACTCTCTGCCTGGCAGAATGGGCAGGGTCACTGTCTGGGAGACGCCTGTGTCTGAGGGTGAGAGGGGCCTGGTGTCCTGTGGGTTTGTGGCTTTGCAGTATTGTCCCATCGATGGCACTTGGGAGGGTCTCTGGGACGCCAGGGAGCAGGTGGTGGGGGATGGGGCAGGGCTCACGTTGGGCTGGGCTGCCTGGCCCGGTGCGTGCAATGGGCCTCTCCGCCGTTGCTTGTATCGAGTACCGCCCAGGCGGGTGCTTTATGTTCCTCTCAAGCACCGTGCAGGAGGCCGGGAGGAAACCAGGCCCTCGCAGGTGGTGGAGGTGGCAGAGCCGTTTAGTGGTCAGAGTAGGGGAGCCTGGGGCCTCAGGACGAGAACTTGCACTCACCCACACACGGGGGGTGGTTGCGGGCTGGTTCAGGGAGGCAGCCTGGGAGTCAGGTTTGGGCAGCGGGTTGTTCCAGAAGCAGCAGCTCCGTGTGGACCCCCCAGCCCCCACAAGATTTCATTGCACGAAAAAAGCAAAACGTGTTTGAGAAGCACCCTCTGGTCTATTTTTCTTCCCGCACTTTTGTGTGCAAATTTCGTATTTTCCCAGGCCTCACTGTACCAACTTGGTAACCCGGCCTTCTTTTTAAACACCACAGTCCAGGGATGCCTGGGTGGCTCAGCTGGTTATGTGACTCTGCCTTCGCCCCAGCTCATGATCCTGGAGTCCCAGGATCGAGTCCTGCACTGGGCTCCCCGCTGAGCGGGGAGTCTGCTTCTCCCTCTGACCCTCCCCCCTCTCATACTCTCTCTTTCTCTCATTCTCTTTCTCGCAAATAAATAAAAGATCTTAAAATAAATAAATAAATAAATAAACACCACAGTCCATTCTGAAGGCTTCCCCACTACTGGGTTCCTCGGTGGTGGTTTCTTCATCCCCGGGGAAAGGGGGCGGGGCATAAAGTGGAAGGGGAGGAGTCAGCGTGACTGCCTGGAAGTGGGGCAGGACCAGAAGTGGGCGGGGCGGTGAGGGGTGGCTTCGGCACCCTGGGGCCCGGCCTGGCAGGGGTGGGGAGGAGAGGCTCGGAGGCACGATGGAATCAGGTGCTTCCCAGGCCGCCAGGGGGTTGGTGACCCCGACGTGGGTGGTGGCGTTGATTTTGGAGAGATGCGGCCATTATCGTGTCCTGGGTCGGTCCGCGGGTCAGTCCCGGGAAGGGGTTGCCTTAATTCACTTAATCTGTGCCACAGCCTCAGGAGGCAGGACAACCTCAGCTCAGGTGACATGACTTGATGTAGGTCCCACAGGCAGTAAGGGATGGAGCCAGGACTCAATTCTGGATCTGACCGACAGGCTTCCTGGGGAGGCCCGGGCCTTCAGGGGAGGGATCCTGGTGATCATGGAGGGCTTCCTGGAGCAGGTGGTGGTGTGGCTTATAAACCTTCACTAAGCTGAGTATGACACCAGGGTAAGAGGGGTCGGGGTTCCAATGCTGCTGCCCTGTGTGCATGTGGATTAGACACACCGTCCTCTCAGCTCTCTGTCCCATCTGTACAATGGGGAAATGGCACCAGATGGCCTTTTAACATGTCCCTTCCAAGTCTGGAGCTCACTTCTTCTCTACATCAATGTTTGCTAAATATTTTTCACTTTAGGGAGCCTGGCGTCTGACTGCTGACACCCTCTCCCTCCCCAAGTTCCCCTTGTGGTTTCAGGGTGCCAGTGGGTGTCCAGGCGGGGGTCACTGTTCATGACAGCAAGGACTTTGCCCTGCCCACCATTCTGACAGGCTCTGACTCCTTCTGGCCACCAGACTGGATGCTGATAGGAGTTTCAGCCAGTAGGGGATACCACAAAGCCAGCCCTGGAACCTGACAGATCTGTGTTCAAATCCCTGGTCTTGCATGTTCAGTGGAAACGTCAGTCCATCAGTCCACCTCTGAGAGCCTCTGTTTCCCCCTTTGTAAATGTGGAGGTAGTCTCTCCCAGCCTTTATTCTCCTTGGCCCCGCTGCCCCATTCCAAGTGGGTCAGGGTCACGTGGCACAGTGCTTCTCGTTCCTGCAGTAAAACAGCCCAGCAGCTAGGAGTGATAAGGAGCTTGGCAAATGTTTGGAGAGATTCAAAAATAGATCAAAATGTATTACACAGCTTAACTCAAGCTTTAGGAATTCTTCCCTGTCCCTTGCACTTGGGCTGTAAGTCCCGTGTGGGTCCTTATCCGCGGCTTGCCTCTGGCCTGTTCTCCTTCACCAGATGAAGACACAGCTTCGGCGCTGTCTCTACCCCCAGGAGGTCCCCTCCAGGCAGCCCTCAGTGTGGACCCTGAGCAACTGGTCTGAAATGCACAGGTGTCCAACCTTTCCCTCCCTGGCAGAAACCTCTCCGTGGCTCCCTGCTGTGCTCAAGGTCAAGTTCAAGCCCTGAAGGGATTTATAATTCTTCTTTCCACTAGACATCCATTCACCCCCAGGGCAGAACTGCCTTGTTCATCTCTGTATCTTTAGTGCATGGGAAAGTATCTGGAGCTTAATAGGTTCTCAAGAAATGGTAACGATGCCGTTTATTGTTTGTGGAACAGAGTACCTCACCACTATTAGGAATGTCAGTTCCGGCCCCCTGGATGTCAGTATTTCTATCTCTTTTTTTTTTTTTTAAAGATTTTTATTTATTTATTTATTTGAGAGAGAGAGAGAGAGAGAGAGAGAGAGCACATGAGAGGGGGAGGGCCAGAGGAAGAAGCAGACTCCCCGCTGAGCAGGGAGCCTGATGCGGGACTTGATCCCGGGACTCCAGGATCATGACCTGAGCCGAAGGCGGTCGCTTAACCAACTGAGCCACCCAGGCGCCCAGTATTTCTATCTCTTACATGGATGAGGAAACAGGTGCAGAGAGGACAGGGACCTTGGTGGGATTCAACATGATCATTAAGTAAATACATGCTTATCCTTTGAACCTCTTTAAAGGGACTTGTGAAGCATCTATTGCTTTAATTGGAGAGAAGTCTGAGCCCTGAATCCAAAGTCTTTTCCAGGTTCAGAGACAGCCAAGGATTGGCCGGCATGGGGCAGGTGTTGTCTAGGGCAGCGTCCCTCTGCCTGGGCAGAGCCGGGTGGGAAATCCCGCCCGGTGCCAGCCACGCTGGGTGAGTCCTCAGCTCAAATCAGGCCACCAGCTTTATCACCTGTACGTAGTGTATCTGCAATGTGAAATGCTTGTGGGACTCTTTATCACTGATATCTGCTGATTTCTAGTCATTAATAGTTTCCCATTGTGAACATAAAACTCTATGAAATGATGAACGTCTTGTGAAAAGAACAAGAAAATGGCATTCATTTGTATTCTCATCACCCTTCCAACTACTGTCAGGGTTCTTTCCAGCCTTGTCCAGAGGCACCGTGAATAAAATGTTTTGCTTTTTATGTAGAATGAGGGCAGTTCACTCATTTGTGCCCTGGTCTGTCACTCCTGAACTGAGTGACCTTGTGCAAGTTCCTCAACCTCTCTGAACCTCCGTGGCCTCAACGGTCCCCTAGAGAATTCACCCACCTGCCAGGGTTGCTGCTCTCGGATGGTTGGTTTGGTGGGTGGGGAGAGTTGGAGTGGATCGGTGGTAAGGGAAGGTGGGGACCAGATGAGGAAGGGCCTCATTCAGGCCCAGGAGTGTGGTTTTCATGCCAAGGGCACTGGGGAGCGGAGGGTCTGTGAATATATTTTACTGCTTTCTAATTCTTAGAGAAGTAGTAATGGCCAGGATCAAGGGACCCTGAATGAGAACTCTGCATGGCTCAGGGTGACCATGGATGAGAGGGTGGTTGGGGGGCTGCATGGGGTGGGAGAGGGTGAGGGGGTGGCCAGTGGGGAGCACACTGTGGAGGGAAGCAGAAGAAACCAGTCCTCAGCAGGGAGATGGGTGTCATGGTCTAGTTGGGAGTGCCGAGGGGTCAGAATGGGCCAGAAGGGGAGGGGACTTTACGTCCAGAGAGCCTGTGTGTAGGCTGGGCGCCCACTGTAATTGCTCCAAGGGCCCTCGGGGAGGGGAAACTGAGGCCCATGGCAGCTGTGTGACTTCTCCAGAGTGACTCAGGAGGTTGAGGGCTGTGAGCTCAGGTCCCCTGCTTTTCTGCACTGTGGCCTGACTGGTCCACTCTGCCAGTTCCCAAGGACAGAGGGGACTCCACAGTCAGGCTGCAGGGCATGTGGCTTGTGTTTTCTTAGGCCAGGAGCCAAAGACCAGAGCTGGCATGAGCTGAAGATTTGTCATCCTCTCTCTCTGCGCTCAGAGTCCCTTCCAGCTGCTGTGCCCTATTGTCAAAGATTATTCTTTACCTGATGATGCTTATTATTCTTGGTTATCATTATATTTTGCTTTTCTACTTGATTAATTTGGGGAAGTTTGTCTGTGGTCCAGAGTACTCTGACAGACATGGCTGCATCCTGCAAACAGTTGCTTTTAATAAGTGCTCTGAGACTTGGGTCAAGAAAAATCATTGTTTTGCTACAGAGACATTATTGTGACAACTGCTGACATTTGAATATGAAACGTATCAATGATAACATTTCCTGGGTTCGCTAATTGTGTTGTGATTTCATAATGTCCTTGGTCTAAAGAGATAAAAGCCACAGCATTTAGGCTGTGACGTCCGCAGTTTACTTTCAATTGTTGATAAAAATAGACGGAAACGTACTCTTTATCGGTAGATAAAGCAGATGTGGAAAAATGTGAACAATCAGCGAGTTTAGATGGAGGTATAAGGAGTTCATTGCACTATTCGTGGAATTTTTCTGTAGTTCTGCAACTTTGCAAAAATAAAACATTTGAAAAAGTGCTGCTGAGTGGGGAGGTGTCTTGAGGATCACGGGGTCCACCTGTCGGTCCTGTGCTCCACACCCCATCCTCGTCTCAGTCAGCTTGAGGCCGAGAGAAATGCCTGCCCCAGAGTTCAATTCTGAGCAGCCTCTTGGGGTCCAGTTTTGAAATAGTGGCAGAGGCTTTTGACAAGATGCATCCCCCCCTCTATAGAGAAATCATTACATTTTTAGAATCTTTGCTTTGGGATCAATTTTCCTTCAAATATTCATTTCTCCCCTCTTAAGTTTTTTTTTTTTTTTATTGCCTTCTAAAATGGCTGAGGTAGTATTTGTTGTTGTAATTACTCAAACAGAGAAGAGAGTGCAGAAATTAAGAGACCCTCGTTTTCTCCATCCACTGGGGGGGCGAGCGGTAGCCAGTGGTAGGTGGAATCCTCTGGAACACATATGAACATGCATGGACATCCAGTAGGGTTTAACGTCTTATCATTTTTATCCTTTGTTAACCTGGTTAGCCAGCTTCCTACTTCTCCTTGAGGATGCAGCTTGGGGGTCATCTCCTCCAGGAAGCCCCCCAGGCTCTCTGTGCTGACGTCATCCTTTGCAGTCATCCGAATCCGAGCCACCTCCCCTGCCAGGTCTTGGGTAACACGATGGCAGCTGTTACTGTTTCACGGTCTGTACTTGAGCTGGGAGCCCAGAAGATGCACAGTCAGTGTTTGTGGAGGGAACAAATGGGCACGGGAGGCATCCCGAGCAGGGAGGTCTCGTGAGCAGAGCCTTGCAGGTACAAAAAACTTTCTTTTTTTTTTTTTAAAGATTTTATTTATTTATTTGACAGAGACACAGAGAGAGAGGGAACACAAGCAGGGGGAGTGGGAGAGGGAGAAGCAGGCTTCCCGCTGAGCAAGGAGCCCGATTCGGGGCTCGATCCCAGGACCCTGGGACCATGACCTGAGCCGAAGGCAGATGCTTAAGACTGAGCCACCCAGGCGCCCTTACAAGAAGCTTTCTCATTCAAAACGTTCCTCCTGGCCCCTAGGGAAGAGAGTCCCAAGGGCCCTGGGTGTCTGGGGACAGAAAGTCACTTTAGGGAATGTGGACACTGCCTCCCCGGGGCTCCCATGCCCTGGCTGATTCTCTCTTGGCACTAATGCCCTACATGGGTTGGGCTGATGGGGTGGCCATGAGCTACCCAAGGGCTGGGCCGGGGCTGGGTCCTCTCTTCTCCCCAGGGCTCAGTACAGCCTGGTTTGCTGGGGGGTCTTGGGGGCAACAGGAAGAAGCCCAGGCCAGGGCTGGAGCAGCACAGGATTCAGATGTGGGCCTGGCCTGGGTCTCTTTATCTTTCATGATCCCGAGTCCTTCCTCATTAGAGGTGCTGTTTTCTGCAGCTGGGATCTATTAATGCTATCTGCAGCTTGTCTGATGGATGCCAAGGACGGGGTCACTGCCAGCTTGAGGAAGTGGAAAGTTGAATGGGGGTGGAGAACTGAGCAAGATTCTCAGTCAACGTGCTCAGGCAGTGTCGAGAAAAGCATCCCTTGCTCTGAGCAGCCGTCCTGGGCTCACCCCCCATTTCAGGCCAGAGGGGCCCACTGATCTGATGGTGGGATTGTAGACATTAGAGCATGGACCATGGTTTCGAAGGACTTACATCCTAGGGAGTGAGCAGGGCTGGGAATCCCCGTGTGGCGCCGTGTGGCCTGCCTTCTGGGAGAGTGGTCAGTGTCATTGGGGAAATTATGGAGAAGTGAGAGACATTCTGCTTTTTCTGTTAGTTGTTGATTATTAGTGTAAATATCAATAATGTCTACATAGCTTTGTGGAAATATCCACTTCACTTTTGAATCCAGTACTTTCCCATTGAATGGAGGCATAAACAGAGTGGGAAGGTGGCTTTGGAAATCAGGGCTTGTTGGTTCCCCTGATTCTGTGCCAGGCCCTGGAGAGTTTGGAGATGACAGGTGCATAGTCATGCCCTCAGGGCACACCTGGCCTAGGTGATTTTTGAGGTTGAATCATGGGTATTCAGAACACGCACACTGGTCTTCCCACACCAGTCACTATTTTGCACTTCCGCCCTTGACATTAGGTTCTGAGCAAATGCTGATGCAAATTGAAGCAGGATATGTGACAGTTGGCTCTCTGTCCTTCTCTTTGCCTTTCTTGTCTGCCTTTCCGCCCAAACTGGCGTTCTTTGCTGCTGGGACTATATTGTGAATATCTGGTGGTGGAGATGGTGGTGGAGATGGTGGTGGTGGAGGTGGTGGTGGAGGTGGTGGTGGAGATGGTGGTGGAGATGATGGTGGAGATGGTGGCGGTGACTGCGGACACAGGGATGGTGGTGGTGACTGCGGACACAGGGATGGTGGTGGGAGGGGTGGCTGAACTAAACCTGGAAATTCCAGGCACATAATGGGCATTCTTATCACTCATCACTTTAGCTCTCCACATCTGTTGCTCCCTCACAACAACCTATGATTTAGAACCACCACGGCCCATTTTCCAGGTGAGATGCCTGAGTCACAGGGCCACACGGTGCCAGCCAGAGGAGGCTTAAAAGCCTGATAGACTAGCTTTTGAATACTAAACCAGGTTTACCCAAGTGTGATCCCAGCACTGAGCATTCCGTCACCCGGGCACTGGGTGGAAATGCACATTCAGGGCCCCCAGCCCATGCGATCTGCGTTGCTGGGGAGGGGCCGGTTAAGGAGAATGCGAGGCACCCGTAGGCTGGTTGTCAGGTTGAGAACTGCTGCCCTAAGCTGCCACCAGTCCTGTCCTCAGTGACCGAGTCAGCTTGGACCCAGGCTCGCGGGACTCTGGTCTTATTACTCAGTGGCCTGCCAGCAACGTGGTATCACCTTTACACGGACGTGGGCCTCACTCCTGGTGAGGTGAGGGGTTCTAATTTAAGAGTGGAGGTGGAGAGGGGGGAGGGAGGAGGGGCGCTTCTCACTCAGTGTGTGTGTGTGTGCGCGCGCATGCATGCACACGTGTGTGCCTGAATCCCCTGGGGACCTTGTTTAAACTGCAGGTTCTGGATCGGTGGGTTTGGGTGGGGCCTGGGACTGTACCTTTCACAAGAGCCTGGTGACGCTGACATGGCTGGTCTGTGGCCCCACTTCCAGTAGCCAGGCTCTCGGCGAGAGGTTCGCACACTCACGGTGGCATCAGCATCACGCGGAGGGCTGGCGAACGCAGACTGCTGGGTCCCACCTCAGAGTTTGGGGTTTAGTAGGCCTCGGGTGGACCCAAAATCTTGCAATTCTAGCCAGCTTGCTGGGGATGCCAGCTCGCTTGGCCTGGAGACCGCGCCGGAGCACACGGGGCCCTGAGCCAGATCTTTCTGCTTTGACTGCACATTGGAATCAACTTAGAAACCACCGAGACCTGGCCTGCGCGTTGGGGTCCTGAGTCGGTGGGACTGAGCCGAGCCTAGGCATTGGGAATTCTCAGTTTCCAGATGATTCTCACGTGAGACCCACTGCTCCAGAGTTATTCATTGTCCCCTGGTTGCCTAGGTGCCCGGGGAGGTGACGGCATCATATTGAGTCAGGCCCACCCCCTGAGAGTTCTGGTTCCGGCTCGGTGGAGCCAGGCCGTGGCACGAAGAATAGATTCTCTTGGTGTCCCTAGTGGGCGACGGGGCTGGGAGAGACCCCCTCGCATCGAGTGCTGGCCCCTCGCAGCTCCCCGGGCCACCAGACCCAGGCCCTGGGGAGCGGCCCCTTGTTCTGAGCCTCCCCTTCCTGCCCGTGATGGGCGAGGCGTCTTTGCAGTCAGACCTACATGGAGACTCTGCTTCTGCTGCTCCCGGCTGGGCCGTGGCCCCTTCGGCAGCTTTGTTCCCCTCTCTCGAGCTCTCTCTTCTCTGTGAGATGGGAAAAATAAACAATTTGCTCCAAGGAGTTGCTTGAGAAATAGTGTAGCATGGTGCCCGACACCCAGGAGGTCCTCTCAACATGAGTATGTGCGTCTGTCCGGCTAGTGTGGGTGGTCACGGCGGCAGCTCTCAGACACCGGTGGCGGGAGAACCGCCTGGAGCCTGCAAGACCTGGGCTCCATGAGCTTCCTCAGCCGCCCCCCGGGGTTCTGATACACGCAGTCTGAGAACCACTGATGTGATTCTGATCATCTCATGTCTGGGGAATCTGATAAATGATGGTTATTATTCGCCAGTGGCTAAGAAGGACACCCCAGATTTCATATATATATATGTATATATATATATATATATATATACATATATGAATTAGTGTTTTTGTTTTCTTTGGGTAAATACCCAGTAGTGGGATTGCTGGATCATAGGGTAGTTCTGTTTTTAACTTCTTGAGGAACCTCCGTACTGTTTCCAAGAGTGGCTGCACCAGTTTGCATTCCCATCAGTAGTGCAAGAGGGTTCCCCTTCCTCCCCTTCCTCCTGCCTCGCCAACACCTGTTGTTTCTTGTGTTGTTGATTTTAGCCATTTTGGCGGGTGTGAGGTGATGTCTTATTGTGGTTTGGATTTGTACTTTCCTGATGATGAGTGATGTTGAGCATCTTTTCAAGTGTCTGTTGGCCATCTGGATGTCTTCCTTTGCCGATTTTAAAATGAACTTGTTTGTCTTTTCATTGTTGAATTAAGAGGTCTTTAGTCTGGATGTAGGCCCTTTATTGGATGCATTTCTCCCATGCTGTGGGTTGTATTTCCCTCTTCTTTATGCTGCCTGTATTCATTTCCTAACCTGTCATAACAACTGTAAGTTGGGGGACTGTTGCCGTTAGCCGCCATCAGAGTCCCATCGGCTCTGACGAAATAGGAGCTGGTGGAGGATGAGAAGGTGGGGGCGAGAGTGAGTGCGGGGACAGAGAGCTGGGCCGGTCCAGGCCAGAGAAGGGCGGTGGGGACAGAGAGACAAAGGAGCTAATCCTGGCAGGACTTGGGGCCTGTCAGGTGTAAAGAGGGAGGGAGGGGGAGGCTCATGTAGGTGGACTCGCAGGGCTTGGGCCCGGATGATTGACTGGAGGGTGGCTCTTTGCAGAGCCCGGGCCCCAGGGAGGAGGAGGAGTGAGTTTGGAGTAAGACGGATTCTGAGAATGCTAAAAACAACAGCCGTCCTTGAGTGCGTGTCTGTGTGCCAGGCGCTGTTCGAAGTGCTGGATGTGGATTGTTGCATGCAATGTTTGCCAGGCCTGAGTGGTAGAGACTGTTATTACAGACAAGGAAACTGAGGCACGGGGAGAAACCTGTCCAAGGCCCACAGCTAGCACGGTGAGCCGAGAGCCTGAGCTTTGAGCCTCCAGGCTGCACTGCTGTTCTGATGTAGGCTGCAGCGCCCCCCTGCGGTTGCTAGGCAGACCTCGCCTGTCGGCTAGTTTCCACCTGTGGTATTTGTCGTGGCTGAATGGTGGCGCCCAAGAGAAATGGGCACGTCCTAATTCTTGGAACCTGTGACTATTACCTTACATGGCAAAAGATGTTAAGAGAATTTTGAGGGGAGGAACTTATCCTGACTTATATGTGTGGGCCCTAAATCCAATAACAAGTGTCCTTAGAAGGGTGAGGCAGGAAATGTGACACACAGAGAAGGCCGTGTGAAAACGGGGTAGGGGCTCCACAAGCCAGGTCATGCCACAGCCACCGGAAGCTGGAAGCGGCAAGGAGGGATTCTTCCCTAGAACCTCTCGGGGGGTGTGAGGCCCTGCT
Organism: Phoca vitulina; assembly: GCF_004348235.1. Taxonomy (NCBI): domain Eukaryota; kingdom Metazoa; phylum Chordata; class Mammalia; order Carnivora; family Phocidae; genus Phoca; species Phoca vitulina. The sequence continues at coordinate 262,102 of NW_022589706.1, forward strand.
GACAGCATGCATTCTGCCCCATGATCTGGATTTGGGCTTTTGGCCTCCAGAGCCATGAGATTACCTTCTGTTGTTTTAAGCCCCCAAGTCTGTGCTTATTTGTTAGAGCAGACATGGGAAGCTAATGGCAGTCTGCGTCCCGGGAACCCCGGCCCCTGAACTCTGCAGAGCCCAGGCCTCCAGCTCTCAGGACCACGGCCATTTCTTTCCACTGAAAGTCCTGCAGAGCCTGAAGCTGGATTTGATCAGGAGGCAGCAGAGCTGAATGTTCCAGCATCTCTCATGCCCCAGGCTGTGGCCTCACGTGGTCATCGTGAGGCTTCTCAGGAAGCCCGCTGGCCCTGGCTGGGACCGATAAGCCTGCTTTGCTGGTGGTGGGAGGGCACAGCAGCGAGGGGCTTTGTGGGAGCAAAAGGCCTGGGCTTGCTTTTGCGTGGCTGTCCATCAGTTCTCCCAGCTGTCCCGCAGCCCTTGTGCAGTCCCGGACCCCCTCCTTAAACTCCTCTCTGCCTGCATCTGCCGGCCTGTCGGGTCATGAGCGGTGCTGATGGTTAGGGACACAGGTTTTGGAATCAGACACACTCAGGTCCCACACCTAGCTCCTGGCTGGGTGACCTTGGGCAAGTCACTCAGCCCCTCTGAGCCAGTTTCCTCCCCTTTACGATGGGGATGCAGATGACGTGGTCATGCTGCATCCCTTGCAGGGGGCCGTGGCCGTGGAAGAGCGGATGGATGGGACGAGATGGTACTTTCCCAGTGCCGTGACTGCCTCGTGCAAGTCAGCCCGTTCTGTGAAGTACAATCACAGCTGCATTCTGGGACTTAAAAAAATGTAAAGCCTCATCTGGATTGTGTAGAAGAGCGAAGACGTCTGTTTTCACCCACTCCTGCCGCTCGGCTCCCTGGGGGCCTCACCCGGGGAGGCCAGGGTCAGGCTCACGTGGACGCACAGTTTCCCAGGCCCTGGCTGACCTGACAGTACAGGAGCAGACTCGGCTGTGATGCTGGGCTGTGTCCTGGCCCCTGGTGGCCTGGCCTTGCCACCCCCGTGGCGGGCCTTCCTGCAGCTGAGTCACGTCACTTGTCGGACTGGCGGCCGGGACTGGTTCCCGCCATCCTCCAGTAAGACAAGGTCCGAGTTCAGTAGTGTCCCTCACAAGCCCCCTCCTGACCTCGCCCCCGATCCCACTGAGCTCTCAGCATCCCACATGGTTCCAGCCTGCTCCATCCCAGATGTGGCCCAGCCTGCATGTGCAGTGAGGCGCCACGTAGCCCGCTGTGCAAACATGACTTGAGGGGCGCTCCAACACGGCCCGTTCCCTGGGCCCCTGTGTCCCGTGCATCCCCACGTCTTCCCAGTGATCCTTCCTGACCGTCTCCCCACCATCTGGACTCCTTGCTTTCCCCTGGTGCACCAGTTCCCCTGCCTGGAATGTTCCATTCCTTTCCATTGGGTCAGCCTGTTCTCCTCCTTCAGAAGTCTACTTGGCATCACTGCTTGCTCAAAGTCTTTGTGGAGGGGTGCCTGCCTGGCTGGCTCAGGTGGTTGAATGGCCGACTCTTGATTTGGGCTCAGGTCATGATCTCAGGGTCCTGGGACTGAGCCCCACATCGGGCTCTGTGCTCAGTGGGGAGTCTGCTTGAGGATTCTCTCTCTCTTTCTCCCTCTGCCCTCCACCCCCCACTCATGTGCTCTCTCTCTCAAATAAATAAGTAAATCTTAAAAAGAAAAAGTCTGGGGACCTCCATGTCTGGGAGGTCTGGGACAGTTTGACCCTCCCATTGGCCAGTTTCCTTTCTTTGAGAGCACCTGTCTGGGGTCAGTCATCTGCTCAGTTGTAGGTATGTTTGACTAGTGTCTGCTTCTGCCCCTCGAGGCTGGCGTGTGCTGGTCTGGACACTAGCTTCCCAGTGTCTGCAGGGCCGTGCACGGAGGACGGGGTCAGTGAGTGTCCTCCCGCCGAATGGCTGGAGAAATCCGGAAAAATACACGTGGTTCCTCCAAAGAGCCGCCTTTTCTTACTCCTCTGGGCCTTAACCCTGCGCTCTGATTGAAGCCCCTCCTCTCCCATGTCCTGACCCCCGTCCCGGCTGGCTCTTGTGGGTGCTGATTCTCAGGTAGCTCAGGGCTACTTTCTCTGGGACCTTCCCTGAACCCCGGGCCCCCACAGGACTGTGGGATTCCCTGTCAGAGCTCTGACGTCCTCTGTCTTCCTGGCAATCTTCCCCACCAGACTGATGTCTTCACAGAGCCTGGGAGAGACCCACCCACACATGGGGTTCTAGGAGCAGATGCTCCCTAGGCATGTGGAATGTGAACGAGTTGGACCCAGTAGGTGCTAATAGTGACCCCGAGCACCTACTGTGTGCCATTAACTGTGCTAGGCGCTGGGGGTACAGCGGTGAACACGACAAACCATGACCCTGCCCTCCAAGAGCTTATCTGCTAGCGGGGGAGGAGGAGAACACACACAGACAGATGTATGACATGGGAGGTGTGCTGAGATCTAGAACTGTGTGAAGGGAGGTCTGGAGAGGCCTGAAGGGAGTGAGGGAGGAAGTCATGCAAGCATTTGGGGGAAGGGTGGTCCCAGGAGAGAAGTAGCAAGTGCAAAGGCCCTGTGGTGGGAGCATGTCTCGTGGGTTGAGGGGCAGCAGGAGGCCAGTGTGGCTGGGACCAGTGACCAAGGAAGTGAGGATGTGAGGTCTGAGGGGTGCTGGGGGTATACATGACAGAGGACCTCAGTGTTTGATGGCCATGATGCTGTCTTACCAGGGCCCACGCCTTTCCTTCCCAGGACCCTGCATTGTCAGCCGGCCAGTCTGGGGGTGCGTCCTCTTGCCTGGATGGCATAATGCCCTCACAGACCTCCCTGCTTCCACTCTTACCCCTCAAAGCTACTCCACTGGGTAGCCAGAGGGAGCTTTTGAATGGAACCTAGACCTTTGTGTTCTGTTGCTAAAAGCCCTTGCCTTCGTGCATTCAACGTAATGGAGCTGTGTTCAGTCACTGGAGAGAGTACAAGGCCCCGATCCTAAACTTGGGGAGGCTCCATCTGCCTCCAGTAGGGGCTTCACTCCTCTGTGATGACTTCCGTTTCCATAGAACCCTCCCACCAAACCCCTGCAGGGGCATTGCATCATGGGAAGAGAATGGGCTGGGGTTGCACCGACTAAGAGGATGGGGCTGGGATGCTCTAGCATGGTACCTACACATGGTGAGGGTTCAGTGGTCCTGAGCAACTAGGAACACGATGTCATGGACGAAATATGACAATAATCATCGGGGAAGCGTGTGTCCGGGCAGGAAGGCTGGGGTCAGTGGTGTCCAAGTCCACTTAATGGTCAAATAAGTTAGATTACAAAATGCAGGCTCAATCTGGCAACATGGAGGTCAGGGGAGGTGAGTAAAGGCCAGTGGAGGTCAGGGGAGATGCATGGGGCTAGTGGAGATCAGAGTAGGGGAGGAGGAGGTCAGTGGAGGTTAATGAAAGTCTGAAGAGTGCAAGGAAGGTAAGTGGAGGCCAGGGGAGGCCAGGGGAGGTGAGTGGAGGCCGGCAGAGCTGCACGGGCTAAAGCCGTACTGCAGGGAGGTGAGGAGGCCATGCAGACAACAGATGGAGGGAGCCTCAATGACTGTGGACAAGCAGAGAGAGCCAGAGGTTGGGGGGATTGGGCACAGGGGCGGGGGAGGCTCTGTTTTGTTTTAATGGGAGTGACCTGAGTATGATAAGCTGATGGTGAGGCGCTCCCGGAGAGAGGACAGAATGGGGAGGTTTGGGGAAAGGTGGGAAGGAGGGGGGTCCAGGGCCCAGGAGAAGAAGGGGGCATTGATTTGGGGGTTTTAGCTCAGTTCAGTTTTCTTCTGCATCCTTAATAAAGAAATGCCATTTTCTTCTCTCTCCTGAACATTCTGTGCTATTTTTCATAGCTTCTTTTGATTTGGTTATAAATGGAATCACCTTCCAGTTTTACGCATGGGTTGCTTATTGCTGGTATGTAGGAAAGAAAGCAATTGGTTTTTTGTTTTTTTTAGCATCTAGCCACTATGCATTGCTTTGGGGGACCCTGAAAATCCCATCAATGTATTTCCAAACAGATGTGTGCCTTACACCTCTCCCTGTCTTCATCTCTTCCTCTGTTTTCTTGGCCCAAAAACTACCCTCTCCCATCTCCCCTGCCCTTGGTGGGAGCAGACAACCTTCTCTTTCCAGGAATTCCAAGCCTCTTGCCCCTGCCTCCACATGGAAATAGCTTTCTTGGTTCACCCTGTTCGTGAGGGCTGTGATGTCAGCAGGTGTATGTATCCACATGGGTTTTTTTCCTGAGAAAGGGGATCTCACTGCTTGTGACCGGCTCTTCCCACGCAGCAGGTATGGCCGAGATCTTCCCACGGCCTCCACGGTGTGGGCATCCCATGCTTGATTTAACCAGTTCTGTACCATTCCCTTTATTCTGGACCATGCCCTTGTCTGATCATTCCCTTAGGGTAGATTCTAGAAGTGAAGCTAGTGGGCAAAAGTGATCCATATTTAAATTTTTCACAGAAATTGTCAAAGAGCACTCCAGAAAAGTCGTGCCAATTTGTACCCACCGAGAGTGAATGAGAATAGCAGTTTCCCAGAACCTTGCCAACAATGAATATGGAACATCTCTGCTAGTGGGATAAGTGAGGATTCTCCTTCTGGTCCTCATTCCGTTGGTTACCGATGAGGCTGAGCATCTTGTTGTGTGAGCCTGGCCCCGTGCTTCCTCTTCTTTGGGGAATCACTTCTTCATTATTCATACTAATTTTTCTATTGGCATGTTGCTTAAAACAACTTTGATTTGTAAAGCCTCTTAGTCCATTAAGGATATTAGCCTGTGGTCTGTGATAGGCACAAGTATTTTCTCCCAGCCTGTGGTCTGACGCTCTTGCCACAATGTTTTCCCTATGCAGAGCTTCAACATTTGTGCCTTCTGTGGCTGCTTATACTTTTTTGCCTCCTTTACTATTTGTGTTTTGGAGATTTCTTTGTTTTGTGGTTTCTTTGTGTTTATTTCAGTTAGCAATCCACCTGTAAGTTGTTTCGCTGTAGGGATCTAAGTGGATATCCAGTTCTTTTGGCTCCCAAACAGCTAGTCCTGGTTGTGGACCAGCTGGTGTCTCTCCCCGTTGATGCGTGTTAAATTCCTGTCCACCCTTGGATCTGGTTTTGGACTTTCTCTTCTGTCTCATTGATCTTTTGAGCAGCCTAGTTTTTTTCCCTATGGAGAGAGGCACACACTTCCAGCTTGGAGTTTTCAAACCAGATTTCATTTCAAGCTAAAAAGATGGACTTCCTATAAGAGGATGACTGCTACTGTCTGGGGGCAGGGAGCCCGGAAGGCCCTGTGGGGGTGATCACCCTTCCACCCCGACTTACTAGAATGTTCTCATACCTACTTTCCGTTGGTCACAGCCCACCTGTGGCCCCAAACTCCCAATCTTTATTTAACCTACAGACATTTGCTCACCACCTCCCCCTCGGGGCCCCGCATCAGGGTAACCAGATGAATGCACCAGGGGCTTCTGAAGCCAGTCTCTGGTGCCTTTCTTCCCCACTGTGAACCTTCATGGCCTTGTGCTCATCTGCGGCATCTCCGAGATCCCTACCTGGGGACAGGTGGGCAGGCAGACACCACCACTGCCGTCCCTACGCTGGAAGGTTCTTGGCCTTCAGTGCTTTGTGATTGCACTTGTGAGCACTGGTGGGATGCTGGAACATGCAGGGGGGCCACTGGGATGCCTGGAGAACATACTGTTTGTGGGGCACTGTCTGTCGGCAGTCCTGCGAGTATCCCTGTGAGGTAGCCTGTTCTTAGGTAGCATCCCTGTGAGGTAGCCTGTCCTTGCTTTCCAGTCGGGGGACAGAGACAGAGCGGGCAGGAGTGACCTGGCCAAGGGCGACGGAGCCAGCCTACAGCTGGGGGCCCACCTTGTTGCCCTGTTTTCTATGGCTGCAGCCTGGGGACTACTGCCCAGAGAACTCTTCTGGAGTTGTACAAGCTTGGTTCGCTTTGTTGTCTGGGGGACTAAAATGACCCATGGAACCAAGCTGAGCCAGCCTAGCGCTATTATGAGGACTTCACTGGGAATAGCCCCCCTCCCCCGCCCCCGCAAGGATCTGGCCTGTGCTTTGCAGAGAGCTGGGTCTCCTGCATGGCGAATATGAAGACGTACCCAGTTAGATCCAGTGTAAACACAAGGAGGCCAAGGCTCAGAGGGCTTGGGTGGTGTGTCTGAGAATCTGAAGATTTCTGTATCTATGCATTGTCGCTTCCTAAATGTCACTAATTACCTTGTACAGAAAGCTTGCTGCTTTTTAGGGAATTTTCAGGTGAATCTCACTTGGTTCTCAGAACAACCCTGGGTAATGGGTCAGATTCCCATCCCCAGGTCCCCTTTTGCAGATGAGAATGACTCACGCAGGGCACTCGACTGTCTTACTAGCCATGGGACTAGTTACAGGAAATAGGTCCGGGTTCTCCGAGTGCCAGGAAGTCACAGCGGGACTGACAGCTGTCGGGGACAGACCACGTGCCTGGCTGAACATCCAAGGCCAGCGGAGTAACCAACTAGCACTGGCCTCTGGCACATCCTGCGCCACCAAGGAAGATGTTGAAAAACCCTCCAGCTGATGCTGTCAGGAGCGTCCAGGTGAAGACAGGTGCCACCTGCCATTTGCATCCGATCTTGAATTTATATCTCAGGAGCTAAGAGCTGGGTGGCCAGAACTACTGGGGGCTGAAGCCAAAAGCTTAGAACAGATGGCATTGGATTAATTTTTGCAGATCGTAAGAAAGGGAGTGCACAGCAATCTGTTAGCTATGTCGGCATCTGATTTTAATTTTTTAAATCAGAATCATGGACTCCGTTAGTTACCATCTTCTATTAAATCTAAGATGCCATCAATTGAGAGATGCATCATCATTTTTGTACCGCTAAAGAAAGGGGCAGAAAGCAACACTGACAGAGTGAGGCTGTAAGACACATTCTAATTTCAGAAATGTTAAAAAGGGCATAAGCGTGCACTGCTCCCTTGTTCACTTGCTGGCAGACCACATCCCAGGGCTGGCTTTGCGTGGGCACAGGGGGATGAAGAGACGCTCACGGTTCCTGCTCCCCCAAAGAACATGGACTGCTCAGCAACGTAGACACGCTAAACAGATTCATTTCAAAAGTTTGCTGATCAAGGGGTTCGTTCAGGCACAGAATATTTCTTGAGCACCTACTCTGTGCCAGGCACTGAGGACCCCGCAGTGAACAAAACTTCTCATGGAGCTCACTCCTTCCCGTGGCAATAAATGGGCATCCTCAGCAGCCGTTCTCACACGCTGCCATGCAGAAATAGTCACGTGCAAGAAATTTACATTCTGACTGCCAGGCCCTCCTTCCAGGCTTTGCCACTCATCAGGTCCAGGGTGAGACTTAGGAACCTGCATTTTCACGAGCACGCCAGGAGATCCCAGGGCGGGAGGACCTCAAACCGGAAAGTGCCACATAGAACTTTGGTGTTAATGACTTTGTGGTGTCCCATGAATGTTCTAGAATACACTTAGCTGTTGGGTATTTAGCAAACATATAGCTGGTTTTGTATCTTCCTATTGTAAACAACACATCCACGAATGTCCCTGCAGCTAAATAGTTGCCTCCCTCCTCCTTGGTTTCTTTAGGGTAAATTGGACAGGCATCCTTGGGCTGAGTTTTTAAGGGTGAGGTTGGAGTTCACTGTGCTTCTCCCAACCACCATATGTGGCCCCAGAGCCTGACTGCCTGGGTTCACTTCCCACTTATTAGCAGGGCATTTTTGAGCGAGTTCCTTGCCTTGTCACACCATTTTCTCATCCCTGAAATGGGACAATAATAGTACCTACTTTTTAGGGCTATCGTAAGGAGTAAATGACCAGAGCTGGTGGGCAGAGCTGTGCCGGTAGCGGCCGTGGGGGTGGTGAGTGCTGATGTTGCACCGCAGGGGGAGGGGAGGGGGAGAGCTGCAGGGGGGGGGGGGGGGGGAGAACTGTTTGTTCCGCACACCACCTGCATTCACAACTTGGGCGCAGCAGCGGCTCTGGGGACGGAAGCTCTGGATGTGCGTAGCCAAGCATATACGACTTCGTGCTGGAGAACAGATCTCGTGTCACGAATCCAATCTCAGCCTGACTCCCACACTGCCGCTGGAAACATCTTCCCACCACACGGGTCTGGACGTGTTTCTCTGTTCACATCTCCTCCCTGACATCCTGCTGCCTAGGCACGAACCATAACCTCCTTTACACACTGAACTAGGAAGGAGAGCCCTTTAGAACTTCGTTTCGGCCTCATCTAATGTACTCCCACCCCCACCCCCACGTGCTCTGTGCTGCCGTATGACGGTAGTCTTCACGTGGGAGGTGATGGTGGGATTTGGCCATCATCCCTTGGCTTTTGAGGGATGAATAGGAGTTTTCCAGGTGGAGAAGGAAGGAAGGAAGGGCTGTCCTGACTGATGAGCCAGGGCATGCACAGGTGTGGCAGTGTGTTTGGGGCAATGTCAGTAGGTCGTGGCTGGGTGTGGGGTGTTGGGGTGGGGCCCATGGCAAGGAGGATGGCTGTGGGCTGCAGAGGTGGGCCCAGCATCAGAGGGCTCTTGAAAGTCTCCCTAAATTTCCTCGTGTCTACGTCTTCAGTAGTGCCTCTTTCTAGGCTGAAATGCACCCCCACTCATTTCCTATCTTTTTAAAGGACCGTAACCATCTGACAAATTCCTTGCCTAATTGCTAAGGGCACAGAAGGCCTCCCCTTCAATTATTTAGCTTGTCTTGAAACTGGGACTTGGAAGGCACCCAGTCCTTCTTTACACGCTTTGTGGTAAGTCCCTTCTGGGAAGGCAGATGCAACATCTCTGAAGGGTTTTCTTGCGCGAAGTTTGATGTGAAAGCGACCAAGTTATTAAAATAACTTAGCGGGCTAAGATGCGGCTCCCCAGAATACAGTCTCTGCGAATTCATCCCTCCACTTCTCTTCTGCGTTGGCCTGGTGTCCTGTTCGCTCTGCCTCCCCCTCGGCCTCTAGAGCCATGTCCACACGTGGTATTTATCAGCCCTGCACAACAGAAGCTGGCTGCCTCCTGCCAGGGGCGGTGGGTCTCGGGCAGCCAGAGATGGAAAACTGGGCCTTGAATCGTCACTGTTCCTCAGCAGACAGTAAGCCCCTGCTGTATGCAGGCCTCAGGCTAGACTCTGGTCAGACGAGGAATCCAGACTCCCCGAGCTGGAAGGGGCCTCAGGGAGTGGTCATTTCTCCACGGGGCGTGTGGTTCTGTCGTACAGGACAAGGTTTTAGGTGGCACGTGGACAGTCACGTTTTATTTTAATAATACTCATCTCAGTGTGAATTGGAAAAAATACAACTCACACCTGAAACCTGTTTTTTTGTGTGGATGCTATCGCTTAGGATAAGGCTGGAAGTGTATATACGTTTTTTCAAAGTCAGTAATTGTCAAGAAAAAGCTTGGCTGCTCGGTTGTCAAGCGAGGTGGCCATGGTGGCCAAGCGGGGCGGGCAGGTGGCGTGGGGTCTGCTGGAATTGCTAAGGAATGCCCGCTTCTGTGAGGAGGTTCTGAAGGAGGGGACTTCTCTAAGTTTCAAGATCAGAGAACTGGAGCTTACGTTTCGGGGTTAAGGGGTCATCCACACACTCCCTAGGTATCAGCTTCAAATGTCCCATTTTCTCTTTTAGAGACTGCCGGGGCCGTGAGGGCCGAGGCCAGTTCTTCCCGGGCCAGGTCTTCTCGCGGTTCCGTGGCAGGTGGGCGGTTCCGTGGCAGGTGGGCGGTTCCGTGGCAGGTGGGCGGCGGTGCTCCCCGGGGGCGCCTGGATCCGGCTGCAGTGCACCAGTGCCGCCGCTGTGGGGCGCTGTGGCCAGAATTCAAACACTCTGGGCTTTTTGGCTCCCATTTAGGGACTGTGGGCTAGGCTCTTGTATTCCCGGGGGACTCGCGGCCCTTTCCTCCCTCCCTCAGTGGTTACAGGGCATCAGGCACAGTGGTGTGGACCACAGTGGTGGCCGAGTAAAGTAATCCTACTGACCCGAGCTAACGTTTAGTGAGCATGTATCCTGTGCCTAGTACTGGGCGAACTGCTCTTCTGTCACCTCTCGCTCACTTCTCAGGGTAACACTAGGAGTTAGGAGTGTTGTTTAAGACCCCCGCGCTAAGGACGGTCGTCGCCCCGACCGAGGTCCCTAAAGGCTGCCCTCCTCCAGCACAGAACGGCGTCTTTTGTCTGTGAGTGTTGCTGGGCAGGAGGAGCCTAGGCCCAGGTGTAGACGTGTCCTGCGTGTTCTCTTCTCCCCGTGCCGGTCTAGGAAGCGGATTTTAGAAGCCCGTGCCTGCAAAGGTGCTTTTTAAAGATTTTGCTTCCCACCAGCAGCATCAAAGCAATTTTCTGGGGCCCAGATGGAGTCTGTTGGGTTTCAGGGAGGAAGCCAGACAGACGCTGATGTGGGCGCTGCCAGGGCTTCGGGCTATTCATCACGATCGGGAGGCCGCCGACGGCCGGGAACGCTACGTCAACGCCTGGAGCAGAAGCGTGTGTCTATTCCTGGAGGCAGAAACCACTCTGTTCAGCAAGCGGGGCTGTGTCCCTGCTGCGTCAGGGCCCTGCGTAGGGCCCTGGGGACACAGACGTGGATGAGCTGTAGACACTGACCTTGAAGTTCACAGCACAATAGGCAGGGTTCGTGTGGATAGAACTCTGAGCAGTGGGTGCCACTTCCCAGTCCATGATCTTGGGTGGGTCACTTAGTTTTGGGGGGGGTCCCCTTGTCCACTTCTCTGAAATGAAGGTGGGATGGGGAGAATGACAGCATCTATTTCAAAGCCTTATAAAATTCCCTGAGCTAAAACGCACAGAGCTCAGAGCCCAGGGCCTGCGCTAGGAGCTGCCCATTCCTCTGTCTCTCTGACCTGGTAGAATGTTCTGTGCTGGAGGGACAGGACCTGTCTCCTTCCCCTTTCCTCCCACAGCTGGGCATACAGCAGGTGCTCACGAACGTAGAGCATGTTTGTGGAAAGAATGAATGTGACATTAGCCTTGGAGGATTTGGGGTTTAGGCGGGGTAGAGACTTGGGGAGAGGGGCGGTGCTGTGGGCAGGCAGGGGGAGGGAAGGAGCAGAGGTGCAGAGGAGGGCAGGTCGGAGGCCCCGGCAGGGAGTGAGGGGGACGAATTTCTGTGGGGAGGACCGGGCGCTGGTGGGGAGACTCAGCCGGGGCTGTGCTGCACATCCTGGATGCAGTCCTGAGGCCAGCTTTTGAGCCCAGGTAAGAAGGGTTTGGCCTCATCTTCTCCAAACTGGTGGCAGATGAGGGCCTGCTCTGTGCTGGTGGGGAGGCGAGAAGTGTGGGCCGTGGCCCCGGTCTCACGGAGCTTACAGCCTGGTTGGGAGAAAAAGACCCCACAGGTAGAATGATATGACTTGAACTTTGTGAGCAGATCTAAATATTGAATTTAAGTTAGGTAATTTTTTTTGCCTAATCTTTGGAAGACAGATCTTGGGCACGTGTGGGACATGCTGTGATTTAGCGTTAGGCCTGGTTTCAGGTCCTGGACTCTGTACTTCTTACCAGGGCGGCCTTGAGCCCCGACACCTGATTTCACTGAAACTCTGTCTTCCCGTCTGTGACGTGGGAGAGTCATTCTTCATCGGTAAGACTCAAGGGCCAAGTGTGATGGTCCACCCGGAGCTGGTCTGGGACAGAGTACCCGCTCACTGCTGGTCATTTCCTTCTGGAAAAAACGGCTGCCAAGACATTGTGTGTGTGTTTTGTGGGGGTGGGTTGTAAATTACTTGTGTCTGCTTTTCTGAACCCTCACAGTTTTTCTTTGATTAGCATTTTTTTTTTTTTTTTTCTTGAGGAACATGACTTATAAAGAATAGACCTGATAAAGCAATCTCCTTGGTTGGGTCTTTGTTTCTGCAGATTGGCCCTGGGCCCACAGTGGCAAGTGTGGGACTCGTGAGCCACATGCCTGTGGTGGACAGATGTCACTAGCTACTTTAAAGCCTTGAAATTCCTGGACAGCCAGGAAGAAGGGAGACACTTGGACCTTGGTACCTTTGCAAAGCCTTTTGCTCCGTAAACATGAGCCTCGGGCCGTCAGGCCTGACCAGCCCTCCAGCCCCAGCACCTTGGATGAAGTCCCACCAGGGTGCAAACCACCAGCCCCCTGTTTCCTGGGTGTGTGTTCTGTAGGGACCAGTTCTGTAGCCTCTTGGAACTCTTCCTGCCTCCTGCAAACCTAAAAGCATCCCATGATGTCTTCCTGCCTTCTCCCCCTGTCCACTCATCCAGTCCCAGGCCCTGGCTGAGAACTCCACTGTCTCCTTCCACATGTCTGTGCATGGAGTTTCAGTAAAGAAGAGTGAGTGCTTATTAGAAGCCAGGCCCGAGGATGGATGCTCTGGGAAATTGACAGATAAAGTCCCAGCGTCCTGGACTTTTTATTTGGAGTGTGTGATGGGGCCGCATGGGTCGGCGTGGGAGAGCAGCAGTGACCAAGCAGAAAATAAATGAGAAATGCGTGTCTGCATTTGCCGTAGATCCTGGAGGGTCAGGCTGCGAGCTCAGTCTCTCAGCTCCAGTGTCCCAGCACCCAGTTGGCCCCCAGGAAATGCTGCCCGCGAATGGAGCTGGGGGGAAGAAGGGAAGAAACAGGCTCTGCCAGCCTGAAAAGGTAGACTTGCCTTTCATGGAGTCTGAGTCCATAGCAAGCATTCGGAGTCCGAGTTGTGTCCGGCTTATTGCAAAGGGCCCTGGGGAAAAGGGACGTTCACATGCATTTCCTGGAGTGCAGAAGCTGAGGCTTGAAATCCTCATTTGCTTAGGAAGAAACAAATGCAAAATGGCAGCACTCCTCTGTTCAGAGAAGATCTGCTGGGTGCAAGCCAGCATTTGGGATTGCAAGTCAGTTTTCTGCACGGAGTCTGTCACCAGGAAAGGCAGTTGTCCTACTCTTGGTCTGAAATAGATGCACCACAGCCATCAAATCATTGTGCGCTAGCTGGTGTTCAATGTGGGATACTCTAGTGTTTATTTAGCAGTGTACGTGTCACCCAACCTACAGCTTTTCCAGAAAGCTGTTGTGCAATGGAAAGCATGCCTAATTTTCATTTGGTCACTCTCTATTGTCTGGGCTTCTACTCAGTACCAGGCTCTGGGGCAGGTCCTGGAGCAGGAAGTTGACTAGATCGGGTCCTTGCTCCGAAGGAGTGAATGTTCAGAAAAGGTCAGCTCTGGGTGGGCAGGGACTTCTGGCTGTGTGGTGTTCCCAGTGCAGAGGGGAGGCGTGATGAATCCTTGAATGAACGAATGATTGGGTGAAATGAATGAGTGATTGGATGGGAACAAGTCAGAAGGTGATGCCAGGGCAGGGTGGCCAGGGTGGCCAAGTCAGAGGGGAGCACGGGAGTCGGGGAGGCCCTGACGCAGATTACAGAAGCTTCTGGGGGAGGCTTGTGAACCAAGGAGAGTATCCACAGGGCGCCCAGGCCCTCTGGCAGAGGGAGGCATGGGGGCAGAACCCACGCCCGGGAGTAGGGGGAGTGAGCGTTTGGAGGGCTGAGTAGGGGGTGGTGTGGGGAGGCTTCAGAGGACGCAGATGCAGGTGGATAGAGCGCTGTTGGCCTGGCTGGTGGGCTTGGGCTGGACCCCAAGCTGGGGGGACCACCTGAAGCCATCTAGGCAGAGGAGTGACATGATGAGGTGCCCTAGGAGACCCCCATGGATAACAGGGACAGCAGGGCCTGGGACGCAGACCAGGCAGTCCTTCAGAGCCAGCCTTCCTCAGCTCTTAACTCACCAGGCACTGTCTGAACATATTCTCTGTGGACAGCCAGTTACTTACTGAGGTGCACTTTTTAAAATAAGCAACTTTTTGTGAGCCCCCTTAAATGACTTAAGGACCCCTTATGTGACTGAGTTCTAAGAGTTGGTCCTTTCAGACTTCTCATGCCATGAACTTGAATGAGGCAGAGAAGTTTCTCGTGTCATTTCCTCTCGTCAGCACAAGTGTGCGTTGGGAAGAACCCAGATCCGTGTTCCAGTTCTGCTCCATTACATACGGGCTGTGTGACCCAGGGCTGTGTCCTCAGCTCGTCGTTGGGGAGGTGGAAGGTAAAGGAGATGATGCCTGCGGTGCGCCCAGCGTGATGTAAACCTCCCCACCCCCCCGCCCCGGCAGGGAAGGCGGCGTCTGACCTGGGGGTGACAGTGCCCAGTGTTATCTTCATTGACTGAACTTGCTAATTAAGGTTGGCTCTAGGGAGAAGGGTACCTAGTAATTGAAGCTCATTTCCTTCATGCTCATTGGGCTTTCATGTGCACAGGGGGCATTTGGGTTAGTGGAGTGAAGCTGTGTGACCTTGCTCAAGTCACTTAACCTCTCTGAGCCTCAGATTCCAGTTTCTTAGCCTTTGAACTGGAGACCCTAATAATTCCCATCTCCCTGGGTGTTGGGACAGATATGAGAAATCCAAAGCTAAGAATTGAACCAGAGTTTTCTGATTCCTGGTTTTGCAAACTCAACCTAATTTATCTGAAGATGTATTTTTGAGATAACACCTTATGTGTCCTTTTAAGCCTTCTGTGTAAGGTGATGCTTAAAAACAGCTGAACATAATAAAAAAATAAACATAAACTATGCTGCCAAAAAAAACCAAAACCAAAACCAAATGAAGAACAACAGTTAGTGCACACCTTTCTTTGGTAAGTCTTTCTTTAGTAAGTGTTTGGTATGTCATATCATAGTTGAGGAGGAGTTCAGCTTGGCTGGCTTCCCTAAGTGAATTGCAGGGTTGAATCCAGAAGGAAGCACAACCTGGGACAGACTGTGTCTTTCAGGCAGGCAGGGTAAAGTGGGAGAAAACGCTGGAGAAGCTTCCATCTCTGCTGACGGTTCAGAGCAGAGCTCTTGACCCCGGCACGGGCTGCATGTTGGAATCCCCTTGGTTGCTTTGGAAATATAGCAGTGTCCATGTCCCACTCTAGATCAGTGTCGTCTGGACTATATCTGGGCATTTTCTCAATTTTGTTTTTGATCGTTGATTGCACTCTATAGAAATACAATTAATTTTTGTATACTAATCTTGTATCCTGCCACCTTGCTGAATTCATCTAGTCTACTAGTTTCCTTTTTTTTTTTTTTTGTAGATTCCTTAGGGTTTTCTATACACAAAATCCTGTCATTTTCAGATAGAGATAGTTTTACTTCTTCCTTTATAATCTGGATGCCTTTTACCATTTTTTTCTTGCCTAATTTATCTGGATAAACCTGTGGTACAATGTTAAATAGAAGTGGTAAGAATAGACATCCTCACCTAGTTCCTGTTCGTAGAGGGAAAGCTTTCAGTCTTTCACCATTGAATAAGATGCTGGGTGTGGGCATTCTGTAGATGTCCTTTATTGGGTTGAGGAAGTTTCCTTCTGTTCCTAGTTAGTTGAGTGTTTTTATCATGACAGGGTGATAGATTTCATCATGTGCCTTTTCACATCTATTGAGATGATCATGAGGTTTTGTCCTTTATCTTATTATTATGGTGTATTACATGGATTAAGTTTGGGTGTTAAACCAGCTTTGCATCCTGGGATCAATCCCCCCTGGTCACGGTGTATGGTTCTTTTTATATGTTGCTGGATTTGGTTGTCCAGTATTTTGTTGTGTTTTGGTTTATAGACACATCACTCCAATCTCTGCCTCCATCTTCACATGATATTGACCTCATTTTTCCAGGTTAGGAAACAAGCTCCGGGAGACAAGTGACCTGCCCAGGGACACACAGCTAACATGGGGGGGGGTGGGGTAGGGTCTTGATTCTAACTCAGTCTGATACGGAGCTGGAGCCTCGAGAACACTCCACTCCACTGCCATTCTGAGGTTCTAGAACGTGAAGTTCTGTCAGTAGACCATAGGTGTAGATAGGGTCTATTTGTAGCAAGCATGAACAAAGTATTAGGTTTTCTGCTATGTTATTTAAAGTTGTTTTGTGTGTCCCTCTTTAATTTTTTTAAAAGATATTTATTTATTTACTTATTTGAGAGAGAGAGTGTGCAGAGGAGGGGCCGAGGGAGAGGGAGAAGCAGACTCCCTGCTGAGTAGGGAGCCCAATGTGGGGCTCGATCCTGGGACTCCAGGATCACGACTTGAGCTGAAGGCAGACGCTTCACCGACTGAGCCACCAAGGTGCCCCTCCCTCTTTAATTTGAACTCAGGTTTCTGGGGCACCCCAGTCTCCATCTGCGTTCATCTGTTGGGCTACTTTAAACCGAGGGGTGTAATACAGAGAAGCAGGCGTGGTTAGAAGGTGGAGGAGCAGGGTCTCGGCTGGGCCTCAGGTTTGACACTCACCCTCAGGTGAGTGACACCCCAGAGTAACACCCCAGAGTTGCCCTCCCGGGAGCTGGGGCATCAGAAGCCATTGTGTCCAGGCTGACTCCAGCCACAGCTGTAAGCAGGGATGATGGCCAGACACCAAACACACCAGGGCGCACCCTGTCTGCCAGGCTCACACTAACAAATGGGCACCTTGTTGCACCACCTGGGTCCCCATTTGTCCTAGGGTCGAATCTTGTGTAAATGAGTGAATGAATGAATGAATGAATGAATGAATTGAATGAATGACGGATCTACAGGTGCATGCAGAACCCTAGCTCCAAGGGAGTCTGGGAAATGTAGTTTCTGGCTCTCTAGGCTCCGCAGTTCAGGATGGTACATTTGGTCCCCCTTTGGGGTCATTTCCTCAGGGGGATGAGAGAGTATGGACAGGCCGAGAAATGTCACCATCTCAAATCTTCGAGCTATTCACAGTTCCCTGGTTCCCGGGTTCCTCCCGGACTTGTGGCATGTACTGTCTCCAGGGTGTGCGGCAACTTCAGGAGCTGAGTCAGGTGGGATGCAAGCAAGAAGTGCAGCCTGAATCCGATCCGGCCCCTGGTAGGACAGCACACCTTCTCCCAGCCTCTTCCGTTCAGCCCACCTGGGTGAGCCCCAACCTGGGTGAGTCCCGGCTAGGAGGCACCGGGGACACAGGGCATGGCAGGTACGTGTCCAGTGACGTGGAGGAGGTAGGGCTGCACGTGGCTGTCTTCTGGGGCAGGAAGTAGGAAGTGCCCGAAGCAAAGCAGCAGGAAGCTCCTTAGCCTGAAAACAGGTAGAGAAGAAGCGGTGGGGGCCACCCAGTGGGAGTCTGAATCACGGAGCAGGGGAGGGCTGCACCGGGCAGCCTGCAGAATCGGACAGGCTGGGTGGAATCTTGGCTCCTCGCTTCAGCAACTTGAGCCTTAGTTTCTTCACCTGTAAAATGGGGTAGTTGATTGAATTCCGTGAGCTTGTTGTTGAGATTCAGTACAAAACTCTGTTTAAACGCCTGGTGGAAGATGAGCTGCTGCCTCTCCCATCACTTGTTTGATCCCCGCATGCCCTCTGCCAGAGCTTTCTGGGTGCGGTCAGAGGGTTACGGTCAGCTGGCCGGGGTGGAGGGAGTGGAGGACCTGACTTGTTGGCCTCTTCCTGAGTTGGCTCTTCCTTGGAAATCTAAATTCATTACCTTGGTTTGGCTCTTCACTAGTACTAATCACCATCAAAAGTAAGAAAAGCAGGAAGGAAAAGGATAACTAGGGGTCACTGAGCAGGGGTGATGGCAGGGCTGCGTCTGACTGTGTGAGTGCGGGCAGTGGCTTGGCCTCTCTGTGCCTCTGTTGCTTCTTATACAAGATATGGAAAATGAGCCCTCCTTCTCAGGAGCTTGATAGGGTTAAAGGGATGACCACTTGCAGACACTTAGCATTTCTAAAGGGTCCCTGTGGTGCTTCCCTTATTCCTGATCCCGGAGGGAGGAAGGTGTTACCACTGGGATGCTAAAATAGGATTTCTAAAAGTGCTTACATGTTCTCCTGGTTATTTGGGTTTAAACAAACCAAAATACAGGTTTATGGATGCCTGCCGGGAGTCCGAGCACTTGTGTACGTGCTGAAGGAGCCGTTTTTTACTGTGAGATTTTTCCCACATCCACCATTTCTTAATTCCCATGACCCCAGTCTCTGCCACGGTGTTGGGTGATAATTTGAAAATGTGTGTAAGAACTTCCTTGAGAGTTGGAAATGCTTCTGAGCAGTGGTTGGGTAGGAGCCGGTGGACCCACATTATGTGGGTTTTATGTCACTCTGCCAAGTGCCATGTACACAATGGCATTTTGATTCAGGAAGGGCCAGGCTGGACCTGCTGGGAAGTGTCCATCCCTGGAAGGGGCTGGGTCAGCTCTGGTGACATCCCATAGCTTGAGAATGGGAGAGGAGTGGTTCCTGAGGAGACTAAGCAGCCCTGTCCCAGCCCCTTCCAGACTCCAAACAGATGGACCGTCCAGCTTGCTTCTGTCCCTGCCCAGGTCCTGCCAGTCTGGCTGGGCCAGCTCATCTGTCACCTCCTTCATGGAAGGCACCTCCCTGGCCTCTGGGCATACACAGTGGGCTATCCCTCCTCTTCTGTTTCGGGCCGTGACCACTCGTGGGCACCTCACCCCTGCCCTGCTGGACTTGAAGAGCTGGTGGAAGAGGTTGGGAAGAGGTCTCTAGTGCTGTGCAGTGTCTGGTAGCATCTGTGTGCGTGGAGGAGGGCATTGCGGTGTTCCTTGTCTGCGCATGTGGTCATCCATCTCACAGGCACGTGCCCTCTGCCTTTACTTGGGTGCCTAGCCAGCCAGGCTCTCCAAAGGTGGAGGGACACTGAGGCCTCGCCAGCCAGGAGTGCCTGGTCTGGTGGGGTGGACATGTGTGCTAACGCAGCACGATCGGGACTGTGAAGAAGGGAAGCTCAGGGTGCCATGGTGTGCAGAGGACACCCCTCTGGCCTGAGGGTGGGGAGTGGTATCAGTGCCAGCCGTCTGAGGAGGTAATGCCCAAACTGAATTTTGAAGAAGACAGATAGGTGGGAAAGGGAGGGAAGGGCATTCTAGGAAGAGAGTATCAGCTAGGTTTGGCGAGGCAGTTCTGCGTAACAAAGGAGCCCCTGAAGATCAGTTCTGGGTCACGCATGCTCTGGTGCATGTCCCCTGGGCTCCCCTCCAGTGGGTGATCTCAGGGGTCCGGTGCTCCCATCTGGTCTCACCATCATCTCAACACGAGGCTTCTCAGGTCCCTGCAGCCAGGGAGAGAGAGAAGAGGCGTCACTCGGGCTCTTCCGTACCTCAGCCCCATCATGACCCAAGTCACTGCTGCTCGCACACCGTTGGCCAGGGCTGGTCACATGACCCCCACCCACGGCAGGGGAATCTGGGAAGTGGAGGGAAGCAGGTTGGGGGTTTGCCGAGCACACAGGGAACCCACTTCCAGAGGTACCCAGGCCCCGGAGAATGCAGCATCGATGGGAATTATAGTCCCAGGACCTCTGGCTCTGCCAGAACTCATAAAACACTGACTCCCTCCCCTCCACACAACTCCTGGGCATGAATATCATGGCTAGAAAAGAGACCTGTGGAAGGAACAGAGCTCAGGGGGTAAAGGGAGTCTGATTATAACATGTCGGGAAGGATTACGTTCTTTGGTGACTTTTATGTTTTTAAGGAATTGGGTTTAACATTGGCCCCATCTCCTTCTTGATCTCCTTCCGTCCCTCTCGGAGTATAAATAAAATGGAGTATGTATGGTAGGCTCTTTCATATGAAAGTGAACCCTTTATGTTTATGAGTCTTTGAAGCCTTTCAAAGAAGTTGTGCACAGAGTTACCTTCCCGTCACTTTGGCAGTGGTGGGGAAGCGGGGCCGAGGTCTGCTCACGGAACATCCAGGAGCACAGGCAGAGAATTTGTGCTCAGCTAACTTCCCCGTTCTTACCGGCAAGGGCTTTGTCTCTGCTTGTGATTTTAATTTAGATTCATCCTTATGATTTTTTTGTGTTCTTACGGGCCGCATTGCTTCCTAATGGGCTTCTGGAGTATCATTTGTATAATGCAATTTGTATCTTACTGAATTTATTACAAAGATTTTTCTTCAATTCAAAAGGGATGGGGTTTGCTATCTTGGTTGTAGGTGAGAGATCGTCAGCACTGAGAGATCCACGGTGGCTGGGAGTTCATTTGAGATTTGTTTCCTTTAGCTGACCGTGAGCGTGCAGAAGTCCGCTGGCTCCGTGGCAGCCTCGTGGGTCTTGAAGTTCAGTGTTGTCTTGTAGATGACACATAGCTGTGTCTTGTTTTTCCACCCACTCTGGCAGTCCCTGTCTTCTCATTGGTGCAGCGAGACCACTGAGAGTTCAGTGATTATCAGTATAGCTGGACTCATACCTACCACATCTGTTACTTTTCTATTTGCCTACTTTTGTTTTCCACCCTTTTCCTGCCTTCTGTGGTTTTAACTGAGCATCTGTGTGTCCCCTTTTCTCTTTTTCCCCAGCATATCGGTTGTATAAGCACACCTCGTTCTGCTGAGCTGTGCTTTATTGTGCTTTGTAGATACTGCATTTTTTTGTTTCCAAATGGAAAGTTTGTGGCAACCCTGAGTCAAGCCAATCTATTGGCGCCATTTTTCCGACAGCATTTGCTCATTTCATGTCTCTGCATCATATTTTGGTAATTCTCACAATATTTCAAACGTTTTCATTATTATATTTGTTAGGGTGATCTATGATCAGAGATTATGACTTGCTGAAAGCTCTGATGATGGTTTTAGTAATAAAGTATTTTTTAATTAAGGTATGTGCATTTTTTTTAGATATAATGCTATTGCAGATGCAACAGATTACAGTATGGTGTGAACATAACTTTTATGTGGACTGGGAAACCAAAGGGAGTCGTTTGACTCCCTTTGAGATGTTGACTTCATTGCAGCAGGTCTGGGACCAGACCTGCAATATCTCCAAGGTGTGCCTCTATTTCTTCTTTATCTTTTTAAAGTGGTAGCACTGGGTGTTATACACAACTGATAAATCATTGAACACTACATCTAAAACTAATGTTGTGCTCTATATTGGCTAATTGAATTTAAATAAAAAAAATAAAGTGGTAGCCTTAGAATTTGCAATAGACATGTGCGGCCAATCCAAGTCCCTTTTCATATAATACCATGTGACTTCATGTACAGCGTAAGCACCTTCAACAAAGTCTTCCTGTTTCCGCCCTCCCATTCCTTGTCACAATGCTGTCATTCATGTCACTCGTCCAGAAGCTGTCATCATGTAATACACCGCTGCGGTTATTATTTTTATCTGTTAGATCAATTGAGAATAAGAAAAATTAAAGTTTTTATTTTTCCTTCATTTATTCGTTGTCTAGCTCTCTTCCTTTTCCTGTGCAGATCTGTATTTCTTTAAAAATTTTTTTTAAATTTTTTTTGTTTTTAGATCTGTCTCTCTGACCTACGACATCTTTCTTCTCTCAGAACTTCCTGTAAGTTTTTCTTTTTGCCAGGAAGATCTACTGGTGACAAATTTCTTCAAATTTTGTTTGTCAGGAAAAGTCTTTACTTCTCCTTCACTTTTGAAAGATAATTTCACAAGATATAGAATTTTGGGTTGGTGGGATTTTCTCTCAATGCTTGACTTCACTCCATTCTCTTCTCACGTGCATGGTTCTGAGGAGAAGTCGGATATAATTCTTTTTTTTTTTAATTTTTAAAATTTTATTATGTTATGTTAATCACCATACATCACATCATTAGTTTTTGATGTAGTGATCCATGATTCATTGTTTACGTATAACACCCAGTGCTCCATGCAGTACGTGCCCTCTTTAATACCCATCGGATATAATTCTTACCTTTGTTCCCCTATAGGTAAGTTGTTTCCCACCCCCTGGCATCTTTCAAGAGTTTTTTAGTTGTCTTTGATTTTCCTCAGTTTGCATATGATATGCCTAAGTGTTGGGGTTTTGATATTTATCCTGTTTGGTGTTCTGTGAGCTTCATGGATCTTTGGTTTGGTGTCTACCATTAATTTTTGAAATTCCCAGACAGTATGGGTACAAATATTTCTTCTGTTCCCTTCTCTCTTTCTTCTATTTCTGGTATTCCTATTATATATTTGTTACCCCTTTTGTAATTATCCCACAGTTCTGGGATACTCTGTTCTGTTTCAGTCATAGTTTTCCTTGCTGTTCGGTTTGGAATGGTTTTATGGCCCTATCTTCAGACCCACTGATTCTTTCCCCAGCTGGGTCCAGTCTACTAATGAGTTCCTCAGAGGTGTTCTTTGTTTCTATTACAGTGTTTTGTTTTGTTTTTTTCCTTTAGTATTTCTTTTCAGTCCTTTCTTAGAACTTCCATGTCAGCTTACTTCAGCCATCTATTCTTGCATATTGTCTACTTTTTCTGTTAGATCCCATAGCATGTTGATCATAGTTATTTTAAAGTCCTGGTCTGATCATCCCAGCACCAGTGCCATATCTTAGCCTGGCTCTGATACTTGCTCTGTCTCTTCAAACTGGGTTTTGTATGCCTTGTAATTCTGTTGTTGTTGAAGGCTGGACAGGAGGTATTTGGTAAAAGGAATCTGAACTGATTCCCATGGAGGTTTCTGCTCTGGTAGGGTTGTTATTCTCAGTATCCATCTGTCTGCCTCTCCAAATTTTGCCGTGTGATCTCAGTTCTCAGATGGATATAAGAAAAGTTACTGATTTTCAGTTTCTTCAGCTTTTTTCTTGTTGTGCGGATGGAAATGATGACTTCCAAGCTCCTTACATGCCAGACCAGAAACTGGAAGTTAGATTCAGTTCTTTCTAGATTCTCCCTCCTCCTTCCCTCTTTCCCTCCACCATTTCCTCCCCTGTTCTTCCATTTCTTCCCCGCTCTGTTCCTCCCTCTTGTGTATGCCCCCACCCCCGTCGCATTGGGCAGGACTTTGCTAAAGCGGCCGCAGGTTAGGTGACTGCACAGTGTTGCCCTGATTAGAGGTTACTCTGTTTTTTTTGGGGGGGGTGGCATCATGAGTTCAGACCTGAGCTCCATGCATTGTTGGCTGTGAGGTCTCGTGTTTTGAGAGGCCTCCCTTCCCTGAACTTGGCTGCACTTTACTCCTTTGGGACATATCAAGATGGACATGGTAGGGCCAGGTGACAGAGGTCATCCAAAGATTCCTGATGAAAGCAGTGTCCTCATGGTGTCCAGCTGTTGGTGGGTCAGCTGCAGCCCTCCACCTGGCCTTGAGCTTTAGCCATGACCATGCTTGTTCTGTGACTGGGGTGAGGATAACAAGTGACAGTGGCCGGTGGTGTGTGACTAGAGATGGAGGTGTGGTGGCCCATGGAAGAGTCTCGTTGTGTCCTTCTGTGGCTGTATTTAGGATGCAGAGTTGGGTTCCTCCTGACCTGTGTGTGGAGATGTTGAAAGGAGCAGACAGGCAGAGGTCTGCAAGGAGGGGGCTTTGGGCAGGAGAGGCCGTGAGCATCATAGGGCAGGGCAGGGTGTGGCTTTCTCAGTATTGTGGCACCGAGCCACGAACCATGCGTGGTGCCTGTGGGTCGGATGTGGGCAGTAAACTCGTGCTGGATGCATTCAACCAGCCGAGCTCCTCTGCTCACGGCTCTGTTTACCCAAGGTACTTGATGCTCAGGGTCCTGTCTTTGTGCTGCAGCCATGTTTAAACACTGAGGGAGCCTGGCTGGCAGGGGGAGGGGCCAGCTAGCAAGTGACCTGAGCCCACCATTGGGTGCCCCCATCTCTGCCTACACACATGCCAGTCCTTATGTGGTTATACTTGGCTTCATGGAATGAAGGTTGTTTTTACCAAGGACTCAGGAAACCTGTGTCTCTTGAAGGATCTCTTGCATCCTTCTGCCTGAACTTTGTAACTGAACCATGGAGGTGGGTGTGAAAGGAGCACGTCACATCCAGCGGACATCCAAGGAAGAGTCCTGATGTTTTGGGCGCCTGTTCTGGGCTGGTACTGGAGACTTATTCAATCAGGTGGTTTATAAATGGAGGAGCTGAGACTCTACAGGGCCAGGGTGAGCAAACAAGTAGGCGAGGCAGTGGGGGACTTGGTGGGGGGCCTTGCCAGCCAGACCTCCCACTGCGAGGTCGTGTTGGTGCTCTCCCCTGAGGCAGTGGGGACTGGGAAGCTTGGTTGTTATTATTGCCATTATCACTGGTGGTGTTTTGTTAATTTTCTGCACTGGGGTGGGATGTGGGGACTTCCACTTCCGAAGGCGCCCTGGGCAGGGGCGATGGCTCGGAGGTGAGGGACAGG
The DNA here is from genome assembly GCF_004348235.1 of Phoca vitulina. Taxonomy (NCBI): domain Eukaryota; kingdom Metazoa; phylum Chordata; class Mammalia; order Carnivora; family Phocidae; genus Phoca; species Phoca vitulina. The sequence continues at coordinate 286,330 of NW_022589706.1, forward strand.
GAGACTGTTTAAGGCTTTTGAGATCCACAGGGCTGCAGGTGGTGGGGTGAGGGGACCCGGGAGAGCTCCAGAGGGAACCCGGCAGATAGCGCTGTGGGGCTTGGGTGGTGCCTGTGGGGGCGAGGGGTGGCAGGTGGCCATTCTTCTGTCCCCATATGAAGATGCACAGGCACCATCACACAGTCCAATTGTGGGACGGACTCCCAGGCCATGCCTGGGACCTGGTGTCAGTGAAGGCTGCCCTTCATTCCCTCCTCCCAGCGTGTCCTGAGCTCACTGCGGTGCGTACCGCTGCGGTGCCCCGTCCCCACGGCGAGCACCTGCCATCCAGGAGCAGTAAAGATCTCCACTTCACAGATGAAGAAACTGAGGCCCAGAGAACTCAGGTGACTTACCCCAGATCAAAGGGTTAGACCCACTGGGGATTTAAATCCACATCTGCCAGGCTCTTTTCTAACGATGTTACTGTCCAGTTACTTACTGTGTTTGGGCCTCAAATTCTCCATCCACAAGATGGGGGTAATAATAGGACCCACATCATAGTTGTGAGAGGCTTGCTTGAGATTGTCCTGTGTGGGGCTGGTCGAGATGTCAGGTGTAAGTATGTGCTCCAGAAACACTCTTCTTCTGATCTCATGTTACCTGGAGAAGAGAAGGTTCTAGGAGTATGACTGAGTCTCCAAATCGCTGAAGGACCCCTCTGTGGGGAAGGGAGAATGGACTCCTTCTGGGTGGCTTCCGAGTGCTGGAAGGGGCCCGGGGCAGAAGTTACAAGGGGCCCTTTTGTTTGTTTGTTTCTTTTAGACTTGAGACAAGAGGTGATTTCCAGGGCCTAGGGGCTGCCCTAGGGGAGCAGGTGTCCCCATGGTTGTGGAGGGGGGCGCTTCCTATCCTGGGGAGGACTGTGGAGAAGGGACTGAGGAGGGGATTCTTGCGGGGCCTGGAGGGCAGGAGGTGACAGGTGGGGCCTTGGAGTCCCAGCTTCTCAGGGACTGGGAGTCCTGCATCCTGCAGCTAATCGGGTCTTCGTGTGTGTGATTTGTTCATCACACCGTGAAAGGCCCATTTCTGGGACACCTCATGGCCTTCCAAGTACTGTCACACCCACTGTCCCATTTGGTCCTCACCGACGTGCCAGCGAGGGTGCCGCACTGACGCGGCCCTGGCAGGCGGGGCGGGCCACCGATTCCCCTGCCAGCCAGGGCCTGCAGTCTCTGCCCTGTCACCCTCGGGCACAGCGCATCCCCCACTTACCCCCTTTCCTTCCAGAACAGCCAGCTTCTCAGCAAACCTAGCTGTGTGGCTTTCTGGTGTGTGTGTGTGTGTGTGTGTGTGTGTGTGTGTGTGTGTGTGTGTGTCGGAGGCTCAATTTCTTCATCTCTAAATCAGGAGGAGAGCCGCGGCCCTGCCTCCCCACAGGGAGGCTCTGTGGCTCAGCTGGGGTGAGGTGGGCCAAGGTGGGCAGCCAGTGGCCGAGTCGGAGGGGCTCGCCTGCCCGTGTGGGGCCAGAGCCCTCTGAGCCTGGCTCCCCCCGATGGAGAACGGGAATGGTGGTCCCGTGCAGCCCCCCTGCTCCCAGCCTGCATCCCTGTGCTGCCCCAGTTTGACGTGGCAATCCCAAGGCAGCCGGGCTTTCCATCACTGGAGACTCCCTGCAGGCCTCACGAGATGCCCGGGACCCCTCTGTGGGAATTGCGCTCCGCGGGCTGGAGAGACCTGCCTGCACAACCCAGAAACACTTCTCCTGCACATCTGGGGTTTTCCCGTCCTGGTCAGAGCTGCTGGGCTAGTGGGCGTGTGCGTGTGTGGTGTATGTATGTGTGGTGTGTGTGTGTGTGCACGCACGTGTGTGGTATGTAGTGTGTGTGCATGTGTATGTGGTGTATATGTGGTGTGTGCAAATGTGTGTGTAGTGTGTATGGTGTGTAGTATGTGTGGTGTGTAGTGTGTATAGTGTGTGTTGTGTGGGTGTGGTGTGTAGTGTGTGGTGTGTAGTGTATATATGTGTGTTGTGTGTAGTTTGGGTGTGGTGTGTAGTGTGTGTACACATGTGTGTTTAGTGTGTGTGTTGTGTGTGCAGTGTGTGTGGTGTATATATGTGTGTTGTGTATAGTGTGGGTGTACTGTGTATATGTATGTGGTGTGTAGTGTGTGTGTAATGTGTGTAGTGTAAGTGTATGTAGTGTGGGTATAGTGTGTGTGGTGTATGTGTGTGTGTAGCCTGTGTGTAGTGTGTGTGTAGCATGTGTAGTGTATGTGTTGTATGGAGTGTGGGTATAGTGTGTGTGGTGTGTAGCGTGTGTCTAGTGTGTGTGTGGTGTGTACTGTATATGTGTGTGATGTGTACTGCCGGTGTACTGTGTATAGCGTGTGTATAGCGTGTGTGTAGTGTGTGTGTAGTGTGTGTGTGTGTAGCCTGTGTATAGCATGTGTGTGATGTATACTGTGTGTGTGGCATGCATGTAGCATGTGTGGGGTGTGTGTGTGTATAGCGCGGGTGTGTGTGTAGTGCGTGTATAGCGCGTGTGGCGTGTAGCGTGTGTAGCGTGTGTGTGGCGTGTAGCGTGTGTGGCGTGTGTAGCGTGTGTGTGGTGTGTAGCGTGTGTGGCGTGTAGCGCGTGTGTAGCGTGCGGGGGGGCATGTGTGTGTAGCGCGGGTGTGTGGGTGTGGTGTGTGTAGCGTGTGTGGTGTGTAGTGTGTGTGTGTGTGTGTGTGTGTGTGTGTGGCGCGCGTCTCCGGGAGCCCGGCCGCCGGCCCCGGACTCTGCAGAGCACCTGCCGGCAGCCGCACACCTTCATCTCCCGCCGGGGCCGCCGCGGTGGAGGCCAGGAGGCGGGGGTCCGGGTCGGGGCGGGGGGGCTGGGGAGGGCCTCTGCTGCCCCGTCGCCTCACAGAGCGGAGAGAGACCCTCTGCTCTGAGGGCACGCACCGCATTCACGGGTGACCCCCCAATCGCATTGACCCTTCCAGGTCGGCCGCATGAGGTGGGGCACGCGGGCGTGGGGCCGTGGGGGGCGTGTGCGGGGCCCGCACGGCAGCCGCCCCTCCCCGCCGCACCCGGGCTCTCAGGGGCTCGCTGGGCCGCAGGAGGAAAAACCTGGGCCCCAGGAGGAAGTCCAGGGCGCGGCCCGTGGCTCCCCGGTCGCAGCTGGGAGAGTGCCCCAGCGGCCGAGTCCCCAGCTGGCCAGAGCGAGCAGCCCTGTGTGCAGGCAGGGGCCGGGCGCCTGGGGCTGTGCCGGCCCCTGGGATGGCAGGGTCCTAATAAGCAAGGGGAGGGGGGACCCCAGCTGCTGTGATGAGTCACAGCATCTGCTGGACAGTGGGAGCCGGCGCCGGACCCGTGGCGGCCTGGTGGTGTGCTGGCCGCTCCAGGGCCTCTGAAGGCCCAGGTGAGCTCCGCTGACCACCTGCTGAGGGGAGGGGGGCCTCCGGGTCTCCCCTCCCCTCTGGGCTGCCGCTCCCTCTGTGACCCCAGGCAGGCAGGTAAGCCCCTGACCTGTGTGGGCCTCAGTTTCCCCATCTGTAAATGGAGTCTGTCTCCTGTGACCATCCCTGCCCCTGAGTTTGACTTAAGCCCATAGCTTTGGGTCCTGTCACCTCCTGTGTCCCCGCATCTCAGCATTTACTGAGGCCCTGGCCTGGCAAATGCTGAGAGTGAGTGTTGGTGTTAGCTCGTTGCAGGCTTGGTGTTTGCTCCCTGGAATTTATGCCTCCTGGAAACACAGAGCTTTGAGTTTGGGCGGAACACGGGGAGAGGCCCTACAAAGACGGAAGTCAAGATCCCACCCTCAGAGGGGCTGACAGACCCCTCAGCCACCCTGGCAGCTCAGAGGAGGTGCCCGACCATGGGCTCATTGGGGGAGGCTTCCTGGAGGAGGCAAGAACTGGGCCGTCCGTCCCCAGGCATGGCCCCCCTTCTGGGTGTCTGGCCTGTCCTGCTGCTGTCTGTCTCTGCCCTTTGGCCCTTCTGCTTCTTGGGGCCTTGAAAGCCGGGCTGGGAGACTAGGGGGCCTTGGGGTCCAGCTGGCCAGGGGGGTCTGAGAACAATTGGAGTCTGGGACTGGCCCTGAGACTTCACCGGCCACTGTTCTCGTGGTCCCCCAGATGCTCCTGGTGTGCTGTCTCCCCATGGGCTGGGTCTCCTCTCCCCCCCTCCCCTGGGCTTGCTGTCCCAGGGCCTCCCTGAGGAATAGACCCATTTCACTGCCTGCATCCCGCGTGCCGTGCCGCCTCGGGCGGGCGCTTGACCTCCCTGAGGCCCAGATGCCTCATCTGCTGCCCCTTCCTCCCTGGCATCTTCAGTGTCCCTGGAAGGGGCTGCTGGGGAAGGAAATGGGCCTTCAGGTTGTACTAGGGCCACTGAGAAGCTGGGACAGCGTGACACCAGGTGGGCCACACCTTGACGTGGCCCCTTCCAATGGTGCGTCTTAGCCCCTGTTATCCTAACCTTCGTGGAGGTTACTGGGAGGCTGGCCTTCCTCCTCCTAATAAATTCGGCTTCGTTTTGTTTGGTGAGTATCTTCCCTGGGCTGAGCATAGATATGGATGCCAGCAATCCCCACACATCCCTGTGAGGTCAGTGCCATGGATCCCATTAAACAGATGGGAATACCAAGGTGGAGAGAAGTTCCGTGACTCTTCGAGAACCATCCAATCAGCAAAGCATGAGCTGAGAGGACACACTTAACTGTGAAGGAGAGCCCTTTGCTGGGGGACAGCACTTTTCTGGCCCTACAGAACGGCCAGCTCTGTCCCAGGGGTGTGGCCCGTGTCCTCTCTTCTCGGGTGACCTTTCCCTTGCAGGCAGCCCTTAGAGACTCAGGCGGAGCTGCAGCTGCGTCCGGCTGTGGCTGGAGAGTCGGTCAGCCTCCAGACCAGGCTGTCGAGGCCCTGGGGACAGGGCCCACGTGCTTTTCCTTCAGCTTCTTTCTTGTCTCTTTCCCAGCTAGACCCAGATGGTTTTCTGAAACTTGCTTGCCTTCCTTTGGAAAAATGGCATCATTTTTTTTTTTTTTTTTTTCTGTAAAGCAGGAATAGAAATAGAAAATCTGATTTATCAGGAAGAGTGTAAAGAAGAAGATAAACATCACCTGTCACTTGGGCCGTCACGGCTAACATTTGGGAGGCCTGGCTGTCTGGTCCTCACTGCTGCGTCCCCAGGGCCTGGCGCCCAACAGATACTCAAAAAATATTTGTGACCAAATGGAAACAGTGAATGAGTATTTCTGAAAACTGAGATCAGAAATTGTATTTGTTCTTTGGCTCTGTGACATTCACCTTCCTCCTTTGGTGTCATTTACTTAACCGTCCCTTTGGCTGAGCATCGGGTTGCTGGGAAGAACACCTGTGTGTATAGAGAGGCTGTATCCCTGGTGAGTCCTTACAGTGCGTTCCTAGAGGTGGTGTCGCTGGGCCATGGGATGGACTCAAGGGGAGAGAAGCCTCCCCCGTTCTGGGGGCTGGATCTGAAGAGTGCTTCCTGCTCTCTCTTTGGGGCGGGGCGCCTTCTGCGTGCTGCCGTGCTGGTTAAGGGCAGGCAGGTCAGAGCAGCGAGGAATGAATTATGGATTATGCTCTCATAAGTCACATCAGAGCAAATGGAGTTCATACTTACCTGCAGACACAATGTACCTTTCTGGAATCAGTCAGTGGGGATGCTGATCTCCCCTGAATAATCCTGTGTGGCGTGTTGAGAAACGCCGCTCCCTCCTGTTCGAGAGGGGTATCACTGGCTTCCACCTCTGCCTTCCCAATCGGCTGGTTTGCACAAACATCCCAGTGCCCCCGGGCACGCTGGACCTTAGCTCACAGACATCGAGGGTCTGCCGCTTGCCGGAAGTGCCAGCGTCCGTGAGACCCCACCCAGCTCCTGTCCGCCTGCCTGTCTCCCGGCTCCCACCCCACAAAGCAGCTCCTGCTGAGGCCACTGACCCCCTATTCCTGAATCTGGTGGCCAGTTTCCCATCCTCATCCTCATCTTGACCACTTCCTAAAACCCCTTCTTCCCTGAGCCTCCCTGGTCCTCCTATCTCCAGGCTGCTCGTGTCCGATCTTCCTTGCTGATTGCATGTCTTCTGTTCCACTCTAAAGCCTGGCATTCACCCATGCTGGAATGTTCTTCTTACTGTGCATTCTCTCCCAAGGCGATCTAATCTCATGGCCACCACTGAATCACTCTGTGGTCTTAGGTAGCTTACTAAACCTCTCTGTGCCTGGGTTTTTTTCTCATCTCCAAGATGGGCCTAATATCTGGACCTATCTCTCCAGGTGCTGTGAGGACTATATGCTCCCCAGCTCCTAACACAGGGCTTGACACATAATAAGTGCTTCATTCATTCATTCATTCATTCATTCATTCAACAAATGCTTCTGGCGGGCCTCCTGCATGCTGAGCTCTGAGTCCAGGCACAGAGGATGCAGCAAGAATAAAACCGACCCGGCCCTGCTTGCTTGGAGCTCGCTTCGTGGTGTAGCGTGGTTTGTCATGTGGAAAGAGCAAGAAGGCAGAGCAAGGGGCCTGGGCGATCAGAGATGTGCTGTCAGGGGCGGGGCAGCATGGCGTCCGGCTGGCCCAGGGCTCGGGGTTTGGAGTCTGGGTTCGGACTCACCACGTCCGGTCCGTCTGTGGAGCTTGACTGGGTTAACGCTGTTGCCCCGTCTTGGCTGTGTGACTCTTGCCTGCACTCAGCGTCTCTGTGCCTTAGTCCCTCATCTGCGACACTAGGCGCCATCACCTACCTCACAGGGCAGTTGTGCAGATTAACAAAAGGTGGTCTAGGTGTCGCACCCAGGATGCCGCGGTACTAGCCGTCACTCCAGGCCTTGTTTTAAGGGCTTGGGCTTTGCCACCCTGTGGGCTGTGAGGGCAGCCCTACCAAATTGAGGGCCTAGGCCTCCCCAGGAGGAATGTGAGTGCTGGTGGGGCTGTTAGCTCATCACGACGCCCCTGTCAACTGGGCAGCAGCTCGGGCCTGGCCAGGCAGGCACAGAGGCCTGGAGGGACTGCAGGTGCTTCCGCTGGGTGCAGAGCTAGCGGCTCAGGGTGACCAGTGCTGTGCTAGTCTGGGGGTCGGGGACAGGGAGCCATTTTTCAGCGTGCAATCCTCAGATCCTACTCCAGAGTCACCTGGGAGTGTGGATGGAGCATCCAGATTCCTCGGTCCCACCATGTACCTCGTGCTCTGAGCTCAGGGCTCCGCAGGGACCCACGTTTTGAAACAAGCACCCTTGGTAACTGGGGCTCACTGATGGCTGCAGCTGGTGGTTTACAGGTTGCTTGGGGGGGAGGTGGTGTGATCCCCTCTCGAGAAGGACAGAGGTGCACCAGAACTGCTCAAGGTGTGGTCGCCCAGGAGCATCACCTGGGTGCTCGTGAGAAATGCAAATCAGATTCTCTGGGGTGGGCGCAGGGCTCTCCACCTCAACAGGCTTCCGAGAGATTGTGTGGCATCCAGTGTGAGAAGCGCTAGGTCAGTGTTGTGAATGGCGGGGCCTCCGTGGGATGAGCAGGTGCGTGGCCCAGGCAGGGAGGCCTCAGCCAGCACTGGCTGCCATTGTGTTTGAGTGCTCAGGCCAGGACACCAGCCTCTCTGTCTCTCTGCTAACCCGGCCTCCCTCCTCCCCAGCGTCCCACGTGATGGTTTACGCGGAGGACGAGCAGAGCCCTGCACACCTGGATAGCACGGCGGAGCCCGTAGCGGCACCTGCTGGCCGGTGGGTGTGAACCGAGGGATCTCAGTGTCTCAAGCCAAGAGGAAGCATGTCTAAGAAGAGCCGGAACAAGGGCGAGAGGCCCGAGATGGAGGCTGACGCCGTGCAAACGGCTAACGAGGAGCTGCGGGCCAAGCTGACGAGCATTCAGATCGAGTTCCAGCAGGAAAAGAGCAAGGTGGGAGGGGTGTGGGCCCCCTCGCTCCACGGAGGAGGGGGCGCTGCGAGTTCCCTGGTGGGGGTCTTCCCAGGCTGGGGTCGGGGGTGGGCACTCAACCTCTGAGCTTCAGCTTGCCCCTTGGTGAAATGGGTATACCATGAGTGGTGGTACCACGTGGGTTCCAATCTTGGCCCCCTCTTGGACCAGCTCCATCACTGTCCATGCCATAACCCCCTCACCTGCAAGATGGGGTCATAACCGCCCCCCCACCCCCGATGGACCTGTGGGTAGGAGTTAGGAGGCGAGGGTACTAAAGAGCTTCCAGCAGAGTCTGGGTCTGGGATGGGGCCGTTGAGCTCTCGTGGGGTGAGAACGAGCTTTGGGGCTGGTCAGTACAGTACCAGGTTGGGTGCCAGGCAGACGGTAGGCATCCAGGTCGAGTGCAGCCGTGATGGGCAGCCTGGCACCGTGGAGGAATAATAACCAGTCAGTTCGAAGTCCTAAAGATCCGGTGTCATGGATTCCAAACACAGCCCATCAGTGTTGTCACTCGGGTGGTTTGAAGGCCAAGCAGGATGGGGCTCTGTGGTGTCTATGGGCGAAGAGAGGGGGAGGGAGCTTGCTCCCGGGCAGCCTGATGGCCGGGGGTCTGGCCTGTTCTGGGCAGGGTGGGGGAGGTTATACCCAGGCCCTGAGGTGGTGTGCCTTCCAGCCCTGCCCGCAGCACCGGGAGCCCTGGGAGGGACTGCTGGGGATTTGTCGTAGGTGTCCCATCTTGTTGAGCACACTGGGACTGGGCAGCAGCAGGGGGCCAGATGGGGTCCAGCTCCCAGGTGGGGAGGGGCTGGGGCCTGGGCCCTGACTCAGTCCCCTGCTCAGGACAGCGCCATGTAGAGCAGAGGTAGAGGCCAGGACCTGGAGGGGAGGAAGGCTGGGCTCCTGGAGCTTAGAGACAGATGTGCCCCCTCCCATCCCCAGACACTCAGGGCCCCACGCCTGGGGCGGTCACCCTCTGCCAACCTGTCCACGCTTTGTGCAGCTCAGGAGGGATTCACCTGTTGGGATCCCTTGGAGCTGGCAAGTCCCACCCCGAAGGAGCAACAGCAGCTGTGGCCACCGGGAAGCAAAGGTCGTTCCGCCAGGGCTCCATCCCACCCCCGCCACCTAACTCACCTTGAGGTGTCAGGGCAAGCCATGTGACCACCCGTGCCTCAATTTTCCCCTTTGTTACATGGGGTCCTCTGATGTGCCTGCCTCCCTGAGTCGTTTGAAGAATGGGACAGTCACACACGTGTGTTGCCTGTCACACACAGTCACCCGGCACTTGGCTGTGACATTTATTACATGTCTACTATGCAGGTCACACCAGGTGCCTTCGACGGCCTCCTGACCCTGGCAGTGACCTGTGAGGTCGGGGGGGCTTTCTCCAGTTGATAGGTGAGCAAACTGAGGGTCAGAGAGGAGAGGTGACTTGCCCAGGTCAACTAGCTCGCTGGGGCCGCCATCACAAAGCACCACAGACTTGGTGGCTTAAACAACAAGAAATTTATTCTGGAGGTTGGAAGTGGTAGATGAAGGTGTGGGCAGGTTGGTTTCCCCTGGGGTACCTCCCTCCTGGGCATGGAGATGGTCATCTTCTCCCCCGTGTCCTCACATGGCTGTCCCCATGTGTCTGTGTCCTGATCTCTTCTTTTAAGGACACCAGTAATAATGGACCAGGGCCCACGCAGATGACCTTATTTGACTTAATTACATCTTTTCAGATTTTGTCTCCAAATACAGTCACATTCTGTGGCCGCGCGGGTTGGGACCTCCATTGGGAATTTGGGGGACACACCTCCACCCATAACAGCAGGTCTCAGCACAGGTGTAGGTGGTGGCACTGGGTTGGGATGCGGGCCTGCGGGGACGATGTCCCCGGGTCACCAGGCCGCCTCCCTGCGGGGCACGCCCTGGCTGCCTGATTTCTCAGCCCAGCCACCCCCACGGCCCCTCGGGAGGGCTTTCCCCGTGTTGCTGCTCAGGGAACTTCTGTTCTCAGAGCAGTCGGCAATGTGCTTAAGGGCTGGTAGGAAAAACAGAAATAGAAAATTTACAGTTGCATTTAAATGATATTTTTATAGGATCTTATAAAATTATTATTGATGCTGCAGTTAAAGTGTTGTCGTTTTCCCAGAGGATCCTGTTGAACACCGTAGGACGAGGGGAAGTGCTAACTGTGTCTGTTGAGTCATTCATTCAGCAAGCCCCTGTGCCATCGCTCCGTGCTGCACGGGAAATATTAGGACATGGCGTAGGGGCAAGAGAGCCCAGGAGGGCTTCACAGAGGCCATTTGGAGCCGGCTCCTAAGGCTTTTGCTGGCTAGTGAGCCAGGGAACGGTGCTTACACGGTCCCAAGTGTCCAGCAACACCCATGAGTCCCTGACTTGCCGAGGCCCGGGTCTGGGGTGGGCAGGGGCAGAGCTGGGGCGTTATTGGCTGGGAGGTGGCTGCCACAATCCGGGTGGTGGCAGGGAGTGGGAGAAGTGGCCAGGCCTGGAAATGGGGAGCCAGCCCTGACAGATCGGACGAGGAGTGGGGTGGCCCGGGGGAGGGGAGGCTGACTTCCCTGCTCCAGCCAGAGCGGCAGGTGTCGCTGGCCCAGAGGCTTCCCCGTGCCAGCCACCCTCCCCACCTCCCCCAGGGTGCGGTCCCTCCCAGTCAGTTTGCTCTTGCCTCATCTGGAGCCAAGGGCTGAGGAGCGGCGGGTATGGGCCCCTCCCTCCCGCTGTGCCTCTGGACTTGGGGAATAGCTTGGAGGCGTCTGGCAGGTGAAGTGCTGGCTGCTTTTTAGACTTGCTTAGCTTGATGGAGTAAGGAGCAGGTGCTCTGTACACAGCGGGCCAACCCAGCCTTGCTCTGCTGGACTTGGGTCGTGGCCCCTGGGCTTGGCCCTCGGCTCCTCAGGGCAGAGCCGGTGGGACCCAGCGGGGCTTTTTCCCTTGACCCCGTCTTCTGTCAGCATCCCTGCCTTACACACTGGTGTGGCCTGGCCCGTCTCAGCAGGCCCGCCCTGCTCCCCTCTACATTCTTTCCTCCTTGTCCACCTGTGAGCAAACTTCCCTTTATCCACTCATCTGCCTTTGGCTTTCCTCTGCCCGAGTCCTCATGGGCAGCTGCTGATGTCCTGTTTCAGAGAATATAGTCAGGGTTCTTCAGAGATGCATGGAACCACACCAACCAGTGTGTGTGTGTGTGTGTGTGTGTGTGTATGGATGGGGAGGGAGAGGGAGACAGATATTTTTTTTAAGAAGTTGGCTCACATGATTATGGAGGCTGACAAGTCTGAACTTTGCAGAGCAGGCAGCTGGAGATTTCAGCAAGAGTTGATGTTGTAGTCATGAGTCTGAAGCAGTCTGGAGGCTGAATTCCTTTCTCATCTGGGAGCTCAGCCTTTTCTCTTGAGGCCATCAACAGATTGGATGAGGTCCAGCCTCGTTATGAAGGGTCAGCTCCTTTACTCAAGGTCTGCTGACTTAAATGGGAATCACATCTTAAAAGAAATACCTTCACGGCAACATCTACATTGGTGTTTGGCCAAATGACCTGATCCCGTGGCCCTGCCAAGTTGACCTATGACACTAACCATCTTGAGGCTCAGTATCCCACATCAGTGCAGGCTGGGGATGCGACCAGTCCCCTCCTTCTGACTCAGGTCCTTGTCAGCAGTAACCAGGGAAATCAGAAGAGTGTGGCCTACCAGAAAGGACAATGCCAGAAGCATTTAGTCCCTTGCTGGGGCAATCATGTTCAGTATTTAAATTTCTGGTTCCTTGGCATTCAATCTATTAGGAAAAGACTCCTGCTTCCAGCCCTGGGAGAGGTAGACCCAGGACTGACGGGGTCCCCCATTTTATTTCTGTGGTTGAGAGTATTCGACACAAGGAGATGCTGATCTTGTGTCTTTGCCTGTGCTGGTTTTGCTTCTTTCTCTGCTGTTGTAAGTGAGGGTTGATCAATACCCAGGCACATTGTAAAACTCCTCACCCGAAATTAACTTCAACATGTCTGGGGAAACTTGCTGCCTCCCACGGAAGCAGCTTGTCCTCCGTGCGATATAGTTGGTTTCTGTTCTTCGGAGACTGGTGTGACTTAGAAAGCGAATGGATTAGCAAGGGTTCCTGCCGAGTGTGTGTTTTGTGTGATCCTTGAAAAGGTTGAATAAAGCATTTTGGAGTGTTTTAAGAAAATACTCCCTTGGCACATTTTACAAGCAATGTTTTAAGTTTTGCTGATTCGATAAATACACTCAGGCGGGGTTGGCAGCCTGGTATCTGCGGAGCCAGGCTCTGGGGCCAGGTGCCTGAGGGTGAGCCTGGCTCTGTCCCCTGCTGGCTCCTTCCTGCGGGCAGGTCGCCACTGCTATTTTCCAGCAAAACAGGTACCTCCCTCCCGAGGCTCCTAGGAGTTAAAGTGGGGGAACTGTGGGAGCCCCCAGCCTATGGAGGGGGCAGCTCAGTAAGGGTGGTTGCTCCCTGCCTGCCCCTCTCTGCCTCCATCTTCTCATCCTCCCTAAGTCCCCAGTCCGGTGCATAGGCCCTGGAAAGGTATTTCTGGAGTAAAATATGTTCCTCTTTGGTGAGAGATGATCTCTGCCTGTGTGTCTTGTGTTTTGTGACGGATAAATTGTGCTCTCCTGTGAATCTCCAAATTGGAAGAGATGTCAAAGGCTTGACTGTCCTCTCCAGCATCTTCAGATGTTTTTTCACCTCTAGAGAGATTCTCAAGAAAATAGTAGGAAATATATAGTAGGAAGGAAAAGAGGTGGGGTTGTTGAGGGTCAGGACCGTGGGGGTGGCACGAGGGGGAATTGGGGTGCAGGGACTTGGGGAGGGTCCCAGGGGCCCTTGTGCACACAGCGGCACGGGGAGGTGGCGGCTGGCTCTGGCTGGCTCCCCGCAGCTCTGACCCTGACCCCCTGTCCCGGGGCTCCGGCCGCAGGTGGGCAAACTGCGCGAGCGGCTGCAGGAGGCCAAGCTGGAACGGGAGCAGGAGCAGCGGCGGCACACGGCCTACATCTCGGAGCTCAGGGCCAAGCTGCACGAGGACAAGACCAAGGAGCTGCAGGCGCTGCGCGAGCTGCTCATCCGGCAGCACGAGCAGGAGGCGGCGCGCACGGCCAAGATCAAGGAGGGCGAGCTGCAGCGGCTGCAGGCCACGCTGAATGTGCTGCGCGACGGCGCGGCCGACAAGGTCAAGACGGCGCTGCTGGCCGAGGCGCGAGAGGAGGCGCGCAGGACCTTTGATGGCGAGCGCCTGCGGCTGCAGCAGGAAATCCTGGAGCTCAAGGCTGCACGCAAGCAGGCCGAGGAGGCGCTCAGCAACTGCATGCAGGCCGACAAGACCAAGGCGGCGGACCTGCGCGCTGCCTACCAGGCACACCAGGACGAGGTGCACCGCATCAAGCGCGAATGCGAGCGTGACATCCGCAGGCTGGTACGTGCTGCCTGCACCCCTGCCCAGCTGGCATGCATGCACCCTTTTCTTCCCGCCCACGTGCATCCCTTCCTTCATGCATTCTTTCCTCTCCTCTTGCATGCATCCTTTCCTTCCCATAGGTGTGCAGTAAACGCAAGAGTTTTGAGGACCCACGGTGCAACAGACATGGTTCTAGGCACGGGGCTTCTAGCAAAGCCCCTGCCTGTCCTAGTGATGGTAAAGAGGCTTTGGGCAGTTAGAACTCTTCTTGCTAGGTGTGGGATCCTTGGTATTTCATGGAACAGCTCAGAAGCACAAGTTTCTCACCTGTAAAATGAGGTTAATAGAAGAAAGGACTGTGGAAGCTTATTGAAGTGCTGGGCATTTATTTATTCATTTCATTAATAAACCGGAGCACATTTATACCTCCAGGTAAGATGAATACATAGGAATAGGCCAGCCATTCTGTTGCAACAACTGGGGAAAACCATAAATTGTAAATAATCGTGTTTTCAAAGACTGGAGGACTGTGGAATTTCTGAGATCTACAAGAGCTACAATTTCAAAGGGAGGAGAGAGAGCCTGCCCAAGTGAGCTGACAGTTACCAGCCACTTTCCTCCCTGGGGGGCATTTGCTCATCCTGGGTGTGGGCTGGGGATTGGGCTTCCCCCAGCAAAGAAACTCCACCAGGGTTGAGAGAGGTGAGCAGGGCTTTTTGCCATCTCTCAGGGTCAACATGAAAGATAGGAAACTAGAGGATCCCACACATGGGGCCGGTTTGCATCCTAAAATATTCACTGAGTTCTGGGGTGATGTGGGAGGCCAGTGAGGCTGGGCAGAAAGGTAGAGTGAAATCTCCCAGAGCCATACCATACTTAGGAAACAAAGCTGGCCAGATGGAGGGGCTGCGACAGGCACCCCACAAGTCTGCCCTTCAGGACGACTGTCGGACTTGGAACCTGTGCGCTGCAGAAGGTTGAAAAGGCAAGTAAGCTAAGCTTCTCAGACTAGAGTCAACGACAGCAACAATAGTGATATTTATAAGAGGTGCATCTTGACTATGAGGACACGGTTAGACTGAAAGCTGTAAGGATGAAAATAGGTACAATATCCAAACACTAAGCAAAAGAAAGCTGGTCTGACTTTATTCATGTCAAAGATCTTAAGGCAAGGAGTAAAACTAAAGAAAAGTAGGGACAATTCTTAATAATAAAGGGGTCAATTCTTAATAGCACTTAATAACAAAACTTCAAAACGTGCAAAAGAGAAACATCAAAATTAAAGGAGAAACAAATCCACAGTTATAGTTGGAGAATAGCACTCTGTCTCAGCAAGTGATAGAACACATAGGTAATAGATGAACAAAGATATGTAAGATTTAAACAGTACAGTGAACTGACCGGAGCTACAGTGACAGAATACAGTATTTTAGCAGCTGCAGATACGATTCTTTTCAAGGGGACATACACACTTTCTTGCAAAAATTGTGTTCTTTAGAATAAAACAGATTTTAGACAAAAAGGAAAAACAGTGAAAATCAAACTTCCAAGCTTCCATCTCGAGAAGAAAGAAAAAGAACAGCAAATTAATCTCTGAGAAAGCAGAATGAAGGACCTTAAAGAGCAGGAATCACTGAAGTAAATCAGTAAAGAAAATCAACACATCAAAAGTTAATTAGAATAGGTCAACTGATAAGCTCTGAGGAACACAGATGAAGGGACAAAGAGACAAATCCCCAGTATACAGACCGTAAAAGGGGCACTACCACAGCCCCTACAGAAATTAAAGAGACAGTACGTGTACTTTGTGAACAGCGTATCTAATTGGAAACTTGGATGAAGTGGGCAGATCCCTTGAACAAGTACAACTTAACCAAACCAAATTTCTATAAGAAATAGAAAATGTGAGTAGTCCTGTGGCTGTTCAAATTAAATCTGTAATTAATAGTTTTCCCACAATGAAAAGCCCAATCCCCGAGGCTTCACAAGTAAATTCTTCTAAGTATTTAAGGAAGAAATAAAACTAATTACACACAGACTCTTCCAGAAAAGAGAAATTGGGAACATATTCTAATTCATTTTATGAAGCCAGCATAACTCTGATCCCAAAACCAATGATACAAAGAAAAGAAAAAATGTAAATTGTCCTTTATAAACATAGACATAAGAGTACTAAATAAAATATTAACAAATAAAATCCAGCAATATGTAGATTAGGGAGGACGTGGAGCAGTGGGAACGCTCAGACGCTGCTGTTGGGGATGTGGCTGTGGGGGTGGGGAGGACGGACGGCTGAGCAGCAGATGATGTTGCTGGGGCACAGGGACTTTGCCCGTTCTCCCTGTCGGGTTTCTGTACATAGACTTGTTTGCAGAAAGTAGTTCTTTACCCGCTGTCTCATTTTGTGGACTAGGAAGTCAGTCCAGGGAAAGTGACTTCACAAGCAGAGAGTCTCTGTGCCCTGGCCTGGTCACTCACTCATTGACAGTACCAAGCTCCTCTGTGTGCCCGGTCCTGGCCTGACCTGGATCCCACCATGTCTGTGACAAGCTCTAGCAGTGCAGGTGGCCAGGAAGGCAAGGGGCAGGACACTTCAGTGACAGGCCCTTAGAATGTTTTCTGGGGGCAGGAACCTCTTTTTTTTTTTTTCTTTAAAAAGCTTTGGTCATTGGAGGACATGGTCATTCATTCCCCACCCTCAATACCTGAAAGATTTTGGATTCCAAAGGCTCCAAAGAGTAGAACTGTCACCTTCCTGGGGAGATAGTGAGTATCTCAGCATGGGGAATGTGTAAGTAGAGGCTGCGGGAGGGACCCTCTGTGGGAGACCCTGTAAGAGACTTAGGGACTAGAGGCAAAATGACCAGATGTCCTTTTGGAGTTCCTGTCCAGCTGTCCAACTCGAGATCAGTCACCCGATTTGTGGCAGAGCGTCAGTATGCATCTAACCAATCCGGCACTGAGAGCCGCAAGAGGAGATGCACTGATTTTAAATTTCTAGTTTATAGAAAACCTAAGCACGTACTGATACTGAGTTCTCAGAAGTAATCTCCAGCTCCTTTTCTCTTCATGTGTGTGTGTGTTGTGGGGGTGGAGGGGCATTATCACATCAGGGGAAGGCGAGCAGTTGGAGAAGGTCTGCTCTGGGTGTGAATCCAGTCTTGTTCACTGGGTGAGCCCAATCAAGTCTCTTGCCATCTCTGAACCTGTGGCGCCTCATCTACAGAATGGGAGTAATCACATACCTGCCCCAGGGTGATGAGAATAAAGTGAACTCCAGCTTATCATTTCTGTAACAGGAGACCCGTAAACTATGTTCCTCTCTTGCAGGAGAAATTCATATTTAAAGTAAATAAAATGGGGGAAGGAACAAATATTTGCCTAAGGCACTGCTTGAGCTTAATTTAAAATGCACCCAAGGATTTGGTGTCTGTTTCCGTTTCAGCACTAAACAGGAATATCCTCAATTCAGGTGTTCTCGGCGTGTGTGTGGTTTTCCCTTAAAATGGACACTTGAAGAATCGAGGGACAAGAACAAGTGTCCATTTCTCTGTTATCCTGCAGTTTGGAAAATGTCACTCCTCAGGCAGGCCTGTTGCTCATGGCAATGTGTTCGGAAGGTGGCCTGCACTTCATTTCTTCATCAGCTGGATTGCATTAGAAATGCAGGAAGGCCTTTGGACCCCTGCTTGTACATTTAACATACCTCATAAGAGAAGCAAATAAGAAAAGGCAGTTATGGTCCACATGGAGCAGTGACACCAGTTTCTGGATTCATTTCCTAGACCAGTTAGGCTTTGGCCTGGTTGCACATAACGGACGACCCCCCCACCCCCACCCCCCAGTCCACTGGGGCTTAACGGTTGGAAGTTTATTTCTCTCTCATGTACAAAGTCTGGAAAGTGTTGCCACAGGGCTCATGAGGGACTCGGGTACCTCCCAGCTTTGGCCTCAGAATGGGCTTTGGGATGTGGCTCTGGTCCTCATGGCCCTTCACCCCTGCTGAGTGCCAGCCATCACATTGTCATCCCAGGTTGGCAGTAGGAGGGCAGATGAAGAAGGGCGTGGTCTTCCCTGAAGTTCCATACACTTCCCCTTCCAGCACTTTGGCCAGCACTTACTCACTCAGCCTCACCTAGTTGCAATGGGGACCAGGAAATGTCCTTCTGCTGAGTGCACAGTAGCCCCTAACAAACCCCAGTCTGGCCCTCTGTTAGTCTTCCAGGGCTGCCGTAACAAATTACTGCACAAATTACTGCAAGCTCAGTGGCTTAAAACCAGAATGTATTCTCTCATGGTCGTGGAGGCTGGAAGTCTGAAATCAAGGGGTCAGCAGGACTGTGCTCCCCTCCAGCTTCTGGGGAAGAGTCCTTTCTTGCCCCTTCTGGCTTCCTTGGTGTTCCTTGGCTTGTGGCCCCGCCATTCCCGGCTCTGCTGCCACGTGGCCTTCTCCTCCCCTGTGTGTCTGTGTCTGGCCCCCTTCTTGCAGGGACACCAGGAGTAGATCCAGGGCTCACCCTAATCTGGAGTGACCTCATCTTCACTTACATCATCATCACATCTGCAGAGACCCCTTTTCCAAATAAGATCACATTCTGACTTTTAGGGTGGATGTGAAATTTGGGTGAACACTAGTCACTGACGACAGGGACCAAGGAGGAGAGTGAGAACGGGTGTTGGGGTGGCAGCCTTGGCTTCATTTTTTGTTCCTCGAACTTTGGGGCAAAGTGGGGCTAACAAAGTTACTCTCACACTGGTGGGCATGTTGGGAGCTGGCCAAATAAAGGTTTTCACCGGGACAAATGTCCTGGCGGATGTGGGACTGATGGGACAGCGCGGGCTCTGCAGAGGGGGCCCTCCATTGGCATCACGGCTCTGCTGCTCACGAGAGCCTGGGCACATGCATCGCTCTGGGCCTCAGCTGGCTGTAAGAGGGGGTGAATGCCATCTACTGTGAGGGTCTTCCGAAGACCCGGAGAGAGCGTGTCTCGTCAGTACACACGTAGTACTGAGCTCACACTGGCGTATGAGAAGGAAGGAACAGCCATCTCCCAGTTGGTGTGCTTTCCCAAACTCTGTGTCAGGCTCTTTTGATTGCAAGTGACAGAAATTCCACCTGGAACCAGCCTGAACCATCATCTGTCAGCCTCTGTAACTGAAGGAATGAGATGAGCTCCGGGCACAGCTCCGGAGGCGCTCACGCCCTCCAGGATCCAGGTCTGGCAGGCTCTGCTCGGCCTCCTGCTGCGTCATTCTCAGCCTCTGGGCTCTCACATCGCGCTGTGCCGGACCCCCGTCCTCACACACAAAGTCCAGAGAAAGTCTCCTTTTTGGCTCAATAAGGAGGAACAAAAGGGTCCTAGCTATGTTGTCTCCAGGTTGTTGGCTCTGATTGCATCACGAATCCGACCCCAACCAATTACTGTCAGGGGGCGGGGCATGTGGGTGGTGTGAGCCAATCAGGACCTGCCCTGGAAACTGGAATGGCTTCGGTCCCACCCCTCTCCTAAAGCCTATACTGAGACCAGGAGCCAGGAGAAGGAACGGCTTCACACTTGGGTGTTGCAGGTCGGGGAATCTCAACAGCAGAGATTCATGGCCTCGTCAGGGTCCTGGGGGCAGGGGGTAGGGTGGCTAAGAACTCAGCCTGGGAGTCGACACAGTCGACAAATGAAGAGCCTGCCATTGGCTGTGTGAGCTTGGAAAGTCTCCTACCCTTGGGGGCCTCCAGACTCTGGCTGGGGAAATAGAACAGCCTAGCAGATGTTGACTCCAGAAACCATTCTGCATTGTCCATTTGTTCCTGGAAGTCATCTCTGCTGGTGGCGACTGTTTTCTAGGAACCTCTCCCGTGGTGATGGGTGTCAGCCCTCTGCTCATTACCTGGGGTAAGTGGGGAATTGGCACTTTTCTAGGTGCAGAATTTGGGATTCCAGAATTGTCTTGCTTGCCATGCTGTTGCTTTGTGTGGGATGAGCTAGTGTAATGCATGGTGGGGGCTCCGTTTCTGGGCTCCAGTGCAAAGCAAGAAGTGTGTGGCCTGGATGTTGCGGGGGATCCTACATATTAACTTGCACCTCCCCCCCCCCCCACACTGATTCCTGCACTTTATTTTTTTCTGCCGGCAGTAATCACTCTCCAATCTACTGTAGTGTTGACTTATTTATTATGTTTATTGGCTACCTCCCCCTCTAGAATGGAAGCTCTGAGGGCAGGGACTCTGGCCTGTTTTGCTCACAGAGGTTTCCCAGTACCCATTGATGGCACCTGGCTCAGTATTTGTTGCATTAATGAAAGCAGGTGAGTGGTTTACATTAATGAACTACTTTCACATACTTCTTACTGCTTCTGGACTGGCTTCAGTGGTGGGGACAATGTCTTCTGCATCCTTAAGGATTCTTCCCTATGGCCCGGCGGTGCTTCTCCCCATTCAGAGGGGATTTGGTCCAGGCGGGGAGCTCCTGGTGGGTCGCCACCAGGGGGAGCCATGGGCACGTTCTGCAGCTGCTTCAGTAACACACCTGGCAGGCCCTGGGCTGGATCCAGGAGATGGTCACCAGGGGCTGGGAAGTGGGGGAAGGGGAGCACACTTTTTACTCTCCAAGAAAGGTGACTCAGAGAGTTTTCCAGAACTGAAGGACTTTGCTTGAAAACCTCCCAGTATTTTGAGGGTACCAATTACCCCTTCTATTATATTTGATTAGCGTTTAATGGTCTGCTGTTTAAATAAGATAGCCTTATGTTCACCGGGAGCTAACATAGATTAGTGGTGGCAGCCAACATTGATCGCAGCTTATAATATGCCAGGATCTGCACTAAAATCTAAATCTCCACAACTGGACAGGATAGGTTCTAGAACGGTCTCCCGTGTCCCCACTTTACAGAGGCGGAGGCTGGGTCCGACAGGTGGCCCCGCCTGTGTGTCAGAAGGTCACACAGTGTGTGTCTGGGGGGGCATTTGAGCCTGCTTTCGTCTGCTCCCCGGGCTGTTAACCAGTATTGTCCGCCGTGGCGGTCTGTGTCTGGATTCGAGGTGCATGATTCACAAGGATGAGAGTGCAGATCACAATCCGTTTTAATTCATCACCCCGAGTGTGCTGAGTGGGAAGGGCATTTGTATTCTTCTCCTGTGACTTTCTTTCTTTCTTTTTTTTCCCCTAATTTGGCCTTTTTTTTTTTTATTATTATTATGTTATGTTAGTCACCATACAATACATCATTAGTTTTTGATGTGGTGATCCACGATCCATTGTTTTCATATAACACCCAGGGCTCCATGCAGTATGTGCCCTCCTTAATACCCATCACCGGGCTAACCCATCCCCCCCCCCCTCCCCTCTAAAACCCTGTTTGTTTCTCAGAGTCCATAGTCTCTCATGGTTCATCTCTCCCTCCGATTTCTCCCCCCTTCATTTTTCCCTTCCTTCTCCTAATATCCTCCATGCTATTCCTTATGTTCCACAAATAAGTGAAACCATATGATAATTGACTTTCTCTGCTTGACTTATCTCACTTAGCATAATCTCCTCCAGTCCCATCCATGTTGATGTAAAAGTTGGGTATTCCTCCTTTCTGATGGCTGAGTAATATTCTGTTGTATATACGGACCACATCTTCTTTGCAAATGACACTACAGATAAAGGGCTGGTATCCAAGATCTATAAAGAACTTCTCAAACTCAACACCCAAAAAGCAAATAATCAAGTCAAAAAAGGGGCAGAAGACATGAAAAGACACTTCTCTGAAGAAGACATACAAATGGCTAATAGACACATGAAAAAATGTTCATCATCATTAGCCATTAGGGAAATTCAAATCAAAACCACATTGAGATACCACCTTACACCAGTTAGAATGGCAAAAATGGACAGGAGAAACAATAAATGTTGGAGAGGTTGTGGAGAAAGGGGAACCCTCTTACACTGTTGGTGGGAATGCAAGTTGGTACAGCCACTTTGGAAAACAGTGTGGAGGTGCCTCAAAAAATTAAAAATAGAGCTACCCTATAACTCAGCAATTACACTCCTGGGTGTTTACCCCAAAGACACAGATGTAGTGAAAAGAAGGACCATATGCACTCCAATGTTCATAGCAGCAATGTCCACAATAGCCAAACTGTGGAAAGAGCCGAGATGCCCTTCAACAGATGATGGATAAAGAAGATGTGGTCCTGTGACTTTCTTAACACATGGCCACAAACTTCGTGGCTTAAAACTACAGAAGTGGATTCTTGCACAGTCCAGAGGCCAGAAGTCAGAAATCAAGGCGTGGGTAGGGCCGTGCCCCTCTGGAGGCTCCAGGGGAGGCTCCTTCCCTCCTCTCCCAGCTCCTGGGGCTCCTGGTGCTGCGTTCCCCTCTCCTCCCTCTTCACCTGACCTCCTCCCTGTGGCTTCTCTTCTCTGTCCCTGGCCTCTCTTCTTCTTACAACGGCACTCATCAGTGGATTTAGGACCTACCCAGTTAATCCAGGACGATCTCCTCATTTTACTATCTTTAACTTAATGACGTCTGCAAAGACCCTTTTCCCAAATGAGGTCACATTCACAGGAGTCTGAAGTGAGGATGTGGGCATGTCTTTTTAGGGACCACAATTCAAACATCTACAGTATTCATTCATTTCCTCAATATCTAAGTACATAAAGGAGACGAAGTCTAGGAAGAACAGGTGCTACTGTTTGTGGAGACCTACTATGTGCCATTGGACAGCTCTCATCAGAGCTAGCATCTATGGAATGCCTGTTCCATGCCGGCCGCTTTCCATGTGTTAACACATTTAATTCTCAAAACATCCCTAGTAGTTATGTGCTGTTCTTATCCCCATTTCACAGATGAGAACACTGAGGCACAGGAGGAAATCAGGGAACATGACCCAGGCGATGGGGCCGGGAAGTGGTGGGGTCAAGGCCCAGTGGCCCAGTTCCCCACCAGCCTGCTTGTCTCTGCTCCCCTTTTGAGTGGATATTCCTATGACCCCTTTTCTATGTGCAGAAGCTGAGGTGTAGAGAGGTTATGTGGCTTGGCTGAGGTCACACAGCTTGCCAACAGGAGCTTAGTGCCCGGTCCCTAACTTCTTGCCCTGGACACTGTGCTTGCTTTTTCCACTGTGCCAAGTTGTCGATCTCATCTGGCTGTAACTTGTAGGCTCGGTGATCAAAGCACTAGAGTGTTGCATTGCTTCCATCCTTCCGTGCATGGGGGGACCCCCCAGATACGCATTAAATAGCACCACAGATAGCATATCCTGCAGACTTTATCCAGAGGGGATTCCGTCGAAATCGGCCTTACTAAAGCATTGGTGTTCTTCTCAGAACTTTTTGTGTGCCTTAGGTCAAGTAGCATTTATTCCTAAATCCCACGATGATAGAGTCATCCCTGTAGCCGAAACTCTTGTGGCTTTTGTCAATGAATGAAACCCCAGTGCTTGGGAACCTCTCCCTGTTAAAGCCTGCCTCAGTTTCCCGGGGCTGCTGTAATGAAGGGGCCACAGACTGGGTGGCTGAGGCAACAGGAATGTATTGGCTTGCAGTTTTGGAGGCGGGAGGTCTGAGATCCCGGTGGCACGGGGCTGTGCTCTCTGAAGGCGCGGGGAGGAGCCAGGCTTGCTGCTTCTGGTTACTGGGGTTGCAGATAGTCCATGACGTTCCCGGGCTCCTGCGTCCATCCCTGCGGCCTCTGCCCTCCGTCTCCACCCAGCCTTCTCCCTGTGTGTCTGTGTGTCTCTTCCTCTCTTCTAAGGACACAGTCATTAGGGCCCGCCTGCTCCAGGGTGACCTTCTCCTAACTGATTATATCTGCAACTGTCCTTTCCCAAATGGCATCATGTTCTCAGGTTCTAGGAAGGACATGGATTTGGGGGGTGTGAACCCCAGTACAGCACCCTTACTGGGGCAGTTTCCCAGCTGTTGGCTTTGTGTCTGGAATCAGTGCAAGTCTATGGCCCGGGGCCAAAGCTTTCTCTTCTGTAAGCTTCTTTCTGCTTGGTGTCCTCTGGAGAATGCGGGACAAGAGCAGGCTGGGCGAACTGGGGCTTACATGAAGGTTCGCATGTGGAGAGGCTGAGGTCCTTTAGAGACCCCAACATAGATGTCAAGTAACCAGTTGGTTCTATGAATCTGGTGCTCCGTGAGAAGTCAGGGCCTGGGGAATACGTTGGGGTGTCAGCAGCAGATGGGGGGAGTTAATATCATGAGTGAGGATGTGGCTGCCTGGGGAAAGGGTACAGACTGGGGAGAGGGCCAGGCCTTGGAAACTGCAGACTCTGATGGCGGCCAGAGCAAGGTGAGTCTGTAAAGATAGAAACCAAGCTCTCATGGCAGAGGGCTGGAGTGGGGGGAGAGGTTCATGGGCCAGATGCTGGTGAGAAGGATGGAGGACAGAAAGTTGTCCTGTGGGTTTGGGGGGCCAGGGGAGCATTGAAGACCTTAGCAGGAGCTATTTTGGTGGGGAGGTGGGGGCTGTGACCAGACAGGAGAGGCTTGGGGAGTGAGTGGGAGACGAGACCCACCAACTCTGTGAAGAAGCTGAGCTACGGGGGGTGAGGTGGCTGGAGGGGGCTGGGGGGGGGTCAGGATTTTATTTTCTTTCATTAAGATGAGAGAGACATGATCATAGATATCTTTCACTGGTAAGTGTCTAGTTGGCCATATAGATCACTGAACCCATAACTTCTCTGCTCCTCTTGCTCAGGGGAGCAGGGCCTGGGCCATGGGCTGTGGTCTCTCTATGTCCTGAGTTTTCTGAGTTCAGCTGACCCAGGTCCATGGTCCTGCTTAACGGTTTCCTGGGTCTCAGGCCAAAGAGGGAGAGATTTCCCTGGTTGCGAGCCCCTAGATTGATGGCTTATTCTTTCTCTTTTGCAGATGGATGAGATCAGAGGGAAGGACCGTGTGATTCTGGCCTTGGAGAAGGAACTTGGGGTTCAGACGGGTCAGACCCAGAAGCTGCTTCTTCAGAAGGAGGCTTTGGATGAGCAGTTGGTTCAGGTCAAAGAGGCAGAACGGTACCACAGTAGCCCAAAGAGAGAGCTCCCGCCTGGGATAGGGGACATGGCAGAGCTCATGGGCATCCAGGTGAGGGGGACGGTGGCAGGTGCAAGCACCGGGTCCTGTCCTTCTTTCTATGGGTCATGCTTCTGGTTACCTTGCCTGCCTGCCTCCTCACGCCCTTCCTCCCTTCCATCTGTCCATCTGTCCTGCCCTCCCTCCCTCCCTAAACGAGCTGACATTCATGATGTGCCAGGCCCAGGCCTGGGGATATAGAGGTGAGCATCCAGCTGCTTGTGCCTCCAGCCGTCCTGAGCTCAGTGGACAAGAAGGAAATGAAGACATCTGTGCGCATGTGCGATAGGAGCATAGGAAGGGGGCCCAGTCTTGAAGTCGGAGTCCTGCAAGATGGGTAGGGGCTTAGCCAGCAGGAAAGGGCTTTGGGGGCAACAGCTTGGTGCTTAATGTGCACAGAGGAGGCTGAAGCAGCATGCACTCACTCATTCACTCATTCATTCATTCACTCACTCATTCAATCACCACATGTTTGAATGTCTGTCATGCATGCTCTGTGCAGATCCCATATGAGGTGCTGGCATTTCAGTGGTCAGCAAGATTGGCCCCGTGGGTCTTAAGGAATGTCCTAGCATGGCCATGATGGGCCTTTGTAAGAGAGGCACAGTGGATGGGGGCTCAGACGTGAAGGTCCCCAGAGACCACATTTGGCTGTTCGGGAGCCATTGGAGGTCTTCGTGGTCTTGTCACTTGGAGATGAAGTCTTCCCGTGAGTCCCTTTGGGACGTGGGGTGCCGGTCTGTGTGGCTCAACTTCAGGGAGCCCCACCTGGCTTTGGGCCTCCCAACAAGGAGCTCTCGGTCACATCCCATGGGTTTTCTGAGAGTGCTTGGAGTCCTGTAAGCTTCTTCAAAGTACATTTGTATCTTGACGTTTTTCTTAGGATCAACATATGGACGAGCGAGACGTGCGGCGATTCCAGCTAAAAATTGCCGAGCTGAACTCGGTGATACGGAAGCTGGAGGACAGAAATACCCTACTGGCAGACGAGAGGAACGAACTGGTAATCAGGCCCCTGAGACACAGATGGTGCTCTTGTACTGCATGAGGAAGCTGCCCTGGGGCCCCAGAGCCTGCCTCGAACACATAGTGTGGAGGCCTTCTGGTTTTCTTTACTTTCTTTCTCATTAATCTCTGATTAAAAATCTAGCGTGTGCTCAGTGAAGAAAGCTGTGACTGCCCTTTGTTTCTACAGGGATTTATCCTGAGCAAACAGTCGGAGGGAGATGTGAGGGGTGTGGACAGGATGTTCACTACAGTGTTGTTTATGCTAGCGACCAAAACCGACCCGAAACGAAACAAAAGCCCAATTGTTCAATACTCAAGTACTGGGAAACATAATTACGGACCATTTATGCAGTTCATTGTGTGCCATCTTTAAGAATGGTGATACAGATCCTATTTATTTGCCATGGAAATGGGCTCGCGGTACATTAAATGATAAGCAGTTTACAGAACAAAAACCCATTGTCATCGTGCTGGATATTGGATGTTGTTTTAGGTGGTGTGATTATGGATCACGTTTATTTTTTGCATCTCTGTTTACTCTTTTTTGCATAAAAGTTCACGGATTTCTAATTTTAAAATAATGAACAGGGACTTTGGGTTAAAAATATAAATCTGTAGTAAAAAGAGCGGTTTATTGAATACGTGTAAATTTGCTGGATAAACAGCCAAATGAATTTTTATGAAGTGGGAGTTGGTACATAAACTTCTTGACAAACGCCTCATCATATTCCTGTTGATTCTAAATTTTATTATGAAAATAAGTCCATCTATATCATATCTGAAAAACATGGGAGATGAACAGTGTTAATGAATGTTAGCTTTTCACAATTTTTAAAAAATTAAAAAAAATTTTTTTTGAAGATTTTATTTATTTATTTGTCAGAGAGAGAGAGAGAGAGTGCGCGCAAGCAGGGGGAACAGAGGGAGAGGGAGAAGCAGACTCCCAACTGAGCAGGGAGCCTAATGTGGGGCTCGATCCCAGGACCCTGAGATCATGACCTGAGCCAAAGGCAGACAGACACTTAACCAACTGAGCCACCCAGGCACCCCAACCTTTTCACAATTGTAACAGGATCAAGATTAATTCATTTCCTTCAAGTATTTTTAAAGGCATATTTTTAAATGGCTTTAATCAGACCGTATGTCTAATATTAGATGTACGCTTTCCACTTAAATATCCATGAACTAAAAAAAAAGTCCCTCGTGGGCTACAGAATAGTTTACTAAGAAGATTAGAAACAAATGTAGCTTGCTTGAAACAATTCGGAGCACCCTGAAGTGTTTAAAGCAGAAATCGACCAGCTAGCCAGCACTTTGATCTTAAAATCATGAAATAACTACCCTTAGCTCTTTGAGGTGGTTCTTACATGGTTTTAATGCTCGTGTAAACATATCGACACCCTAAGGGACTTTCTGTTGTTGTTTTACAGTTATGAATGGGCTATTTCCCCTCTGTATTATTGTTCTGCAGCTTGCTGTGTGGGTTACAGCCCTGCCCAGCAGGACATGCTGACTGATGCGGTCTGCTCAGCAGCCCACACTCCACTCTACCGTGGGTCATTCACTGGTTCCTTTACTGGCGGATCTCTAGGCTGATCAGGTTCCTTTGCATGGAGTACATTTCCAGAAGAAGAACCCATGGATCAAAGGTCCATTTTATATATGAATGGATGCTTCTCCGACTTTTTTATCTTCCTTGACAGCCTGGTCCCCCAAATCAGGGATCTGCGGTCAGTCCATGAGCTTGATTCTCTGTTCCAGGACTTTCTGTGTGGCTAGGAGCACAGCGCCCCGGCTCTTTGCAGTCAGGTTCTCTGTCTGGGAGATGGGGATGGGACCCCGTCCTCGGGTTGTGGGGAGGGTTGAATAAGCCTGGCGAGGCTTACCACAGTTTGTTCTAGAAGGCAGACCTGACCACAGAGGGCTCGTTCTTCGAAGCCCTCAAGGTCCAGGGGTAGAAACTAAGTGACAGAGCTCTCCAGATCCCTCAACCAGGCCTCGCTGTGCCCACGCTTCCTCTGAGCATCACCCCACATCCTGTGTTTCCTCTGCACTGAGCGAGCTGTGTTCTTGTCTCACCATGTTCATTCCTCCTTTACTGACTTTGCCCTCCTCTTCCATCCGCTGGAAGGATACCCTGTTGTGCCATCCTTTGACCCAGCCCCAGCCCCAAGAGGGGCTCCCCCAATGCTGATCAGACAAGAGAGACTGGAAGGATACCCCGCCAGTTGTCAAGACTCAGGGGGCGCCTCCAGGGCTAATGCCCGCCCTACTTATCTTTGTTTCCCCAGCATGGAGTCTGGCAATGAGTGGCGCCCAAGCCTTCCTTGTTGCCCGAAGAAGGCAGAGCTTTCTGCTAGGTCTGTACTTTGGGGAAGAATGGTGGCCAGGAGCGGCTAGGTCACTGGATTGACTTTTATGCCTGTGACTCCTGACTCCTGGGGGTTATGCCCAGAGGTGGAGGAAGTGCAGACTAGTGGACAGGGGGCCCTGAGGCAGATCTGTGAGCCTCCCTGTTGGGCTGCAGCCTCCTTCTCTTGCCTTAACCAGGGCCCTCTGAGCCTCACATAGGACATTGTGTTTGGAAGCCAGGTGTCTGTGGGATCTTTGTGGAGGTTTGTGCCATTCAGGAAATGTGGTCCTAACAGTGGCAGCTCCGGTCCTAAGGAAGGCCCAGGCTGGATCTCTGCCGGCCTCCATGGTGTGACGTCAGCAGTTCACTGGGTGTTAAAGCCACCGGCCTTCTGTGTCTTTCTGATCGTAGCTGAAACGCTCCCGGGAGACCGAGGTCCAGCTGAAGCCCCTTGTGGAGAAGAACAAGCGAATGAACAAGAAGAATGAGGATTTGCTGCAGAGCATCCAGAGGATGGAGGAGAAAATCAAGAACCTCACGAGGGAAAATGTGGAGATGGTGAGTCATTGGCTACCTGGGACCACCACCCCGAGTTGTGGTCTCCGTCTGGGATTCTCCAGCCCTGACCCTCACAGTCCATGTTCTCCCCGCGGCCCCTGCCTCCCCCAGGAAGCTCGTGAGGGTCTCAGTCCGCGCCCATCCCCCCTGCTCCCACTTCTCTGGGCCCCTCAGTGCCCCGCAGCTGGGCCGTGCTTGTGTTCTGTTGCCTGCCACCCCCGTGGCCTTAGATGCACCCCTCATTCCCTCTGCCCCTCAGTGCCTTCATCCAGAAAGTGGGGATGGCAATACCAGCATCGAGGGTTGTCTGGAGGATGGAGTGGTGGCAGGGCAAGGCCTCCCAGCATAGCTGGTTCTAGTGCACACTTACTAGGTGAAAAGCTATGGCCATTTCTGCTCCAAGGGCTTTCTCTGCATAAGGAATTTGCATTCTCTCCGACAAGAGTGGCTCGTCTTTGTGGTCAGGGCGGTTCTGGTCTGTGATGGTCTGTGCAAGAGTCTGAGGTTCATTGTCCAAGGTAGGGTGAGTCACCCCATTTACAGCAACGAGACTGAGGCTCTGTGGGGTGCAAGGCCCTCGTCCCGGTATCCCCAGCAGGCCCAGGAGTGAGGGTGTGTGATCACCGGTGGTGGGCTTGCCTCCCCAGCTTCCTCGTCCAGCTTCCAGGGCCTGGTTTGGGTGACCACCTCCCACCCCGGTGCCTGCCCAGCCCTTTCTCTCAGCAGTGGACCCTGCTGGCCGGGCCCCGTGCTGGCTTCTGGTCTGTATCTGTCGCTTCCTCCAGCCTGGGGACCGGCTGGCCGTCATCCTTCCTCTCTCCCTCTGGCTGCAGAAAGAAAAGCTGTCTGCCCAGGCGTCTCTGAAGCGACACACGTCCTTGAATGACCTCAGCCTGACCAGGGACGAGCAGGAGATCGAGTTCCTGCGGCTGCAGGTGCTGGAGCAGCAGCATGTCATCGACGACCTCTCACTGGTATGTCTGTGCTTGGTGTGGCGCCAAGGGACACGGTGTCAGGAATGGCGTGGAGGCTCCAGGGCGCAGCTGCTAAAGCGGGCGGGGCCTCACGGAGCTCATCCGGGCACCTCCCTGCTTTATTCGGCCCGAAAGCAGCCTCGGACTTTGTATAAACTGGGAGCCGTTTCCATGGCTACTCTTTTTCTCAAATCTTCTCCCTGATTTGCTGTCGTTAAGAGGAAGCATCAGTTTTGAGAATGAGTCTTCTGGCCTCTACAGAGTGGGCACGATTTGTCCCTGAGAAGTCTATTTTTTTTTTTTTTTTTAGCTCAGTTGTCGCAGACCATGAACTTGAAAGCCTGAACCTTATAATCAGACTAGAATTTGGAGGGCTTACTAAGACTCTGTGTGTGTAAGATTAAGGGGAGATGAGTATGTCTTAGTAGGTGGAGTGTTATATCCAGAGAATTCTCCAGCTGACTGTGAAAGGAGCTTAGGCACCGTAAGGGAGCATTTGTATTAAGCTTCAGTTGGATCTTAGAAGCAAAGTGTGTTCTTACTGCCCAAGAGGGAATGTGGTGGTTCCATTCATGGGTCTTCAAAGTGTAGACAAACCAGTGATGAAAATTCTAGAAGAAGCTTTGACCATAATTGTCCAGGTCACATTGCTGGCTTATCTTCCTCTCTCTTTAACTCCTTCTCTCCTTCCTTCCACCCACTAATCCATTCTATCCCTCCAGCCTTCTTCTCATCCATCCATACTCCCATTTCCCATCCTCCTTCCATCCCTTCTTCTTTCCATCCATCCATTTGTCCATCCACCTGCCTTCCCATCCTCCCTTCCTTTCTTCCCTCTTTTCTTCCTTCCATCTATCCATCCATCCATCTATCCACCTTCCCACCCTCCCTTCCTTTCTTCCATCCCTCTTCCTTCCATCTGTCCACCCATCCTCTCATCTCTCCTCATTACACAGACTTGATACAGCATAAGATAAACACACCTTCAATAAAATGATGATACAGTTGAAAGAGGAATAATAAACCAATGAGACTAGAGGAAATACAGATAGTCACATCCACTGAGATGAGGAGGGACAAATAGGTGGACCATAGGGGCTGGAACCAAGCACCAGATTTGTCTCTGGGTTTCTTGGCAGCCAAGGGGGAAAGCAGGGCTTGGTTAGGAGGGAGAGATGTCCTGGTTTTGCCTGGGATAGAAGGCTGCACACCTTCTACTGCTCTGCAGACACCATTCTTCCTGACGGCGGCCACCAGGCGGCCACAGGCTCCACACTGCATTGTGGGTTCTAGCCCCATAGAGCAAAGGAAGAACCTGAAGTCAGAGGAATAAAGTGCATCACCTGGTCCGGAGGAGGTCCCTGGGGATTTGGTCCCAGCTCAGTCTGAACTCAGCCACAAGCTATTTCATCCTGGGCTGCGGACCTCACTAGTCCACACTGCCCAGGGCTTTACAGCTTCCAGCCCCCAAAGCACACAGGCTGGGGCTTTCAGGATTGGCAAATTTGGGGATTTTTCTCAAGACAGTCCCAGTCTTGTTAAGGACTTGAGTAAATTGGGTGGCCCCATAGTTTGCAGTTCTGGGAAGCGGCCATCACGCGGGTGCTCAGAACTTGGACTGACCCACGCCCAGTGTGGACAGGCAGGCACAGGGTGAGGGCCGGTGGGTTGGCTGGTGTGATGTGAGCTGGCTGCAAATGCCAACAGGTGTGTCTCCTTCTAGGAGAGGGAACGGCTTCTGCGCTCCAAAAGACATCGCGGGAAAAGTCTGAAGCCCCCCAAGGTAAGCCAGCAGTGGTGCATCTGTCCCGCTTTGTGGCCCTGCCCAGGCTGCAGGGTGGATAGTCCAGGATCGGGGAAATGTGAGCAATCCATAGGGGGTCCTCGAGGCAGAGACACTCACGTCTCTGCATGTCTGATGGGGAGAAAGCTGTTACGGCGTCTCTCAAAGCATCATCAGTTATGGCCATGGGCCAGCGATTGTAATTTATTCATGGAAAACTTACCGATGGATTCTGTATGTGGGCCTCAGGGGCTGCTAACCCAAAATTAAAAGCATAAATACTTAGACCTTTTGAAGGATTTAAAGGGCATTCAGGCTTGGTTATAACATCTTATATCCTGTTCTGACAAAGTCAGGAGCTTTGGGATTTTTCTGGAATAATGCAGAACCGTTCTCTTTGGAAAATGTGGTCTTATAAAGACAGTGCCCAAATGTCCTGGCAGAGAGAGCACTGCTGGCCGGGGAACATTCAGACGCCACAGGGACCGGACTGGAATGAAAAGAGCAAATTGGGGCAGGTGTAAAAAAAAAAAGACTTGGTTTGCATTTAAACCTGTGAACATTTTTTTCACTGCCACAAAGACGTGGGTCTGCTCTCCCTTCTGTTGAACTGGATGTCCCTCCTGGTTTGTCTTTGGATAGAGATATGGTCCTGAAACATTTCTCTTCTCTCAAGAAAACAGCGGTGCTGATGTGCTATGCGTAGCCGCCAGTGTTGAGGCTTTCATATCGGAGTGGCAGTAGGGAGTGTCACACATTCCAGGGGTTTGAGGGAAGTGGGGACCCTTCTGCATTAGTTTCCTGGGTGGCTGTAACAAAGTACCCCATCCCGGCGGGGGGAGGGGGGCGGCGAGAACAATGCAAACATATTGTCTCATAGTTTTGGAGTCTGGAGGTCCAAGGTCAAGGTGTCGGCAGGGTGGTGCCCCCTCTGAGACCCATAGGGGAATCCTTCCTGGGCTCTTTTAGCTTCTGGTGATTTCCTGGCACTCTAACATTCCTGGTCTTGCAGCTGCATGACCCCACCCTCTGCTCTTGCGGTCAGAGGCCGTCCTCCCTGTGCGTCCGTCCCATGGCTGTCTTCTTATAAGGACACCAGTCGTATGGGATCAGGGGCCTGCCCTGCTCTGCTATGACCTCATGTTAATGGAGTACTGGGGATAGGGCTTCAACATGTCTTTCTTGGGGGGACCCAATTCACCCTAAAGCACCTTATTTTATATAAAATCTGAGGATTTTAAATGTTGGCAAAATCTGTGGTCCAAATAAAATCTATCTGTGGGCCGAACTTGGCCACTTGGCTAAGTGGTGGTGCATATACCACCTCATTTCATCCTCTCGGCAATCCTGTGAGGTCGGCGTTGTTTTTCCCATTTGACGGCTACGGGAAGCATGCGGGTACACCACATAGAAATAGCTCAAAGAGACAAAGTGGATTGACAAGGCAGAGGTTCAAACTCAAGTCTGGGCTCCAAAGGCCGAGCTTGCACCACCAAGTCAAGGTGGACAAAGGGCATTTTAAGGCAAAGCCCCCACAACACACACCCCCCAAGCCTTCGTTCTCTCCCCTCTTTTTCTTAATAACGTAACTATAACTGTAGAATCCACTTTGCTTTCTGGTGTTTTTTTTTTTTTTTCCCTTTAACATTGTACTACGAAGCATGTATCCATGTTATGACTCCGTCATCATAAATACAAATTTTTATGGCTACATAATCCATTGAGTAGATGGGCCATAAATGTGTTCACCATTCTGGGCCGGGCACGTTAGCTTTCAGCTCCTGGCGGCTCTCAGTACTGTTGCAGTGAGTGAGTGAGTGTGTTTATGCCTACGTAGATAGCTCGTTCTGGGCCAGGTCTCCTCTTGTCCCTGAGTGCTGCCCGTTCCATGAAGTGACTGGACATTCTGCTTCTGCAAATGCCACCGCAGTGGCCTCCCTTTGTCCAGGAAGCTGTGTCCAGGGTCTGGACTGTCCCCATGGGTAGATTCCCAGAAGGTGGGCTATGGATCACAGGGTGTGAAGGGTTTGGGGGAACGCGGGACCCCCTGTGCTGTGTGGAAGACACGCGTCATTTTGCACGGCTGCCATTAATGTGCATGAATGCCATGGGCATCACGGGGCATGTTGAAAAAGCAACAGTCGAAAGGCCTCCGGCTTGACTGAGGAACCAGACGTACTGCGGCATTATACACCCCATGAAGCTTCCAAGGAGGGTTTTCGGGAAACCCACTGTTGAGCCCTGACTCCGTTTTTCAAGCCTATATCAGAATTCGCAGAGTAAGGAAGGATTCTGTTTTCCCTTTTCCCAATTTCTGAATGTGCTCGTGGGATGAGAACTTTACAAAGGCCTAGAACGGACTTGGGGTTTGCTGGGCTTGCATGGACACAGGTGAGGAGAGTGGTGGCTGTGTCCCGCTCACCGCGCCCCGCTCACTGTCTCAGCACAGAGTAGGTGTCCCTGTGTAGCTGTTGATTGAATAAGCAAATTGCTTTTACAGGCAAAGTGCATTGTCATGACACTGGACCATTTCAAAGGATGGGGATGTTTGGTCACTAATTGAAATAGTTCAATGCCATTAGAAGGCGGAGTTTGGGAGTCTCCGTGGGAATTTTTCTGAGCTGGTTCAGGGTCGTTTCCACTTACTGTTTCTATGACCCACAGCCTCTTTTCTTTTTCTCAAGATTCAGGGTAGAGCAGTTTCCCCCACATGCTCGTACTTTCTCCTGGCACTATCCGGGGCCAGATTGGGGACCTGAGCAGGTTTTGAACCCCCCAGGGTTATCTCTTGGGCCTGGGTGGCTTCCCTCTCTTCCCTTCCAGAGGCTGCTGGGATTCAGTAGTTTCTTTCTCCCCTTCAATGCCTCCCTCGAGCTCTGTCCGTTGTGCACCCGTGGGCTTTACCACACTTTGCCCGGGCCTCTGTTTGGCCCAATTTTTTGTGCCAGAATTTTCTGGAAGTCCCTGGACTCTGCATTTCCCCTGGAGGGGCTTCTCCAGCTCCACGCTCACACCCCAATCTGCTACATTTGCAGGGATGGCAGGGCCGCGATGCCCTCATCCCAGGGGGACTGTCACACCCTGAGGGCCGCTGACCCTGTCTCACTGTGCTCCCGGGGACAGGACTGGTGCGGGCGTCTCTGCCCCAGCACGCTGCTCGTTCAGCCCTCCACAGGGAGTAGCAGGAGAACCCCGAGCGGTTCCCCAGGCCCCGTGTGGGGAGGGTGGGCTCACTCTGCAGAAGGACCGGGATCATGGATGAACCTAAACAGAGCCTCTGCCTTGGGGTGGGTGGTGGGTTTGCTTTCGGAAAACTTGCCATCCGGCAACATGGAGTCGTGTCTCAGTAGAGAGCCGAGTGCATGAGCACGGCTAAAGTCATCACGGTTGGCTCACGCGCCTTGGTTAAAGTGGGGCTGGGATCTGGGGAGAGGCTGAGACCCTGTAGCCTGGCAGCCGTGTGAGAGTCAGGTCTGCTCCTGGCCATGTGGCCTTGACCTCGGGGAGCCTGTTTCCTGGCTCTCACCGTGATTGTCCCATCCAGGAGACCAAACAGAGCATCTGGCTCTGTGCCTGGCATGTAGTCAGGGATCCATAAATTATGATTTTTCCTTCTCCCTTCCCCTTACATCAGTAGCTTTCCTTTGGCGGGTCTGTTGAATGCAGATTCCCAGGCCCTGCTCTTCATTTCTCTGGTTCTCATTCGTGTCACCTTTTTTTTTTTTTTAAAGATTTTATTTATTTATTTGAGAGAGAGAGAACGAGAGAGAGCACATGAGAGTGGGGAGGGTCAGAGGGAGAAGCAGACTCCCTGCCGAGCAGGGAGCCTGATGCGGGACTCGATCCAGGGACTCCAGGATCATGACCTGAGCCGAAGGCAGTCGCTTAACCAACTGAGCCACCCAGGCGCCCTCGTGTCACCTTTTTCAAAAGAGAGGCCGTCGCAGGTAACAGCGAGGTGAGCTCTCGATGCCCTTTAGACAGTAGCTAGCCATCATTCGTGAGAGGCCGGGAAGATCGCTGAGAAACATCAGAGCGCCATGGGAAGAACCGCCCTTCCCGGGGCCCAAGTGTCAGTGCCGGGGGCCCCTTGTCCCCGAATGGCCCCTGGGGCTGCTGTCACCAGGAAGCAGCTGATGCCTGGGCGGATCCCTTCTGGCAGGTCACTCATGGTCCTCCTGCACCCTGCAGGGGCTCCTGCATCCATTCTCATTAGACGCTTGGGGCCTATCCACACTTGACCTTGTGCCCCCCAAGGCCAAGCCTGAGCTCTGTGGTGGCAGTTGCTTTGGAACAGAAGACAGAGCACACCACCTTCCGTGGCTGGGGCTCCTGGGCATTTGTCGTCATGTGCCACGCTTTCCATTTCTAAGTGGCTAAAGGAATCTTATTTTCCCTGTAGGGTTGTTTCCACTCGACTTCGTTCCTGGGCTGTCCTTCCCCACAGCTCTGTCACCAGCCAGCCTCTGAGCAAACTCAACAGCTTGCAGAGAGCATAATTTTTGGGATTATCTCCCCCTCTCCCATTAGCCAAGATTCTCTTTACTGTGAGTGTCAAAAACTCAAAGTCATTTAAGAAAGGAAAGGAATTTATATAGCTGAGAAGTCCAGAGATGGCTGGTTGCAGGCACAGCTGGATCCAGATGCTTACACAATATTGCCTGGAACCTGTCTCTCTCCCTTTCTACTCTGCTTTCCCCATGGGCTGGCCTCTTTCTCAGGCAGGCTCTCCCCACGTGGTGCCCGATTGGCTTCAGCAGCTGTAAGCTGGCGTTACTCCTGCCTAGCAACTTCTGTGGTGGGAGGGCATCTCTCCTCAGTGGCTCCAGCAAAAGTCCCAGGGCTGGTGCTCCTTGGCTCAGGTTGGTTACAGGCTCATTCCTGAGCGAGTCCCAACTCTGCCTGGGTGGAGGGGGGGAGCTTATTTGGAAACATGAGTGAAAGGCTATGATGTGGTTACATAGCTCATATCGTGGATACTTTGGGAGGAGCAGAGTATCAAGCATTATTACAATTGAAATATACATATGAACCTGATTGTCTATATTTTTCTTTTTGTGATGGTCCTTTGCCTTTTAATATGGCATGAATATCTTTCCAAGTATAGCAGTTTCCTTTTTAATGGTATTATCGATCTATTTTTTCCAATGTGAGGGATCTTACTTTTGTTGTTCTGCTGAGAGAAGCTTCTCCAAGAAATGCAGGCTCCCGTGGGCGCCCCAGGTGTGGATCCTGGTTTGCTCAGTGTGTATAAATAAAATAGGACTGCTGAGAAGCCCATGACTTTAGCTAGTCCGGGTTGCATGTGGCGTGCTCGGGGGACAGACAGAGAACTTGCCCAAGTGCAGGTGGCAGGAGGCACCTCCTGGGTTTGGCTCTGGGCCTGAAGAAAGCTCTCCCCGCGTCACTGTTGCTAGCGCTGTTCCCGGGGGCCTTGCGCTTGCCCAGGGACCCAGGGCCTGTGGCAGGGCAGCGCCGGGAGGGCGGCCCCCAGAGAATGCACCAGCGCGGAAGCTGTCCTGGGTGCCGACGGTGCCAGCCCAGATCTTGGAAACCGGCTGCTCTCAGCCCCCGGATCTGCCCTCGGGCTGGCCGCCGGAGGCTCATCACAGAGCTGCAGGCACGGGAGTCGGCAGGAAGCCTCAGACACAGTGGGCTGGGCGTGGTGGAAGGGAGGAGAATGTTCCAGGGGAGAAGCGGTGCTTCCCCCTAGCACTGGAGAGGCCTGGGAGCAGGTGCCAGAGAGGCTGCTCTGGGCTCACCGGGCGCACGCGGGCTAGTGGGCTCTGCCTCTGTGCCCTGCGATGGAGTACATCCTCTTTGTGCTGTACTTCTCCTTCTTTCTCTGTCTCTGTGCCCTGGTGTGTCTGTACTTTTCCGGCTGCCAGGAAATGACCTATAAGCATGAAGGTAAGCTGCCAGCTCTGGGCGACTGTTGGCCATTCTGAGAAAGGACACGGCCCTGGGCTGGAGAGCCCCTGTCCACGCAGGCAGCTGTTGGAAGGGACGCGGGCAGGCAGGAGCGAGGGGGCTCGGAGGCTGCAGTCCGGGGAGGGTGATTTATTTTGGAGGTACCTCTCTTCCCCTCGGGGCTTTTCCATCTGCTGAGAAGGAGCACTTCTGTCTGTTCCAGGAGTAAACGGAACAGACACATTTGTTTTTCATTTTTGCCCCAGCGGCATCTTAAACATTTGGATTGCTTTATAAAAAGGAGTGGGCAAGGCAGGACTCTGGGGGTAAAGAAGATGGAAATCTGGAGGAGCGAGCCCCCAGAAGGTGTGTGGCCAGGAGCCGAGGCTTTTCCTGGGAAATAAATGCCCAGGGAATCTGAGAAAGGTGGACAACTCTGGGAACCGGACAGTTGCCCCATTGCTTGACTCTTTCTTAAAGAGCCGAGCGTTCGAGGAAGCAGTGTTTTCTAGGTGATTCTGTCCTTCCGCAGAGGCAGGTGCTATTTGACATTGATTTTGAAAATGCGGCGTCAGGGGGAGGTGGCAATGGCCTCAAAGAAGACAGCCCCAGAGTTTCACGTTAAGTGTGAGAATGTCTTTTTCTATCTTGCTTTTATTAACAAAGGCATACATCTCTGTGGTGTATTTCGGCTTCCCATATAATGAGAAAACTAACCCTTCGAGGAAACAAACTAACCCAACCCATGTGTTGTACAAGGTTGGGGGGGTTCTTAGGCCACTCGTTGCCTCAGGGGGAGTTGTGGGTGCTGGGGGTCTGCGGACTCACCTCCTGTTGGGAGAGAGACATAATGTGAGTGTCCTTTTGTGCTCGATGCCCCGTCAGAGCTGTGTCCCACGTCCCGCGCTGCAGCATGCTGCCCTGGAGTCTTGGTCTCCGGGGCCACATTGGACTTCAGGGGGCTCCACTGGGGTCTGGGGATAGGCTGTCGACAAAGGCAGCGCTAGTTTAAACGTACATGGGCAACATCTGTCGTGATGTTGTGTTAGGGCTCGGTGAGGGAGGACCTAACTAGCCACCCCGAGAGGCTTCGAGAAGCGGATCATCCTGGGTAATGAGTCGTTAGCCCCCAGAGTGGCCCAGGACGCTGACCACAGGGTGTTGGAGAGAGCGTGGTGGGAGGGCTCCTGGAGCTCCGGCCGTGCGCGTCCCGGCTGGCCGCCAGCCAGCACTGCCCCAAACGGTCCTGTCCCCGAGGCCTCGCAGTCAGCAGTGTTTACAAGAAATAAGGTGGGTGAATGG
Source organism: Phoca vitulina (assembly GCF_004348235.1). Lineage (NCBI taxonomy): Eukaryota > Metazoa > Chordata > Mammalia > Carnivora > Phocidae > Phoca > Phoca vitulina. The sequence goes on from NW_022589706.1 coordinate 324,603, forward strand.
CTGCCCAGGAAAACGAGGAGCCTGGAGCTCAGGGAGGTGAGGTGCGTGTGTGTGCAGAGGAGCTTTGAGTGCGGTATAGCTGTCGCTCCTGAAGGTGCCATCGTCATCAGGATGTCACCGCTGCTCACTGCTCCCCAGAAATCATCTGGAGAGTTTTCGATACCTGAATTCAAGTGAGGTCTCTCCTCTGGAGAGGAGATGGGAGTATATATGACTGTCCCCAGCTTCTACTTGGAGAGAAGGAATCATTTGAAATCGACAGAGCCTAATAAGTCCCCATGGTTCTTTTTTTTTTTTTTTTAAGATTTTATTTATTTATTTGACAGAGAGAGACACAGCGAGAGAGGGAACACAAGCAGGGGGAGTGGGAGAGGGAGAAGCAGGCTTCCCGCCAAGCAGGGAGCCCGACGCGGGGCTCGATCCCAGGACCCCGGGATCATGACCTGAGCCGAAGGCAGACGCTTAACGACTGAGCCACCCAGGCGCCCCGGTCCCCACGGTTCTACCTGCTAAACTCACCTGGGGTGTGAGCAGGTGCCTGCCCAGCTGGTGCTGGCTGTGTGAACGAGGGCAAGGGCTGTCCGTGCAAGCCGAAGACTCTTTGTGGGCAAACAAATTAGTTTAGCTTTGAGTTCATTAACAAAGACACGTTCACAAATACGCATTTGAGAACCAGTATTTATTGAGTGTGCCAGGCTCTGGGCCACAGTGGGGAATACAAAAGCCCAAATCTCACCCCTCATGAGCAAACCCCTGTCCTCCTGGGTGCCTCCAGCAAAACCTCTCCAGAAACCCTAGCTCTACAGGAGGACAGAGTAATCACTCTGTCTCCCTCTCCCTTCCTGATGGCTGAATTCTTTCTTAATTATGTTATTAATTATGGTTGCAGCCACATTTCTTTTACATTTGGGCGCCTGAGAGTGCAGACATAGGCCAGCTTCAACAAGCACAGTGGTGGGGGGTGCCCTCAATGTGCAGGATGAGCGCTGATTCCTCTGTGGGACGAGGAGTGGGGAGGGGGTTCTGGGAGGAGCCAGGTTCTGGATGAACCAGTGGGAGCCTGGGGCCTGACTCTGGAGTTAGTTATGGTTCTTTCCTCATGGTCATGAAAAGCATTCATCGATTGTAAACAGAAATAAAAATCTTTGTCGGGGGCTATTTTGGAGGGAAAAAAGGCCAATGTTCCTAAAACAAGGGAAATTGATCTGGTGATTGTCAGTTAATGTCTGCAGTCCCCAGGGGACCGAAGCTCCTTGTGGGGGAGAGCATGGCTGGTTTTAATCATGTTGTGTTCCTCAGGCCTCATCCAGTGTCTGACCCATAGAAAGTGCTCAGTCGAGTGTTTGCTGAATGAATGCAGGAATGTATGCGTGAATGGCTCAATGAAGCCCCGTATATCATGGTATTTGGGGTGGGAGAAGTGCTGGGTAGGCTAACCAGGGAGCCGGCACCCCGAGTGTTAACATTGCCTCTGAGTGATTGGTGCACGAGGGTCCCTTACACTGTTCCTTCTAATTTTATGAGTGTTCCAAGTTTTCTGTAATAAAAAGTTAAACAAAAATTGCCTTTTAGAGCAGGTCCAGTTGAGGACCTGGACCACACGCTCACCCAGCCAGTCAGAGCCTGGGGTCCATCTGTGGACCCTCTGCCCCTTTAGCCTTTCCCTGTGTCTGGCGCGTAGAATGAGACATCTCACGTGGCCCGGCTGCCCCTCCTTAGTAGGACACACACGCTGCCCATCGAGGGTCCACATGCCGGGCACAGCACACGCATAGCCTTGCTCTTGGGTGAGGTGGGGGGGTTCCATGTCTGTGTGATGGAAAAGGAAGCTTGTGCTCAGAGGGGCTAAGTGGCTGCAGGGTCAGGCCAGTGTGCTCTGACCTCCTCTCCCACCCAGTCTATCAGGAACCCCACCAACCGCCTCTTGGGATGCCTTTGGGGCTCAGATGGTGTAGTCACCCCTGTGCCCCAGGGGGTGATGGGCTGGGGTGTGCGGGAGGGGAGCTCAGCAATTTTGAGTCCGTTCCTGATGTCATGCACATTGACTTAACATTTCTAGAAGCATGTTGTGGAGACATTTTTTGGATTTGATGAGGAGTCCGTGGACTCGGAGACATTGTCAGAAACATCCTGCAACACAGACAGGACGGACAGGGCCCCAGCCACGCCGGAGGAAGACTTGGACGATGTAAGCAAGCCCACATCTGAGGTGCTGCGGGGGCGCCTCCGGCACTGACAGCCGCCCGCCGCTCCCCCACCTAAAGATCTAAGCCTGGAGGGCCTGTGTCATCACAACCCGCAGCCCCGAGGGCAGGTAGCCCTGCACTGGGCGGGGCTCCAGAATGCAAGGGGGGCTGCTGGCAGCACGTGGCGGTCCCTTCCTTTCCCCAGTGCTGATCTCACAAAGGAAATCTGTTGTCGCCTTGCTGTTATCTTTGCAATTAAACTTGCTGCATGGTGGGCTGTCCCTGGTCCCCCTGTGCGCGTGCTCAGGGACATGTGCACACACACAGGAACACACACGCATGCATACATGCACACACACACGGGCACACACAGGTGCACGCACACACAGGCACACCACCTAGTGGAAATAGCATGAACTGCTTTTTCATTAAGAAGATGACGTCACACAGGAGAGTAACCACAGGGTGCTGGCAAGCGCAGAGGGCGGTGAAAACCACCGGCAGCCCTCTCCTGCCGAGTCACCACCCTGACATTTCCCAATCATCGCGCACATCCAGGTTCATGACCGCGGCACTGAGTGAGCTGGGCTCACGAAGGTGCAAAGGGCAGCGTGGTCCTTGCCCCCCCGCGCACCCCCCAGCTGAATTCTCTTAGGAAACCCAAGTAAAATGTGGTCGTACCAGACACATGTGACCACCAGGATGTCACAGGCAGCTCTGGGCACCAAACACCATGTTCCACATCCCCATCTCTCGTGAGAGCGGGGGACGTCTCACGCAGACGCATTTAATGTGACAGGTCCCGCATAACGGGTGGTTCCCACTTCCCATGACTACAAACGATGCGCCAGTGCCCGTCCAGTACTGTACCTCTGCTTCCTAGGGGGTTGTCTCCTTCGGAGAAATTCCCAGAGTGAGAAGTGCTGGTGGGAGGGGCTGGCTCTGGGGCGCTCTTGCCCTTTCTCCCTTGCCCGCGACTCAAGGATCCCCCCGGGGTTCCATGAGTTCCCGGGAAGGGTGCCGTTGATCGGGATAGCATCTCCCCCCCGCAGCCTGTCACTCCAGGGCCCCGGTGACATCCTGGCAGTGACCAGTTCCCTAAGTAATTACTGGCCACGGCTGTGAGGGCTGGATGTGTGCTTCTGTCTCAGTGGACCCCGGCACTCGGAGCCACACCAAGTCACATGCTTCCTTATGTCTTTCTTCTCCATGACGCTAAGACAACCACCAGGGAGGAGGCCGACCTGAGGTTCTGCCAGCTGACCAGGGAGTACCAGGCCCTGCAGCGGGCCTACGCCCTGCTTCAGGAGCAGGTCGGGGGGACGCTGGATGCCGAGAGAGAGGCCCGGGTGAGTGTCGCAGGCCCAAGGGCCACAAGGGGCTGGGTGGACCGCCAGGGTCTCCACGCCTTGCCTGTGACACTTGGAGGGGATTCTGAGAGGTGTTGGGGGGCACCTAACAAAGCCTTGGCAGACCCCACAGGTGCTATCTCGCCATCCTCAGAGTGACGGCAGGACTTGCTGGAAGAAATGATACTGTTGTCTCGCACACATCATGGGTGCCAGCTGTTTGTAGGAGTGCATTCAGACTTTAGGACCCAGTGACTAAATCACAGATGTGGTGGCCTTGTAGACTTCACCCTCCTCCCCCTCCCAGGCTGTGAACACCCCACAGAGCCCATGCAGGGATTGTTGGGGGGTGCTCCCTCAAGGCACTCCGGTCCCTGCCGGCCTCCCAGGTCTGGGCCGTGCCCGCCATTGTGCTGGGCTGAGCTCTGCCTTCCAGTAACTTCCACTCACTGGCCCTTACCCCATCTCCGGGAGTCACATAGAGCAGCAGGTGCCTGCCCTTCCTTCTGAAAGGGAGGGGACACCCAGAGAGCACACCACAGGTGCCAGCACGTTCCTGATCTCATTCCTGCAACAGCCCCATGAGGTCAGAGGTGGTGGATGAGGCTGGTGGGGAGGGAAGCTTTTTGTGCCACAATAAAGGGTTCAGCCTATAACCTATATAGGTCAGAGGAAGTAAAGGGCTGGGCATAGTTTGGGCTGAATCGTGTAGTTTTTATTAAAAGTTTCATCTAGTTGCCAACATTTAAGCATCAGGAGATTTCACATAGAAATCCAGGTTCCTGACCTTTCTCGGCAGCTCAAAACATGCTCAGCCTGGCAGCGGCTGGCTTCCCGTTCCACATGGTAGCAGCTTCGGCTGCAGCCAGGTGGTGATTTCCCCTGAGATGGGCTGGGTGCCACAGTCCTCCCCGCCCCCTCACACCCTGCACGCAGTCGGCTTCCCTGACTCACACACCTGCCTGGTCCTTGAGGTGTTTTGGCTTTCAGCCCTTACTGCAGGCAATCAAGGGCCCACGGAACATGCCCGGTAGTGTTGGTAAAGGCAACCACTAAACTGATCAGAAAGCCGGGACGGGGAACCCTGACACGCCTGGCTTCTGGCTCATCACGTCCTCGAGGACGCCGACCCCTGCTCCAGGCTTGCGTGTCATTACTTATAACATTGAGGGGGTTAGAGCCACCAACGTCTCGAGACCCTCCCATTCTTGAAAACCGTATACGTGCAGCTGGGTAGGCCACCTTGGAACCCGTGCATGGACGTGCTTCCAAGGCCTGGATTACAGCACGGTCCTTGCTGCTCCTCCGTCACCCATTCCCGGTGACCTGCTCACTTTTTGATCCTTTTTGTTCCAGACTCGGGAACAGCTCCAAGCCGACCTGCTGAGGTGTCAGGCCAAAATCGAAGACTTGGAGAAGTTACTGGTTGAGAAGGGACAGGTGAGCGGGAGTGATCGTGGGGTTTTTGCACGTCTGTCCCCTCGTGGTGTTGCTGTGGCCTTGGTGCCAAGGGTGTCCCCCCTCTATGGGTCTGAGTTGTTTGCTCCAGAGACATTAGAGAAAAAAACACCCAGGCCGAACCCAGGTGAGAATGTCCTAGCTGAGGTGCCTATTTGCAGGGTTTTAAAAAACCAAAACATGTTATGAAATTCTAACTTGGCTTTTTCATTGTTGGCCAAGTGGGTGAAAGCAGGAGACAATTCAGAAAGCAAAGTGGTGACCAGAATCCTTTTTGACTTGAATCTGAAGGAAAGCTGCAGTCATTTATCGGGGTTTAATTGTGAAAATGAACTGGCCCCTCAGCCCGTGCCTCAGGATTCCACGCTGTGTGTGACTCTGTCCCGGGAAACCCCAGCCCTTGAGTTTCTCAGAGTAGAGTCGCCTCCATGCACACATTCTCTGAGCGTGACAAGGCCGGGCTGGTGGCAGGACACAGTAGGGAGGCAAAGCCCAGGCCCAGACCCGTGCCCTGGGTTGGGGGAGACCATGGAGGGGGCTCTGGGTGGTGGTCCAGCCTCTCAGAGGGAAACATCCAAAGGCAGCGCCCACCTGGAGTCGGTGCAGGTCAGCTGTTCTCTCTGTGGTAGGAGGTAGCTGGAACTTCTCAGTGGCTTAGCACAGTGAGGTTTATTTCCCGCTCAGTACACCGTCCGTCCCTCCTGGAGGCAGGGGTCGCCCACTCCGGGGGTCACTCAGGGATCCTGTGCCGGAGGCACCGCCATCTGGGAACCGCCCCATCCACGGCGCACCCTCCTCCGCAGAGGGCAGGAGAAGGCGGGTTTGCCGCCTCCGCGCCTTTCTCCCAAACGGTCACGGGGCCCCCCTCACACCTCACGGTGAGGGTGCCGAGGGCCGTGTGGGGGTGGGTGGAGTCAGGTGGCACCACGGTCCCGGTGCACAGGCAGGCCGTGCGGGCGAGGGTTTCCCGAGGTCCTCGGCTGGCACGCGGGGCCTGGGGGTGGGTGTTCAGGGAAGGTGGTGTCCGGGGTTCTGAACAGGTGGCTTAGAACGAACTCGGCCTCATGCCCAGTTAGTGGCACGAGGGCTCGGGTGGTGGTGACCAGGATGCTCTGGGCACGGACAGAGCCGGCGAGTGGCCAGCCCCCGGGTACTGCTTCTGTAACTGCGGTCCAGAACGCCCCACAGAGGCCGGGGAGGGGTGAAGGGCAAACACGCTGGGACTGGCTTGCCTGACGTGTTATGTGACCCGCGCAACTGACGTTGTCTCTTTTCCTCATCTTTAAAACGGGGTAGTAATCGTACTGCACACACTGGGGAAGCAGAAGTGGGGAGAAGGAAGCAGCCGGGGAAGAGTCCAGGTGGGAGAGAAGGCTGTTCTCAAGAGTCTGCAAGACCTCGGCCCCTCTTGCAGGCTGAGCTCACGTGTCGCCTGACTGTCGTCTTCGACTACGTTCCGTCCCCACCCGAGAGTGCTCGCCCTATGTTTGCGGGCCGGTTCTGCCCTCAGCACCTGCTGAATGGAAGGGCCAGTTTGGGACAAAACAAACGGCCATTTGTTGAGGGAGCAGCCACCAGAGCCCTGACCCTACACCAAGTTTTGTGCTTGGTGTGCGGGGATAATGTGTCAGTTAGCTATCACTGTGTAACAAACCACCCCAAAACTTAGTTGTTTAAAACAACAAAAATTGTATTTGCTCACAGTCCCTGGGTCAGCAGTTTGGGCTAGACCCAGCTGTGTGGTTCTTCTGCTGGTCTCACCTGGGGTCATTCTCGAGGCTGCTTTGCCGACACATCAGCTGGGGCTAGGTGGCCTGAAGTGGCCTCTCTCTCCTGTCTGGGCACGGGCGCCTGCTGTTGGCCAGATCTCTCCTCGTGGCCTCTTACTCTCAAGGAAGCTAACCTGGCTTCTTTGCCTGGCAGTCTGGGGACAGGAAGAAAGGGGAGGCCTCAATGCATAAGTATGTTCCAAGCCTCTGCTCGAGTCCCATTTGCGAATATCCCAGGAGCCAACACACGCCCCAGCATGCCCCACTTCAGGGTTGGAGAAGTAGCCGTCACATCTCATTGGGAGGAGCTGCAAAGTCACATTGCAAAGGGTCATGTGCATGCAGATGGGCGGGACGGCTGCAGGCAGTCTGTTCCAGGCAGAAAGATGAGTGGAACATGGCTCTGTCCTCACGGGGACTCACAGCCTCGTGGGGCCTACACTTGTCAACCCAGGGACAACACAGGGTGATAAATGTTGGTAGAAGGAAGCCCAGGAGGCCACCAGAGCTGAGAGAAGGGAAGAAGGAAGTTCTTTCACCTATTCCTTTATCCATGTATCCATCCTCCAGTATTTATTGAGCACCAGCTGTGTACCAGGCCCTGTGCTAGGCACTGGGGATGCCATGGTGGAAACAGAGGCCTGGTGCCCTGTGCTCACAGGACTTCCCTGGATGGGACCTGACCAGGCAAAGAAACGCCGTTAGGGCATCACGGGCAGTGGGGCCAGAAGGCACAGAAGCACGTCCCCGTGATGATGCCAGGTCCGTGGGTGAGGGGCAGACCCTCGGGGTGTGGCCTGGGTGCCAGCCCACGGGCCGTGGTGAGCAAGCCTGAGCGGGTCTGCAGGGCTGATTCGGTCCCTCTGCAGCTGCTTTCCCATCCAGGACACTCACAGCGCGAACTCTGTGCGCTTTCAGGGGGCGTGAGCCATGGAGAAGGGACACCCCACAAACCTGCCGGCTCTCTTTTTCGGGTGTAGCAGTTTAGAGGGACCATGACGTCTTTCCAGCTGCTGTCCCTTTCTCTGACCTTTCCATACAGAGTTTTCTATTGCCTTTTGGTCACCGACACCACTTTGCTCTTTAGCTGCCTGTTTGCTTCAAGGAGTGTGAACATATTTAGTGCTTTTTCTTAGGATTCCAAGTGGGTTGAAGAGAAGCAGCTGCTCATCAGAACAAACCAAGACTTGCTGGAAAAGGTAGGTGGGCATCAATCCTCTCACTGCCCCCTCAGAGAATCACCAAGCCCGGACAGTCAGGGCCCTCAGAGGCCCATGGAGGTGCCCCCATGGCAGCCCTCTGGCTCCTGACCGGCTCTCAGGAGGGAACTGTCCCTTATCTTGAGTCAGAGCCCAATTCCTGGGGCTTCCCAGCCATTGGCCCCGGTTCTGTCCTCTGAGACAAGGCCCGCAGAGCTGGTTTAGACCACCCTGCAGACACAGTGAGGGTCGCTATTCCTCTTTCCATCCTCCCACCTCTGCCATTGTTTTGGGGTTCCAGAGCCCTTCCCCTCCCACCAGGGCGGACTGAAGGTGCCGGTTGATGGGCAGGCCTTCAAGCCATCACGGTTCAGTTGCTGGACTGGAGGCCATGGCGCCGACAAAGCTGAGCCTGTCTTCCTTCTGTGGTCATGGAACTTTCTAGACCTTTCTCGAGACAGCATGGGGAGTAGATTTAATGCCTTGGGACAAGACTTTAGCTTTATTTTTTTCTTATTTGTGCACAATTCAGAGTTGTTTTGTTTTAGTAAGTTTACTGAGTTGTGCAGCCGTCACCACAATGCAGTTTTAGAACATTTTCAGCCTCCCATAAAGGTCCCTTGTACCCATTTGTAGTCCCTCCTTATTTCCCACCCCTCAGCCCCTGGCAACCACCAGTGTACTTTCTGTTCAGACCTTCCATACTAGCAGAACCAGACAGACCTAGGTTAGGCCTTAGTCTTTGAGCATCCTAGAATGCCTGCCCTGGATGAGCCCAGCCTTGCCCTCTTGGGAGGGGGCTTGGTCCAGCCCCAGCTCTTCACTGACCAGCTGCGTGGCTGCTCACTTCCCTGTGTTTCTCTGTAGCATTTGGAGCACTGGGACAAGACCTGTCACTGCCCTCCAGGTCAAGTCCGTGCGTTGGGAGAGATTCCATGTCCTTGGTCCTGCTCACTAAATTTAAGGAGCCATGGAGAAAACACACTGTTTCCAAATGTCCCCTGGGGTGCAGCACCCCGTCAGTGGAGAACCCCCTCTGGTTCTCCAGGCAGGAGGAGGGAGAGGCCTTTGCCTGTGGCTGTGACTCATGGAAGCCCTCGATAAGGAGTTGTGCCTTCTCTCAGTCAGTCCTGGCTGCTGCCAGAGGAGGACGGGCAGCTTTATGCTCCTTGGACAGAAACTGAGCCACGGAGCCATTAGGGTGCTTTTCCAGGGTCTCCCGGTGGGTGTCGGACCAAGCAGCCCACCTTCGCAGATAGACTTGTGCCTACACGAGAGCTGCTTGTGCTAAGCCTTCTCCTGAGCCCTCTGGTTGGGTGACAGCAGTGTATGCTTTTCTGCTGTGGCTTGTCCCACTCTGTCTGGGGGCGGGGGGTATCACCCTGGTGGCTGGGGGTTGGGGGGGGGAAGACAGCATGCAAAAAGAATACACACAGACTTTGGGATCAGAAGCGCCCATGCTGCACTCCTGCCTCCCTCACATTTGACCTCAGGAAGGGACTTAGTGGCTCTGTGCCTCAGTTTCCCCATCATTCATTTATTCAGCAAGTCTATGGAGAAGCCCATCTTCCGGGCCAGGCCTGGGGCCAGAGGGATGGAGCAGGCACCCCCCCCCATCTGCACTAAGCAGGCCACGTCTCCGTGGAGACGGCGGTCCTCCTGCCCGCTAACCCACAGGTGCGTCTGCTCTAGATTTACAGACTGGAAATGGAAGAGAGCCAGCTGAAGAACGAAATGCAAGATGCGAAGGACCAGAACGAGCTGCTAGAGTTCCGAGTGCTGGAGCTCGAAGTAAGAGACTCTATCTGTTGTGCGCTCTCAAACGGAGCAGACCTTCTCTTTGAGCCCAAACTGAAATTCATGTAAAAGCTCCCAGATGTCCTCCAGCATGTATAAAGGGACGTGGTAGAGTTGTTTTCTTTTCTTTTCTTTTTCTTTTTCTTTTTTTTTTTTTTTAAATCTGTATGTTCAGAATAATTTCACTGCCTTAATGTGTTCTGGAGAGAATGCTCACCGAAGTCTTTGGACATGTACCAGAGCTAATCTATTTATTGCCTACGGCTTGTTTTGCACTTAATAAAATAATTTGTTTTTGCAATATTTTGCCTTTTTTATTTGTGTTTCATTTCCATAACTACTTCTTTCCTGCATGCATAGTCACCTGGTATGCATTCTGCAAACCCGGACAGAAGCACTGTTGCAATTAATAACACACCTTTTTAGTGACCTTGCATGCAGGGAATCTCTCCTTTTGAAAGAGCAGGGCCCGACCTGGCCCACAACTGACTCTGTAGTGTGTTTACTGCTAGTTTGGCCCATTTTCTATTTGCCGAGGTAAACACAGGTAAGTAAGTAAGCAGGGGGGAGGGAGGTGTTTGTCTAGGCGTTTGAGAGAACCCGTATGGTTGTTCCAAATCCCCGTCCAGTGAACCACCCCCCGTGGGTGTCACACGGGGTTGCACTGGACTGAAAACTTACTGTTTGTAACTCAACCTGCAACTCAAAACTGCTATTAGCACAGAGGGAGCCTGAATGCTTTTCACGGGTAACCATCACATTCCAAACCTTCAGTAACGTCCCCAGTACAGAGTTGGATCCAGCATAAGAATAGTGATGGTTTACTGCTTCCCACTGAAAGCTCGCCCTCGGGTGCTAGCATTGTATTGCAATGTGACTTCATCTCCTTTTTTTGTTTGTTGCCATTTAAAAACCATCCACATTTTAAACCTCACCTAGGTTTGTCTGAGCACCTCTTTGAGCACCTGAGCGGCCCCGCTCTCCCTCTGCTGAAGCCTTTGCATGCACGGATGCCCCAGGGAAAGCCAGCAGCCTTGCGACACTGGTGTCCCTCCTGTTCTGTTTCCTCCTCCTGGCTTCCATTAAAGTTGTTTACCATCTTGTCCTTTGTCGTGTTGGCATGGATTGTGGCCTGAATGTCTCCAAACCAAGTGTTACCGTGCAACTCAACTCTTGCTTGAGCGTGAACGGGGTCTTCCATTCACAAGGCAGGAGCTTGAAGCCATGCGAGGTCCCTGTTCACACTTCGGCCAGCGAGGAAGCCTTTCCCAGGGCTTTGTCATGCGTCTTTCTCAGGAGATTTCCATGAGCATTTCTCAGTGTGCTAGAATTTTCTTTACGTGTCTCCACCATCCTTCAGAGCCATTAGAAACCAATTTTCTGACTTTTGTTCATATTAAAATAGGAGCTTTCTGTTGTCCCCTTTTCTATGGAGACTCCATTTAAGTGTTGTAGGTAGGAAGACATCCATAGAATGGAACCACTGTGAATTTTGGTCTTCTTGGCTAAGAAGAGAAATAAACTTTTCCCCCTGAACTGCTTCCAACCAGGTTAGCCAGGTTGGGCTTTGGGGAAGTCAACTGAATGAATGCCCCCCCCCCCCCCCCCACTCTCCATTCGCCTTATCCAAGAGCATCTGCGTAGTCCCACCATCCAAGCTAGTGCTCATTTGGTTACATTTCTTAGTTGAGTGACTAAAGAGACCGATGGGTGGTGTCACTAGATTCTGCAGGAATGGTCCAAAGCATGCTTACTTATCTTACTGTAATTTTGAGAAAATAAAAGCAGTTTGATTTAAAGGTATAATTTAGAAAGGTCTTCTCTGCTGGTCTTCCCATAAAGCTAGCCTGTCCATTGCTCAAGTTTTCAAGGCAGATCTATATAATATATCCCTGTAATTAATTGGGCTTCTCCTGTCCTTTTTAAAAACATGTCACTTTACATCTGATTAATAAGTACCTCTTCTGGGAAAATGCCTACTTTTCCTTCCTTAGTAATTGAGATTTGACTATCAATCTAAGGCAGGGATAGAATGATCACTGGTGTGTTAGTGCAATTAAAAAAAAGACTGTGAATGAAATCAGCAGATTATTTTGGAAAAAAAAAAAAAAAGTGAATGCGGGGTTTGTGTCCTGGTCCTGCCGCCCTGTCTATGAAATGAAAGCGATAATGCCTGCCTCGTGGGGTTGTGAGGATTCAATGAGAGAGTGATGTGCCACAGGGTGCAGGGGACACGCCATGGCTGGTGGCTAATGTTGTCTGTTGAGATTTCACGCACTCGTTCTTACCAAGTACTGAATGATGATGATCTGTGGCTTCCTGGGTTTCCATCTCGCAGCAGGTGAACACATGACACCTTGTTAACCTTTTCTTCCTAGCCGAGTAGGTAAGAAGTAGACACATTTCCGCAGGAGACCCAGTGCGCTGCAGAGGTGGGACCACGGCGCGCGCCTTCGAGGACCAGGAGATGGTAGTCTGTGCGCCTTTTAGTAACACCTTTGCCAACTGGAATGCCTTGGTTTTTGCTGCGTAACGTGGGAAAATGGCAAGTGGTAAATAATCCAATAAAGTTCTGTTTTTAAACCAAATCTTTTCTCCAGGAGAGAGAGCGGAGGTCGCCAGCCTTTAACCTCCAAATCACCACCTTCCCCGAGAACAACAGCAGCGCTCTCCAGCTGTTCTGTCACCAGGAAGGAGTTAAGGTAGCGTGCTTGGGGGGTGCCTCCGCTAAACCGACCGCCAGGGGCCCGCTCGAAGGCCAGGCTCAGCCGTAAAGGGGGATTGTGCCTTTGTGCCAGACAGAACGGAGTTAAACGAGATGGCCCGGCCCCCCACCGTACTTTGAAAGCCAGAGTTCATTTTTCAGAGGGTCACCCAATGTCACTCTATTTGTACCCATGTTAAAAGAGCAGAGCCGTGGGACACAGCTTTGAGGGCACACCCCAGCTTGGCCACGTCCCAGCTCTGGGCTCTCCGAGCCGCACTCTCCCGTGCGTGAGGTCTGAATGGCAGCACCCACCCCGAGACGCGACGTGACGTGACGTGACGTGGCGTGGGTGTGACGTCAGAGCGGCGCTGCGCCCCGCGGCCTCGCGCAGTGAGTGAGTGGGCGGGAGACGAGGCTGCGGGCTGGGGTCCTCCTGACCCTCACGACTCCTCGAGCCTTTCTGGAAAGCTCCGCGGGCCGGGCGAGTGGCAGGCGCTGCCTTCCCTCCCTCGACCGAAGGAGCTGCCGGGAGCTCCTGGCCCCGAGGCGCGCGCCGGGAGAGGGACGGGCGAGGCCGAGGCCGCGGCGCTAGAGACCGGTCTGCACGGGCTGGGCGCCTCCCGCAAAATGAACGTTGGAAATCTTTTCCAGGATGTGAATGTTTCTGAACTTATGAAGAAGCTAGATATCCTTGGCGATAACGGGGTAACTATGCCGGTCGGCTTCTGCTCGCGCGCTCTTGTCTCCACCTGGGTGTGCTCTGTGTGCCTTTCCTTTCCTTTGGGTTTGGTTTCTTCCTAACCGAAGAGATCTGACACGTGCAGTGTAAGGCTTCTGTCTGGCCGTGCCCCCGCGGGGGTGGGCGGGCCGCGCTGTCACGGGTGGATCGCGCTGTCACGGGCGGGTCACGCTGTCACAGGGGGGTCGCGGTGTCACTGGGGGGAAGGGGAGGCTTCCGGACTTAGCTTCTGGATTTAGCTCCTCCCTCGCTCCTGCAAGGGATGAGGGCGCGCACAAAGGATCACCCAGAGGGAGCGCGGGATCCTCCAGATTCCCGAAAGCAGACGTGGTATTTTTGCCCCCTTAGAAGATTGGCTCGAACAGGCCCTAGCTCCAAAAGTCCTGGCCCCAGAGAGGACAGGGCTGCAGCTGCGTTTGAAAGCTGGCCTCTTTAGAGAGTGGGGGCCGAGCCCCGAGGTCCCCTCTCGGAGGGGCGTCAAAGCCGGTCAGCGCTGGCTGTCTGCACGGGGATGTGGGGTCCAGTGTAAAACGCCCTTCCCGCATTTTTGTGTTTTAGAATTTGAGAAACGAAGAACAGGTTGCAATAATCCAAGCTGGAACTGTGCTTGCCCTGTGTGAAAAGGTAGAGCCCCGCGGCACTTCTGTCCGTGCACCGTGTCTGAGCTTCCCAGCGCCCCACAGGCACCTGCGCACCGGTGTCTCGCTTGGCTCTGGGGCATGCGCTCCTCGTCTGCGTCTGCATGTGCACGCGCATGCTGTTCCTCCCCGGGCCCAAAGCCGCCCCCGCTTCCCCGAGAGAGCCTGGCGCAGAAGCAGAGGAAAACCCCGTCGAGGAAAGCATCTGCAGCACTGGGGTGGATTTCCTGCCAGGTTTTCCCCATACCTATTTTTTTTTTTTTTTTTAAAGATTTTTTATTTATTTATTTGAGAGAGAGAGAATGAGAGAGAGCAAGCACATGAGAGGGGGGAGGGTCAGAGGGAGAAGCAGACTCCCTGCTGAGCAGGGAGCCCGATGCGGGACTCGATCCAGGGACTCCAGGATCATGACCTGAGCCGAAGGCAGTCGCTTAACCAACTGAGCCACCCAGGCACCCCCCCCCCCATGCCTATTTTTTAAACTTAGTCAAAATCGTACTTGACTTCCCGTTTTTAACCCTCCCTCCTCCGCTTCCACTCCGCCTTGTTTTACCCAGTGGTTAAATCAGAAGCTAATTATGCTAGATTTTGCCTTTCCATTTGTTTTTGTTTTTTTTTTCTTATTTATCGTTATGCAGCGGTGAACACCTCTACCCGGAGATTCCTACCTACCTTTTAAAACACTTCCACAGGATAGATTCTAGGGGTGGAATCACTGGGCCAACCGGTAGGGAGGTTTTTCAGAGATTTAATATTGTCAAAGTGGTTTCCAGAAAAGGGGCACCAATTCCTCCTCGACCTGAGTATGACCACATTGCTGGTTCCACGTTCAGCGTAGCGTGTCTCCGCTAAAGAACCCTGCCAGTTCCAGAGGCTAAAATCACATAAATGTTCGTGTATCTGTTTGCATTGATTTGAGTGGTAGTGATACTGGGTTATTATGTATTATCTATTTTCTTCCTTCTTTGTGAATTGTAATAACATTTCTGTTGACAATTTCCATTGGGTTTGTTTGTTATTGGTTCGTTCATTCATTCATTAATTCATTCATCTATTCATCTGTTCATTCAATAGGTGTTTGTCCTTAGTATGGTGTTTCTTACTGACTCCTCCCTGTGCTTTACATATTAAGATAATAACTCTTTGCTGTATTTGTTAAAAATACGTTCCTGGTTCGTTTACCTTTTACATTTGTTTAGGATATTTTAGGTACACATAACTTTTATGCAGTCCCATCCAGAGGGCTTTTCCTTTCAAAGCACAGGAGTTAAACTTTAAAATGTTATTTTAATAACAAGGAAGTCTTAGTGATCTTAATCAAGATTCTTCCCAGAATTTTTGGAGGGGCATTGAAAATAGAAATACTTTTCTGCCCTGGGCTCTTGTCCTTCCTCCCTAGTCACATGAAGGGCACAAAGTGTTGGTAACAGACTTAAGCAAAGCCTTGCCCGAGGTCACACAGGAGGTAAGTCACTTCCCAGATCCCTTCCCCTGGCTGAGCCTATGTCCCCAGCTGGACAGGGGTGACGCTGACTCACACGTGGCTGGCCGCAGGCAGCCATACAGGGTCAGGCACAGGGTACTCATTCAGTAAACACCCTCACACCAGTATATCCAAACGTCCTGTTCAGAGCTCTGGGGAGTGTGACATAAAAGTGCCTAGGAAACACTCAAAACTCAGTTTAGTGCCGAGCGCTCCCTGGAGGATTGGTGAGGTCAGGCCCAGCAGTTCCTTCCTCATCCCCTGGGAGGCCCCTCCTGGGTGGACCCCCACCTGGGGCTTCTGCAGACCGGTCTCTGGGTCACTGTGAGCCACCGAATGGAGAACCCACAAACCTGGCAGGGTTGGTGTCAGGACTCCAGGACATGGCATTTTTAAGCAGAACCAAACATTGCTACTGAGCACTTAGGGCAAAGGGGTTTGACCAGTGATGGTGGGTGGTGAACCAAGAGCAGCAACCCTCCGTGACTTGGGTGGCTGGTTTGGGAGGGGGCTGGGCAGCAGGCCTGGGGGCCTCCCTCTCTCCAACCCCCAGAGTCTCTTGGAGGGCCACACCCTGTAGGGAGTTCACAGCCTCGTTGAGAGTCGCCCCTTTCAAGCTGCTCCCTTCTCCCTGATACATTCCTCCCCACAGCCCGGCAAATCGTGGGTGTCCAGACCTGCAGCCTTGGGCTTCCGACCTCAGATCTATAGGGCCCCTGTTCCTCTCAGCAACCGTGCGAGATTAGCGATGTGCCCCCGTCATACCCCTGCCTGGCCTGCAACAACTGTCTGCTTTGACCCTGTCACAGGCCACCCCCCCCCCCACCTTTCACCAGCCAACTGGGTGCAGGTAAGAGGGTCCCACCTCCGGATCTGGGACAGTCCTTGGGGACTGGACTCAGACCAGTATTTTCCCATTTTTTCAGATTGGGTCTAGGAGACCTCAGCTCTGCCACAGGTCTGTGACTAAAGATCCCGTAGGTTTGGGAGTTGCTATCTGTCCCCCTAGAGGGAGTGTTGGTGCTGGGAGTGGCCCCAAGAGGAAAGGTGGGTCTGCAGGACCAGGTGAGAGCCCTGACAGGACCCCCAGGGACACAGACTGCCCAGTTTGCCTTGGACTGAAGGGTTCCTGGGACATGGGGATGTCAGTGCTGGAATGGGGACAGTCCTGAGCAAGCACACATGAGTCGGTCACCCTGGAGCTCATGAGCTGGCAGCGGGATCAGAGACCCCCCCACCCAAATGCATGTAGTTTTAAAAATTGCCACTCAGTGTCAGCATCTGACCAAACTGAGGGCAAATTCAATTTTCTCTTTGGAGACACAATGCCGCTTTTGTAGCATATAAGTGAAGTGCAGCTCTAATTAAGAATGTCACATGGTGCTCCTGGATGACCTTGCCAGGGCATCTTGCTCTGGGGGTTTGCTCCTATTTGCCTGGGGAAGCCTGGTTCCTTCTTGAAGGTTAGCAGAGTCCAAGGTCAGGGGCCACATCTTGTCTCCACCCCACGTCCTCTACACACAGCACGTGCCCAGAAAAGAAGCTTGAACATAGGACATCTGAGGGTTTACAGGTGATCAGAGTCACACCTCTTCTTTTTTTTTTTTTTAATTTTATTTATTTATTTTTAGAGAGGGAGAGAGAGGTGAGGGGAGGGACAGAGGGGGAGGAAGAGAGAGAATCCCAAGCAGGCTCCACCCCCAGTGCAGAGCCCAACTCAGGACTCCATCCCACAACCCCAAGATCATGACCTGAGCCAAAATCAAGAGTCCAACGCCTAACCGAGTGAGCCACCTAGGCGCCCCAATTCACACCTCTTCTTTATGAAGCTCTTTAAAGTTCAAAACCAATTGAGAAATAGTCAAAACCAATCAGACAGATGGCAGTTTTTTAAAAATTTTCATGTTCTCACTGGTAGCAATAGATTAGTGAATTCAGCTTAGGCCTGTGGCCACAGCCAAGCTTTCCAATAGTTGGCTTGGGGTCAAGGTCTTGGGACCCTCTTGAAGGGAGAGTTGGGTTTTAGAGGAGAGAGGGCCCCCACCCTCCAGCTCTGGGGCTCAGGACCCTGCACCTGTGGGCAGAGACCTGGCTTCCTACACGATGTCCTCCTCCTCGCATCCCTGTAGGCTGACTCATTTCTTCCCTGAGGGTTTGGAGGAGGGCAGTGTCCCCATACCCTTCTTTCCTGGAGGGTGGTGCAGAGCCACTTGCATTTAGATGCTCACTCTTGGAGTGTGGCCCAGTGGCTATCTGGTGGACTCTCTTCCATACGAAATTCATGACCTTTTGTACCCAGGATGCTCATGGCCAGCATTTTCTGTCCTCATTTTCCTCTTTCAATTGCTGAGAAGCACTTGTCAAGTTTTTTCTTTCTATGCATAATACGCATGTCAAATCTTTTTTTTTTTTAACAGTAAGTAGAAACTGGACACCATATTCTATAAAACCTATTCTAAGAGCAGCTTGTTGTAATGATTCAAAACTGGATTTTGATTTTTTTTCTATTTAAATTTTATTCATTTTAGGACTGCCTGCATTAGGATATTAAAAATGAAATGTCTTTCCTTTCCTACCCAAAATATGCTTATCTATTTCTAAGACATTGCACATCCTCTCAGTAATGTCTAACGAGATGCTCTATTTTGGGCGCCTGCTTCTGCTGCTGGCTCTGGGGGTCCACTCTGGGGGCCAAGCTCACTTTGATGTTGGGGGAAGCCTGTGTGATCACAGCTTTATCTAGTCTTATTCCCTCCATGGAGCCAGCACCCCTCCCCCCCACCAGACCTCCACACTCTCATGTCTGCTCTCGTTCAGCAAATGTTTGTTGGGCCCATGCTTTATCCCGGGCCTGTGCTGGTTAAGGAAGTGTAACAGAACACGTCTGATATGGTCCCTACCTTCGGGCTTCTGTGGGAGGGAAACAGACAACAGCAATCCATCAGGTGAGTGCTGTGAGAGCCACTCGTAGGGATCCTAGAGGGCACCGGACCCCATGGAGGTAGGAAGCAGGGCAGGCTTCCTGGAGGAGGTGACAGCTAACTTGGCCCGAAGGCTGAGTAGGTGTTAGCTCAGTGAAGGCCTGGGGCCGAGGCCAAGGGTGGGAGAGGTGGTGAATTCCAGTCAGGGAGAGCGGGCTTGGCTTGGGGGCCAGCCATTGTCAGGAGTGATGGGATGTCCCCGAGGGCTTTAAGCAGAAGTGGGTTTTTGAGAGGACATGCGGACTCGAAAGCAGAAAGGGCTTTGGGTCTAGACAGGAGCCTGGAGGGGTGGTGGCAGTGGTGTTCGGCAGGAGGGTGTTTGAAACAGTAGAAGGTGGAACCAGCGTGTGGACAGGGGAGGAGAAGGAGAAATCAAGGCTGCTCCCCGCTTCCTGGTTTGGGTGAAATGGGGCTCTTCCCCAGCAGAGGGACCAGGGAGGCTAGGGAGGCATCAGAGGGAGGTGTGGTGGGGCGGTCTGGGCTGCAGGGGGACACTGCAGAGAGCAGAGGGAGCACAGGGGCAGGTAGAATCCCCAGGGAGGCAAGGAGCGGCGGGGGGGGGGGGGGGGGGTGAAGGGCAGGGCTCCAAGGGGAGGGGGAGTCCCTAGCAGGAGAGAAGGAAAGCCAGGAGGCAGCTGAGCCTTGCGTGGCAGCTGAGGGAGGCTGGGAGGCCAGGAAAGGTCCCCAGCCTGGAGGCAAGGAGGCTGTCTATCGTGTTGAGTGCACACATTCATACACGGTGTCAAACATGGACACCCCCTGCCCTCAGACATCCCCACCAAAGCCCCCGCAGGTCTCCCCACCAGCCCCTCTCTTAGGTGGGCTCCTCATAAAGACACACCTAACAGACCTCCATCCCGAGAAACAGCTGCCCACCTCCTGCTCACCACCAGCCCAGACCCAAGAAGAGGCAGACTGTCCCTGTGACCTGCCCTTGGCAGGTGCTTGCCCGCCCACTTCAGCACCCACATGCCCTGGGACTCAACACACCCCTCACTCAACAGTGCTCCTGGCCACTCGGGTGTGCGCAGGGGTGTGGTTTTGCAGGCTGGGTTAGAAGTCCTCATTGCCCACCTGTGTGACCTTGGACAAGTGACTTAACTAGGCATCCATGTCTTCACCTATAAAATGCGTGATGCTGCCTCTGCCATGGGGTGGGTGTGAAGGGCTGGATGAGGTCCCCAGCATGAAGCCACCCTCGAGGCACTCAGCAGTAGACCTCAATGACACTCAGCCGCCCAGCCGCACACAGGGGCCCACTCTGCACGGAGTCAGGCCCCCAGAGCATGCACACCAAGTCTCTCCTGGACACGTAGGCTCAATTGGACATACGTACCCAAGCCCATGCACAGGTACACACAAACACACACACACACACACAAGCACGCGTGCGCACATGGATATCCATGACCCGGTTGATCCCTGAGCAAACATCTGTCAAAGCTGAACATCTGTACAGACAATGAAATTCTGTTTTGAGGGCCACCCTGGGATGGGCCGAGGAGGCCAGGAGCCTCGTCGAAGAGGCCCCCTGCACACGGCTTTGGTGGAAGGCCCCCAGCCAGCACGGGTTCTCATTTGCTGGCCCTCTGTCCCTGCTGTTTTCCAGTGGCTGAAGCAAATAGAGGGAACTGAGGCAGCCCTGACCCAGAAGATGCTGGACCTGGAGAGGGAAAAGGTAAAAGACTCAGTCCTCTGGGATGCAGGAGGGTGCCAAGAGCTTCCTTCCCAGGAAGGCCTCCCATGTATTTTTTTTTTTTAAGATTTTATTTATTTATTTATTTATTTATTTGAGAGAGAGAGAGAGAGAGAGAGAGCATGCTCACAAGCGGGGGGGTGGTGCACACAGGGAAAGGGAGAGAGAGACTCTCAAGCAGACTTTCCACACCCAGCGCAGAGCCTGACGCGGGGCTCAATCTCACAACCTTGAGATCATGAGCTGAGCCGAAATCAAGAGTCAGATGCCACCCAGGTGCCCCCTTGCATGTATTTTCATAGGTGTTTATTTGCATGCATTTCTAAATTTTGCGTTTGCCCTAATGTCTATTCCAGGTAATTGTCATCCATTCGTTCACTCTTTCACTCACTCAGTTGTTCACTTAATACCTATTTTTGGAGCCTCTGTTCTCCCAGGTGCCATGCCAGGATTAGCAGTCCAGTAAGAAATATGTGGGGTCCCTGCCTTGAGGAGCTAGCTTACAGGCCTATGGGGACATGTGCTCATGAGCCAACAGCCACGGTGCTGCCTGGGGACATTAGGAGCAGCACATGGGTGATGCCAAGGCACTTGGCCCAGTGGCTCCAGAGACACACAGCTGAGCCTCCCATCCTTGTTGGCCCCCTTAACGGCCATGAGAGTTTGGGAAAGACGGACTGGCCCTTCATTTCCTCATTGCTAAATGGGGGTTCCAAGTTCCACCTTGCTGGGCCGTAGGGATGAGAGACGTGAGACGCACAGCCAATTGTGCACCTTGCTTGGCACATATGGGTCCCTGATGAGATGCGGTGGTGGCGGTTATTCACCAGGGGCCTATGGCATATGGGGGGGTCCGTTGTGCCCAACCTGGGGGATGCAGAGAGGGCTGCCCGGAAGAAATGGGTCTTGAGCCTCAAAGACCAATTCAAGTTTTGCAAATAGAAATGAGATGTGGAAACAGAAGGTAGAAGGAATCGCTTACAGCCTGGGAGCACACGTGGTGTGAGAGGGCCCTGGCTTGGAGTCTAGTCGGTCCTTGGCCACCACGACACCGTGGCATCTAGGGCAAGGCACTGGGCTTCTCTGGTCCTGTTTCCTCATCTGTGAAGTCACGGGCCCACAGGAGAGGAGCTCTCACCTTGGAACCCTCCAACCAGTAGTGGAGATTTGCATTCTGGGTAGACCATGCTTGCAGGGACCGGAAGGGTGACCCGGGCATGGGGAGGAGGCGTACAGCAGTGAGACTGGTCAGAAGGTGGGGGATGCTGTCGTGGGGGGAGGAAGAGCCACATCTGAGAACTGTTGGGATGGTCTTCAGGGGCAACCAGGACATGACAAGAGGAACTGAGAAGGACTCCTGCATGGGCACCGGGTTGGAGGGGCGTCGCTTTGGTGTAGTCGGGCCCCCATGGGGAAGGGAAGCCAGGCTGGATCACAGCTCCTGGGCCTGCAAGGTTCCTGCAGGAGATTCATGCAGGGGGCAGTGAGCAGGGCAGACCATCACCTCCCTTCTCATCTGAGCCCCTGGTGGGTCCCCAGCTTGGTGGGACCGTTGCTCTCTAGCAGAGGTGAGTGGGTGGGCTCTGCAGAGCCTCACTGGGATGGGTTCTCATGCTGATCTCGATCGTGGGGGGCCTCCTCTTTTTCAGGACCTGTTCAGCAGGCAGAAGGGCTACCTGGAGGAGGAGCTAGACTACAGGAAGGAAGCCCTCGACCAGGCGTACCTGGTAGGACTGGGAGTGGGTTGGTCACTTTGGCTTGTTAGACTCTCCCTCAGAGGCTGTGTTTTCCTTTGGGGCACACCACATTTAGGGGCCCCACCGGGGCCCCGTGGGTGCCATCAAAATGCCCTGTCTGTGTTCTGACCGGAATGACTGTACAGAGAAATTGTCCCTTTTTTCCAAATCAATCATGATTTTCCAAAACATTTACTTAGCTGGATGGTTTCTTCAGGCATGCTTATTCAATTCTAGGAATCGTTTGAGATGAGTGTGAAGAAACCGTCTTTCTTATGAGTTTGTTATACTTGAATACTTGTTTACGTGTAAAACCCCAGAGCAAGTTTTCCTGTGCACAGGAATGAGGGGCAGCCACCGAGGGACATGGAGGCTCAGCAAGAAGAGCAGAGGCCACTGATCAGAATAAAAATTACTTGTGCCATACTGCATTTGGGTCACAAAATTTGTCCTGGGCTTCCTGGTGATTAGCTTAAAATGGGATCCCGTCCAGGTTCACGTGTCATATGGTTTTGAGGACTCTCCCAGCAGCGAGTGAGACAGGGAGATAATATGGGCCCCACCAGGGGTCCCCACGGCACAGAGAAGGGAGAGTTGAGTGTCCCTTCTTGCAGGAAGAAGTGGTGCGGTACCCAAAGTCTCCAGCAAGGCTTTGCCCCAGTCATTTGTAGTTAGGATCATTTTTACAAAATGGTGCATACCCGAGAAATGCAGAGTCCACAACAGAAAAATGACTTTCAAGCCCTTGTTTCCATGAGCTTGTCCAGGAAGATGGAGAGCCAGGAGCCTGGGCATGAGGGCTGGCCCACCTCCCCAAGACCCCCGGCTCTTGGTGTCCAGGGTCTGAGGCCTGAATGAGGAGGACGGGGAGCTGGAGAGGTCGTAGGTCCTGGGGATTGAGCCTCACTGGGACGGGCCATCTTCTCTCCTAGCGCTTACTTCTGGGCACACGGTATCGTCATGGCGCGGAGGGCAATTTAAAATAGAAATATCTCCTCCTTCTAGAGGAGGGATGCTCACACTCAACCATTCCCTTGCTGGTTTTGCCGCAACTCCGCAAACAAAATGTCCTTGCGAGAATGCCTTTCCCGCACCACACACCATCTGTCGCGTGGCCCTGCCTCCCTAGCATTTCCTAGAAAGCTCTGAGGAATGTGATTTCAGGAGATTCGTAGGCACTGAAGCCAATGGAACAAGTTTGGAAAACTCTGAAGGGCTCCTTGGGTCCTTAATGTGTTGAAGGTTGAAGGGTGGGCTGGGGCTCTGAGAGGAACATAAGCAAGCACTTTGCCAAGCTCACTGGATCACGGACTGACTTTTCAAGGGGCCTCTGGCAGGACTGGTGATTTCCAACACATTTTGGAAAAGCTCGGTGTCCACCCTTTGCTGTCTAAGTACGGCTCGCAGGAAGGCCCCGGGGGTCCCTCTGCATCCTGGTTCTGCAGAGGAGGCCCCTGGGCATGCTGATCCTGCCACCCTGTAGAAACTATGTTCCTTCCCAAAACTGTTCCAAAGCCTCAGGGGGGATTTCAGGCCCATGACGGGTTGTGTTCTGATGCCAAGCTGGATGGATTTGAACAGTGAGGGAAGTCACAAGCTCCAAGAGGGCGGCAGTGCCTCGTGCCTGGGCAGGAGTGAGGGCGGCACAGCAGGAGCCACGTGTGGACCTGCATTCCTTTGCCATCGCGCTGAGTGAGATGGGGCGGGTCCGCAGTGGAGCTTCTGGAGTTGGGTGGTGGGGTCCTGGCTGGAAGCTGGTGACCTGGGAGGGGAGGGGGTGAGCCAGCAGGCACAGGCGAGCTCTGACGAGAGCAGCAGGGAGAGCTGGGGGCCAGACGGCTGCAGACGCTTTCCGTGGAAAACCTCCCCCCTGCCCCCCTGCCTCTAGCCACCTCTCGCCTCTTCTTGGCAGTTTCCATCCAAACTGAAGATTGGTCTAGTCGGTCTTAGGAAGACAAGGAGCAGTTCCTTAGTTCCTTAGCTCCCTTGACTAGAAGCCTTGTGGTGGGGAAAGTTTCAGGGGTAGGACAGGCTTCGGAGGGAGGGGACCAAGAATTTGCAGTGACAATGACCAGAGCGATGGTCATCCTGGCCCAGGGTGGGGTTTCCATTCAAGGATGATGTGGGTGGGGTTTAGGGATGCAGAAAAGGAGATAATTCTCTCTTGTCCCTAGATATCCCTATGAGGTAACTATATTTAAGTGTCTTGGGGTGAAGTGGAAAAGAACTTCCTCTAACGATTAAAACCTTTGCCTTTCACAAGGAGCCTTCGACTGGCCACTAATCTCTCATCCGCTTTGCTAACACCTGGCGTCTCGCGTTTTTAGCAGGGAGGGCCTGGTTAGAACACTGTTACTGTTTGCTTTAGGTTAAAATCGCATTCCGAACTAGCTGGCTGAAAACCGCGTGTGTGCAGTTTGAGACTTTTTTCCCCCCACTGCCAGCCAGGATAAAAGGGGAGGTTTGCTCCCAAGGTGGGGGGAATATGTGGGGCGCCAAGAACAAAATGAGAACAAGCCTCTCTTTGAAGCACACGTTTTAAGGGGCGGTTGTGATGATTTTCTCTTACGGCCCTGTCCTCTGCTATACAAGAGGAGGGCTATTCTTGATTGAATCGAATAAGACATGTTCTCTATAAGGTGTGCGCGGGGCTGAAGGGGGTTCCCTCGCTCCCCCCCGCCCACCCCTGCCCGCGCCTGCTGGCCACTCCGCAAGGCCCCCCGCACGCCTCCCCTCCCCGCCTGAGACCTCCAGCTCTGCCTCCCTGAGCCGCACTGCCCCGGCCGTTACTGTCCACCCCTTTGTGATCTCCCACTGTCGGTGTGATTTGGGCCCCTCAGAAAATCCAGGAGCTGGAGGCCACGCTGTACAGCGCGCTGCAGCAGGAGCCCGGGCGGAGGGCCAGTGAGGCGCTGAGCGAGGGCCAGCGGGAGGACCTGCGGGCCGCCGTGGAGAAGCTGCGCCGGCAGATCCTGAGACAGAGCCGGGAGTCCGACAGCCAGGTCCTGCGGGAGCGCATGGAGCTGCTGCAGCAGGCCCAGCAGGTGAGGGGCAGGCGGCTGGCACCAGGTGCCTCTTGCCCTCGTCCCGCCTCTGAGCCCTCGGGCGGGCCCCTGGGTGTTCCAGGCACGTCTGACGGACAGCTGACAGCCAAGCGAGTCTCCCCGGGACCAAGGCAGGTCTTCTCTCGGATGTCCTCACAGCACAGCAGGTGCATTGTCCGCAAAGGGGGGCGCTGGGCCCAGGACATTGGTTTCAACCCTGCGGCCCACCCCTGCTGAGTCCTCAGGCAAACCAGAGCCAGCTCTGCCCTGGGACCGCTCCCTCCAGCAGGTGTATTCTGTTTGAAAGTCAGGTTCTTTTTAAAACCAGGAGGCGTGGCTGAACGGTTTGCTTTTTTTTGCTGTATTTTGGGATGATGGCTAATTTGAGGACTGGACCTGACAGCTGTATTCGTCGTTGACTCTAAAACCCTAAATGTATTCCAAGGTTTGGAGTCCTGTGTGAGTGTCACATGCTGCCGAGCACACGGGGAGCCAGGCTTCGCGGACTGCAGGGTGATAATGGGGACAAGAACGGGGACATTTGTTGGGTGCTCACCGGCGGGGACCCTTGATGGTGGCCCCCCCGTGGGGTGGGGACAATGATGTCCATTCCCCTGATGAGAACGCTGGGGCTCAAGAAGTTTAAGTCACGTGCCTGCAGGTCACACAGCTCGTAGGGAGTCCCACCAGTGAGGAAGGGCCCGGGTGAGCAGGGGAGGCGACAGCACAGAAGGCAGAGGGAGGAGGCCGTCGGGAAGGGGCAGGGGAGGGTTGTGTCCGAAGAGAGCACAGGCCCCCGCGGATTTGAGGAAGGCGCGTGGGGGGCACAGCCAGACGCCGGTGCCGGGGTGGAAGGAGGCGGGGAAGGGGGACCTGTCAGCCCGGGAGGGTCTTCACTCAGCACTTGGTGTGGTTGAGAGGACACGCAGGCAGCCCCTGTGACCCCGGCCTGGCTGTCGCCTCCGTCCCCATGCTGCCTGCTCTGTTCTGGGGGCATCTGGTCATTGGCTCCCCAGCACCCTGGCTCAGAAGCAGCGTGTGCTCAGCCCGAGTGTGCAGACATGTGCACACACATGCTGTGTCGAGGGAGGGGGGTTTCGTTAGAGAGAGATTCCTGATCAGGTTGGCACAGCGAGGGCCAGGGCGAGGGGGCAGTTGGAGACGGAGCAGGGAGAGGGGAAAGGCATCAATCCGCTGATTGAGAAGGTCTGGTGTGTGGAAGGGGTGAGTGGGGCCCAGGGTGCGGACCAGTGGGTGAGGCGCAGGCTCAGGCTTCTGAGCAGAGGGGGAGGGGAGGGGAAGGTGGCGACCGTGGTGACGCTGCAGCCTCGTGCCCACACACAGGGCCACCTCGCGTCCTGAGGGAAGGTAAGGGCAGACCACGTTATTCACGTGGGGTGGAAGGGGGGCAGGGAGGACGTGGAATCCCCGTGGCCCAGGTGGGTGGGGAAGCTGCTGGTGTAGGGCAGGCCCCTGAGGATGGAGACCAAGAACTTGCAGTGACAAGGACCAGAGTGATGGTCAGCCTTGCCGGGCAGGGCATCGCAGGACGGAGCGGGGAGGGAAAGGGAGGCACGAGAGGGAGGGGGAGGAGGGGCTTGCGGCCAGTACCATCGAGGAGATCTTGGCACAGGGATATAGGCGTGGGCGTTTGCCTTCAAGGACATTGCCACTCAGCCACCTCTGTTTTGGTCACATGGATAGTGAAAAGTGGCCTGGGGCACCCCCAGCCCAGTGGGAGGCCCAAACACAGCACAGATCCTCACCAACTCGTGTGGCTGAGGCTCTTATGCCAGGATGCCTCTGCCCAGGACATTGGTTAGGAGTCTGGGAAGGTTCCCAGTGGAGGGCCCAGCTGTAACCAGGCTTTGAAGATAAATAGGAAGACACCAGGTGGCCACCAAGGGGGAACAGCATTTCAGAGAGCAGCGCAGCATGTCGCGGTCAGTTTGGGGTAGCAGAGTGGTTGAAAAACACTGGGACCAGACAGTGTGGCTTTGAACCCTATTCTCCTGGATATTAGCCGTGTGGCCTTGGCCAAGTGACTTGGTGTCTCTGGGCCTCAGTTCCCTTGTGAGGATGGAAATAATGCCTACTCATTGGGATGTTATAAGATGGTACTCTTGCAGGTGAAGTGCTCCCAGCAAGTGTAGGCGGCTATTTTAATTGCCAAGTGGAGACCACGAGTAGGTGTAGTGGGAGCAGGACCAGACCGGGGAGCTGGGTGCTGGCTTGCACCTGAGGTCCAGCACTGTGTCTCATTTGTGGGGTTTGCTGATGGAGTGTGCAGTGCATGGAGGGGTTGTTCAGAAAACCCAGCCCAAAGCAGAACGACATTTGCGTGTTTGAACCAAAAAGTCATTACCCGACTTAAGGGCTCAAATCTCATGAAAGTGCTCCTCACGGTCTAAGTCTGGAACGTATGATGAGCTAGTGAGTATACCCCAAAGACCCAGGGCAATGCGGCATTCGACTGTGACTGCTGGGGAAGCTTTGATGAGACAAGACATGCAAATCAATTAGCTATGTCTGGAGCATGGTGGGTGTTCAGTGAAAGGAGACTCTCTCTATATAATAACCCTGGTGGATGCCGACCCCTGCTACTCAAAGTGTGGTCCGTGGACCAGCAGCAGCATCAGGAGGAACATCACCTGGGAGCTGTTAGAAATGCAGATTCTCGGGCCCCACCCCAGACCTACTGAATCGGATTCTGCATTTTACAGGATTCAAAGGTGATTCTGTGCAGATTAAAGTTGCTCAGTTTTGGTGAATCGTAAATAGAGATCCGTGGCTGTGAGTTCCAGAGGGGAGTAAGGTCTGTCTCCGTCTGCTCGGGCACCGTAACAAATGCCACACGGGAGACTTGGACAACAGACATCTGTGGCTCCCAGCTCTGGAGGCCGGAGGTCCAGGAGCAAGGGGCTGGCTGATCTGGTTGCTGGTGAGGCCTCTTCCTGGCTCGCAGACAGCCTCCTTCTCTCTGTGCCCTCAAATGGCCAAGGGGGAGGAAAGGAGAAGGAAGAGGGGAAGGGGAGGGCAGGTTGGAGGGAGAGATTGTTCTCTTATAAAGGCCACCAATCCTACCAGCTCAGGGACCCCTTCTATGACCTTACTTAACCTTAATATGTCCAAACACACTCACACTGGGGGTTAGGGCTCCAACCTAGGAATTTGGGGCAGGGGTGCAGTTCGGTCCATAGCAGGGTCTCATTCCTTTTTTGGTTCTGGAAGGAAGTAAGCTCTCACTCCTTCTTGCCCTCCTTCCCTCGCCCTGTCGCCCTGACTCAGGCCAGGTGAGCCACTCCTCTGTTGCATAGGGCCATAGAATTCAGAGGACCGGGCCCACCTCCTCCCTGCTCTGGGCCCGGTGCCCGAATCAGTGGCAAGGCTTAACACTCGGGTTTCAGCTTCTTCATCTGTACTCTGGGCAATTTGGAGCAGCTCCGCCTCCAGGCTTTGCCTCGAGGGGGAAATGCCTGGCCAGACTCTCCTGGTGTGGCAGGTGCAGGGGTATCTGAGACGCCACAGCACTCGCTGTTCCTTACTCCCCGCCCCTGCCGAGCGCCACACGTGTGACAGCCGCCGGCACGGGGCCCCCGCCCGGCATCTTCGTAAGAGATGCTCAGACTTCAGAGCACATCGGTTCCCTGTAACAGAGTTTCCTGGAGTTGGTCATCCGGGTGTGATGCCCAAGCAGAGGGGAGGGTTTCCTTCCAGCAAGCCCTGAGACAACAGGGCGCCGGCTAAAGCGAGGTGTTGTGGCTTCCTGCTTGCTTCTGATGGTCGAGTACCTATCATGTGCCAGGCATGGGTCTGGCCGCTGGGACTGGGGCAGTGAGCCAAGTCCCTGCTTTCGTGGAGAAGAACATGCTCTTATAATCCAGTGAGGAAACTCACAACACAAATAAATGCCAAGGGTGTCAGAAAGGCTAAGAGGACAGGTGGGAAATGATGAGGAGGTGAAACCCCAGGCTCTGTGCAGAGAGCAGCAAGTCCAAAGGCCCTGAGGTAGGAATGGGTTTACTGTGCTTGATGAAAGGTGTACGTTGTCTGTAAGCTGTAATTTTCAAAAGTAGCAGCTGCTGAATATAGGATTTTTTTTAAAGATTTTATTTATTTGACAGAGGGAGACAGAGTGAGAGGGAACACAAGCAGGGGGAGCGGCAGGCAGAGGGAGAAGCAGGCTCCCCGCTGAGCAGGGAGCCCGATGCGGGGCTCGATCCCAGGACCCTGGGATCATGACCTGAGCTGAAGGCAGATGCTTAATTGACTGAGCCAGCCAGGCATCCCCCAGCTGAGTTCTGTGCCCGTTCTTGGGTACTCTCTGCCTCATCACCTTGCCAAGGGATCCTTGGGGGATGGTCATGCCACACTGAGGTGCACACACCTCCCCTCAGGTGGAAGAGAATTAGAAACGTATGGGTTTCCTAATCCTTTATAGGGTGTGTACTCTATGCCAACTCTGCTTTGAGCCGTTGGTGCAGATTCACTTGTTAGATCCTCAGACGTGGGCAACACAATTACCCCCAATCTACAGATCAGGAAACCAAGGCCCAGAGAGGTTGAATCACTTGCCCGAGATCTCCTATCTGAGGATAAGTAATTTTCTTGTCTTCCATGCCAATCCGTTCTGTTTCTGCCAAAATCAAACTCTCATCATTTCCCTGCTTAAAACCCTTCACAGGCTCCCCATATCACCCCCAAATCTCTGAGCTCCTCACTGGGACATTCCAGACCCTCTGAGCTCTGCCCCTGTCCCCACACCCCCACGTCCCTGCGCACCCTCTTTCCTCTGCTTGGAATTCCCTTCCCCCTTCCAAGTCTAGCAAACCACTGTGGGTGCTGGGCTGGGCTCTGCCTCTTCTGGCTTCCCCAGCTCACGGCTCAATGCCCCACTCTTCTCCCCTATGGGCTCCAGCGCCACCTGCCTGGAGCACCCACATAAAATAGCACCCCACCCCCTTCCCTACCCCTGCTTGATTTTCTCCGTGACATTTGTATTCATCCAGTGCACCATCTGGGTACCCGAATAATGCTTTTATCTGAACTTTACTGGACTGCAAACTCTTTAGGGCCCCAGGCATATTGACCCATATTTGTTGAGTGGGTGAATGTGTCCATAGAGGTGGTTCTCAAAGTGGGTCCCCAGACAAGCAGCATCTGCATCACTCAGGAACTTGCTGGAATGCAGCTACTCGGGCTCAGCCCCCCGAAACTGAGTCAGAACCTCTGCTGGGGGAGGCAGTGATCTGTAAGCCTTCCAGGTGACATTGATCTGGATTCAAGAACCACTGTCCTACAGAATGCACGGAAGGCTTCTCCAGGCCTGGCTAAGTGTCCGTGGAGGCCACGTGCTTATTGGGCCTGACCTGGGTCGCCCACCCTGCAGCCCGAGCACTCTCTGCAGGAGTGAACTCTGCATCTGCATTCAGGCCTGGCAGGGCTGTAGCCGGCTGGGCAGTGGTCGGGGGGGCGGTGGGTACCAGCACTTGAGGGGTGACTCTTGGGCATGTGACAGTCTGGAAAAGGTTCACACTTGCCAGACATTCTGGGTGGGATGCCATGTGGAACTGGAAGGAATGGGCTGGTAAACCCTGGAGCGGGGGTGAGTGCCCCAAGGGGCATTCGGCAGACACAGCAGCAGGCAGGGTGACCAGCCTTTCCAGTTTCCTGGGGCTGAGGGGTTTCCGGGGACCCCAGACTTCAGTGGCAAAAACCAGGAATGTCCTGAGCAAACCGGGACGCTTGGCCATCCTGGCACCTGTACTGAGCCGGCTTCTAAGGGGCTGGGGTGCCTGTGGGAGTGATGGCCACGGCCGGTCCTCGCTTCCCCCGCTCAGCGCCCCAGCTCCAGCTAAGTCAGTCTTGCACGAGTACATCATCTGATGCCACTTCAAATCCATGATCTTTATTAGCCTGCACCGGGCATCTTCGTGTCCTGGTCCAGGTGGGATGCTTCTGTTTTATAGAGATCCTGTCCTAAGAGTCCACACCATGTGATTCTGTTTCCGTGCGCTTCAAGAACAGGCAATATCGACCCTCCGTGTTGGAGAGCGGAGGGCCCGAGGAGCCTCCTGGTGGGGGCCCTCTATCTGGATTCGGGTGGTGGAGATACGGGCCTGCACACGTATAAAACCCAGTCACACTGCCCACCTGTATTTGCCCGATTCTCTGCTTGTGTGCCACACCACGATAAAGAGTAAAGAGTAAGTTTTGAACCTGGAAATTTTACCTTTTCTGATGCATGAGGTCGTGTGTTTCAGAGAATCCGAGAATTGGAGGCTAAGCTGGAGATCCAGAAGAGACATCTGAAGGAGCTTGAGGAAAAGGTAGGTGGGGTGCCCAGCCCCTCCCCCATCCCCTGGGGCTTCTTGCTGGGACTGGTCACCGTGGGGCCTTGTCCTTCTGCAATGCCAGCTTTGTAATGCAAGAGGGGGCTGCCTCCAGCCTTCCTTCTCTGCCCCGGTCCCCCCAAGATGGGCACATCCACGAACTAAATAGCTCTTACAAAGGCTTTTCTAGGGAAGAAAAGTGCTGTTTGGGACCAACTTTGTGTGTGGGCAAAGTGGGGGTGAGATGTCTTTTATTTTCCCTCACAAAAGACCTTTCGGGGACAGTGTGACCCTCTCTGGAGCAATAAGCCAGGCTTGGTTCTGTCCCACGGACCCCTTCACCTTAGATGACCTCTGTGTGCCAAAACCCAGTTGTGTGTTCTTGGGAGTCTCTCCCCTCCCGGCGGGAAGCAAGGCTGACCTGTCCCATGCTGACACCCGGCCTCATGTGTCTCTCTGCTTTAGCATCATCTTATGGGTGGGGAGCCTGGGCCGGAGGTGGGTTCAGATGCTGGACCCTGATTCCGCAGCTGGGAAGGTGTAGCTGGTCTCCTGGGTGCCGCAGCCACCCCTCAGTCCCTCCAGCATGTTCCGTTGGTCCAGGCAGACAGACAACTGCCACTCAGAACCATGTGTGTGGCCTCTGGGTCCCCCCACTTACATCCGCCTGGTGACCACGGGGTCCTTGAGCTCAGGGACCAGCTTGTATGCATCGCTGTATTCAAGACAGTTCTCACCGTGGAATAGGGCACCTCACGTGTTTGCCAAACGAGTCATAGATGAGTCATAGACAAGTGAAGCAAAGCCTGTCATTGCACGTTCTGTGTCACAGAGGTAAGCTCACGTGCGGGAGCCACACGAAGGCGCCAGCCCCGTCCGGGGGTCATCGGGGACGATGTGCCCAAGGAGGGGATCCCAGTCAACCTCGAAGGCTGATATGCAGTCACCCCGGGGAGGAAGAGGGAGAAAGGGCACTGGTGGGCTTCAGTTGCCTGAGGCGGGTCTTAAGAGAGAGGACGCCAATTCCCCCCGTGGGCAAAGTGGGGCCAAAGTCACAGAAGTCCCCCGAGGACCGATTTCTGGGCAGATAATCTAAAAGTAGGAAAACAGCCCCTTTCCAGCCTGGAGGCAATCAAACACCGTGGGCCCAAAGAAACAGGACAGCTCTTCAGATGATGCTAAGCCAGTTTTAGAAGCTTCCTCCCCTTTCCTGAGAGGATGCAGGAGTCAGCTTCCTTCTCCATCCAGAGCCTCTGTGCCTCCGGCCCGCACAACCGGCAGTGTCCTCTGGGGGGCAGCAGAGGGTCGTGGCGGGCCGGCTCAGCACAGGGGTTCGGGCCAGTTCTCCCACTAGAGCCCTGGGAACCTCTGTGGGATTCTGGTTTAAGCAGATGCCACCGCAACCATCTGGGGCGGTTTTGAGGTCCCGAGGGATTCTCAAGTCTAATTCCATCCAGGAATCTCCGGGGATAACCTGGCTTTGCAGGCAGGTGTGTCTGGGCTGTGCCCCAGGCCGGCCCTGGAACCCTGGGGGATTTATCCCTCCGCCCTGGCCTGGGGGCTCGCGTCTCTCCCCGTCTTCTGGGGTGGTTGTGCGGATTGCATGAGCGTGGGCGTGTGATGTTCTGAGCCCCAGGCCCAGACGAGGTCGGTGGGCCGTCAACGCTGGTTCTGCGTCTCAGTCCCCCAGCTGGGCTTTAGGACTCGAGTGGGCAAAATGGGTCACAGAGCAGGAAAAGACAGCAAAGAGACTTCAAACACGCCACAGTTGTCTGGCTCATTAAAGTTTTACGAGGTGGTCTAGGCACACGTAAAATAAGGCAGGCGGCATTTTTAGTGAGGAGGCCTCCTGGGCAAAGCAAGTGTGTGCAGGATGGTCTGTGTCCTCTTGTCGCAAAGGAGTTGCCGAGGGGGGCAAGCAGCGTGGCTCATGTCAGTGGCCAGGAACCCTTCCCTGCCACACCCCACCGGGTGCTCTTGGCAAGTCCTTCCACCTCCCCGGGCCTCAGTTTCCCCACGTAGAAAATGACAGCTGGGTGACTCCATGTAAGCCCCGTCCGGCTCCAACCTCCAGTGACTCTAAAACTTGTGTAAAAGTTGGTGGCTGTCTGTTTGGATTTTAATTTTTTCAATAAATAATTTAGGGGAGTTATTACCTCATGGGGGGAGGGAGAACGATTTTCAAAAGCCCCAGATGATGCTCCAACAGGTTCTACCTAATGAGCAGTAATTCTTTCGCAACAAAGCGGGTCATGAATTCAGTTCAGAAAGAGAAGTCTACTTTCAAACTGATCTGTGTAATTTTTCCTTCCTTTAAGGCCATTTTTTCCCCCTATTTTTTTTTTCTTTTAAAGCAGACGAACTGAACGGCACAAAAGATTTTAAATAATGGTCTCTTGGGAGAGGGGGCCGTGGCAGAGATGGTGCAGGGGGGAGGGCTTCTGCTCGTGGGCAGGTGGGTCTGGGGGGCCTGTGGCCCGGGGCGAACATGCCTGGTCCTTGGGCGCAGGCCAGACCCGGCCTTCGGTGGGAGCCACCAGCCGTGACCATGGGAGGGTCCTTCCTCCGTTTGTAGCGCGTCCTGCCACCATCTGCAGGAAAGCCACGTCTCAGCGCCGAAAGCATCCTGGTCTGTCTGGATCAGCCGGGGGTTTGGGGAGACCGCTTGGGGATGCGGAGGGACTCCAGAGGACGGGTTTCCCAGTGAGGTCAGCTGCCCAGGCCCACTCACTTCCCTTTCCTCCTCCTGAACCCGAACCTGGTGCGGTAGTTCTTGTGAAATGTGTCACTGAATCCCATGCTATGTATCTTACATCTTTCTTTCTTTCTTTTCTTTTTTTTCTCCCTCATTTTCTTTTGGTCTTATTTTATAGTTTTTGTTCCTTTTTTTGTTTTTCTCACTAGCATTCATTCTGTGGCCTTGAAGACTTCACTAAGCAAAGAAGTCGGGTTGGTATTCTTTTAATTTCACAGATAAATATGATGATTTTCTGAAAAGGAGAATTTCTCCCATTTCTGACCATAGCATTCCTTGAGCAATGAGGCTCCATGGAAGGTGGCCTGTGGCAGATGCCTCAGCTCCCTGGCTCCCTGGGCGGGGGCCACCAGGGGTCTCTGGCGAGTCCTACCCTTCAGAGGGAGGTTGGGAGAGCTCTTTGTGAAGAAGGAGAAGGGACAGTGGGGACCTGGTTTCTGCCCTCTTGTAGTTCATCTTCAAAAGGGGGGGTGTGGTTTTTCCAAAGTTTCTTTCTATTCTGGCTTTAGTTTCTGGGGCTGTCTATTGCCTGTGGACCAGACCATAGCGGGTTTCTGGGGTCAGGGGTCTTCAGGAGCAGGAGACTGATGGGCAAGTCCATGACCTGCACATAAAATACCCAGGAAGCCTGTGTGAAGAGCCCCCAGCTCCCTGCCCCTCCCCCACCTTTAACCCTATGCCTGGTTCTGATGCTCAGGGACCTTGAACGGAAGCCATCGGGGCAGCTGGTCCTGCTCTGCCCTGCGTGCCCCCAGGACCCAGCTCTCACCAAGTTCCTGCTTGGGCACCCATGTCCTTCCCCATTCTCTTTGCTCTGAGTGTCCACCTTGGGGCTGGGGGGGATCTGCCAGGGCCCCTAGGATCTACAGTTCTGTCTCTGAATCTAGCCCAAGCTGAGAGCCCTCTGAGCTCTGGGGATGCCCACAGTGCGCATTAGCTGTCCTGACTCCCAGGCCGAGCTCTGCTGCTGGTTCTTCCCCTGCCTGATGTTCTCATGGGAGCCCTGAGCCTGGCCCCTGAATGCAAGGGCTTTGCCTTCTATCTCCTGTGTCCCAAGGCCTAGGTCAGTGCTTGGCATGTGGTTGACATTCATGCAGTGTTTGTGTAGTGACTAGTAAATGGATTGTCCCAGGCCTAATCAGATGGGGAGTGGGGGTAACCATGGGGGGTGGGGTAGGTACTGGAGATGAGGCCATCCAAGTCCCATTTCCTCTTACCCTACGTGGTCAGGGAAGGTCCTTTAGTGGGCTTAGCTGGAGAGATTGGGACTGAAGAGGGGGCAGGTAGGGCAGATAAGCCAGGGGCTTCCCCAACCATTTTAACCGTTGAGTCTTACAGCATTTCAAATTGTTTTTTAATCTTACAGGATAGAAAAAGAGCTTATGGAATAAATTGAGTCCCTACGGCAACCCCAACCCCCACTCAAACCAAAATTCAACAGCAAAACAAGCTATTTCAAGCCAGAGACTGAAAACAGAATCCATGCATACTTGATGAGGAAGCCTTTTGGATCCATGGCTGGGTCCTGGCTGGGCCGAGCTGTAGGAGCCCTGAAGACGATGGGGATTTTTGTCGAGCTCGGGGCCACCTCCGAGTCCCCACTCTGGCACCTTCAAAGCCCGAGGGGCAGAGACCTGAATACCAGGAAACTAAGTGCAATTACTAGAAACTGAGTCACTGGAGGGCCACTGCACTGTCAGGGACCAGGCCGGAGTCCTTGTCCCTGCGCTGCATGCCTCCCTGGCCACGGGGGTGTGACCAGCTGGACACAGACCTATGTACATATGTCTCCATGAACTGTGCTTCATGTAGCCCGGAATCTGTCAGCCAGAGTGACTTGCAAATGTCCCTGTGACCTGAACCTGAATTCAAACCCTGGTCAGCAAATCCCTTCAGATCCCTGTGCAGCTGATCCAGCAGGTGGCGACCAGGGAGGGAGGGAGAGAGAGCGAGCGAGCGAGTGAGCAGGACTCTGATGAGGGGCTGGAGGCTCGCCCATTGTGGAGGGCGGATCCAAGGGCCTCAGATTTCCAAGAAGGAAGCCACGGGCTCCATCACTCTTGTGGGTGTGACACGGCGACAGTCGCAGAGCATGACTGTCCCTGGGGCCATGTGGAGTGGGGACTGAGAAGGTGGACACAGATTTTACCAGTCCCAGGCTATCTTTCATCTTGGTTGTAATTTGCAAGGCGCTTCGGAGGGAAAATGCTGAAAGGTGGAGTGTTCTGTGGCGCGTCCGTGGGGAACAAGCCTCCCTCTGACCCCAGCGCTACTCTCTCACAGTCGTGGAGGAAGGAGCCCTTCCTGACCTCAGGACACGGGCCCCTGAGTGGAACCTCCTAGAAGATGGAGTGGGGCAGCCAGGAGGGCAGGCAGGAGCTGGTGAGAGTCGGCCCCGGAGGGAGCCCCTCGGAAGGAAAGAGACTTGGGGGTGTGGCTGCTGCTCTTATCCTAGGGCGGGCGGGGTAGGTGGGCGACCGTCTGCAGAAGAGGCCCCTGCTCACGTGACTGCTCTCTCCTAAACTTCTGGAAGAAGACGTGTGGAATTAGGAGGGATGAAGTGAAACAGAAGGTGTGAAGGAGAGGATGAATGTGCTAGGAGGATCATCAGGGATTGGACTGATCCCAAGGACGGGAAGATTCACTGCTTTGTGTTTGCTGGGCTTCGAAAGCAACCCTGGGATTTCTAGTAAGAAGAACCCTGGGAGAAATCCAAGTGACTGAGATTGAGGCCACTGAGGGGACCCACAGAGATGGGAGCCCAGCAGAGGAACTGGAAGTTCACAGAAGGGCAAACCCAAGGATGGAGGAGGAGGTTGCAGTGGGCACAGAAGGGGTGCCCAGCCAGAGGGGGCGGGATGTCCAAACCAAATCAAAGAATTGGGGCGGGGGGGGCGCTCTAAGCAAACGCACACCAGGACAGCTGAGAAGTGACCATTCTCTGTTGCAATCTAAACCCAAAGCACCTGCCACACTAGGTGTGGCAGGACAGGGGCCACCTGCCATGACTTACCAACATTTGGTATCCAAATGGGAATGAACTCGTGTCTTTGCTTGAAGACAGGCAGCTGAGCATCCTGGGTAGCAAAGGGAGTATGGAACCATGCAGTGAGTGAAAATGAACACCCATCTGCTTCCCCTGGGGGCCCAGGCAGCAGAGAGAGCCATTGCTTTGCTAACTTAGTAGACAGAAGTCCAGGGGTGCACATGGGTCTCTGGGAAGCATTTCTGAGGCACCGAGTGCCCAGCCTCTCCCCACTGCAGGAGCATCCAGGGGGGTGGTCCTCATGCCCTCCTGTCCCCATCCTTCTGTCTGCTCGGCTCTCCCACTCAGACAACAGGGCAGGAATGCTGTTGGCTTTGAAGTCAGACCCATCTGGGTCCACTCCCAGCCTGGCCCCTTTCGCGCAGCAGACACTCGCAAAGTACCAGCTGCTCTGAGTCTTAACTACTTCTCCGTGGGATGGGGGTGATGGTTTCCATGCAACATCTTGCCTCTTGTCTCCATGGGGCATGACTAGACAGACCTGCAGGACTCCAGGATCCTGGCGGGAGATGTGACAGGCAGCACCCACGGCTCCCTCGGTGGGACTTATCGGCGAAGGAGACCACCCGACCCCTGGGGGACCAGGAGCCGTTCTCCGAGACAGCGCAAGGGAGTGAGACCCACACCAGCAGGTATGGGAGCAGCCCTGGCTTAGAAACTCAAAGTCCCCCAGCAGGGGCTAGTGTTTCCTGTGACCGTCACGGGCATTGCTTCCAAGGTCCCCACCAGGGACAGACCCGGTTCCAAGAGCCGTTGTAGTCAGGGGACCCCGGAGCTCTGGTGGCCCAGCAGACGTGTACCCGGACTCCATCACAGCCCTCCGCTCCCAGGAGGGGGCATACACCTCGTAGCGCAGCCAAAGTTCCCCGCGGGTGTGGCTCCCAGGGCAGCAGAGCTACGCGGTCAGCTGAACCCCCGATCAGTGTCTCGTGTGGAAAGGAGAAGGGTTGGGTCTACCCTTTCCCACCACCCTCCTCACAGATCTGCTGGGAGGCTGAGGGGAGAGCCCTGGCAAGTTGCTGGCACGTGGTGAAGCCCCTCACCCTCATTCCTGGCTCCTCTGTGGCCAGCAGCAACCCATGCGGAGCTGGGCAGGGATGTCCAGGGGTCACCCCTGTGTCCTGTCCCCGCCGTTCTGGCGGTGCTGTGGGCCAGGAGACCAGCAACGCAGGCTGACAAGCCCTCCCCGTTTGTCTAGGATGTGGGACTTCCAGTTTGAAAGTGGGGTAAGTCCCAGTCAAGCCGGGACAAGGGGGTCCACGTACAGCACGAGGACTTGGCTGCTGGTCCCACTTCACTTTGGTTCCCGATGCTCACGGATGTGTTTGCCCTCTGCGGCGCATCCTGAGCTCGACTTCTGTGAAATGCAAAAGGGCGGGGGGCGTGTGTGCTGCATGGATGCTCAGTTCATCCGAAAGGCCCGAGATTTACTGACGGCACCCGGCACAGTTTGAGGTCTTGTGTGTAGGGGGGCTAGCTGCAGGGGCACTGGGCACTGTGTCCCCTGTTCCTTGTCAGGGTTACCTTGGAGAGATGAACACGGTGCTTTAGCGTGAGCTCAACACCTATCTGAGCAAATTCATTAGCTTTCCTCCCACCAGCCGCTCCTTCTCCCTTTCTTCCCACTCCCATCCTGTGCGCGGAAAGTCTCACAGTCCCCTCTGGCTCCAGCTTTTCCCTCACCTTCCATAGCCAGTTTGTGACCTGTGGAATTCTGCCCGATGGTCCCAGTACAAACAATGACATGTTTGTTTTTGCCAGTTTTCTCACATTTAACCAGAACCTGCTAGAGGCCTGCCAATTTGGGGTTGCTCCTCCCTGAGGTTGTCTAAGAGCTCTTGGGGGCTTCTGCAGACTCCAAACTATGCCCCCCCAGACTACGCCCAGCAGTTAAGTAATTTCCCTAGGATTCTATCTGAGAATGGAAATGAGATTCAATCCCAGGCCGTGTGGTCCAGGCGCCTGACGACACCCCTCTCAGCCGCCACCCCACCCCGCTGCCTCCATGTCTGTCGCAAGCTCTGTGGGTCACCCCAGCACACCGGCCACTGCTGGAGCAGTGGAATTAAAACAAAACCTTCCCCCAACCCAGAAGACCTCTCCGTGGAGGTAGACCAGAAAGGAAGCATGTTTATTCTTGAATGAGCATCAAACCAGAACGTGATGCGCATCCTAGGTGCTCTGCTCAGAGATTTGCAGAGACAGAAAGGAATCTCACCCCTTTATTAGCCAGGCAGCCACAATCCATTCCGTACATGTCCTCAGGATAATAGTGATCAGTTTTCCAATAAGAGGACAGCACCATCTCTTATGCCTAGGTCACCCTAAATTCACCTTGCCGTTGGGGTGACCCTCTGTATTTGTTAATTTGGGTTTTTTTGTTGTTGTTAGTTTCAGAGGTAGAATTTAGTGATTCATCAGTTGTATATCACACCCAGTGCCCATCACATCACGTGACCCCCTTAATGCCCGACACTCGGTTACCCCATCCGCCTCCAGCAACCCTCAGTTTGTTTCCTAGAGTTAACAGTGTCTCTTATGGTTTGCCTTGCTCTCAATTTTCATCTCATTTTATTTTTTTTATACAAAGAAGAACAAAACTTTTCTCATCTTTATGACAGGGTGGCTTTGGGGCGTGGAGCCAGGCATCCCCTGAAGTTAGGCCCCTCACCTCCTACAGGACCTGGGAGACAGGGTTGTATTTTCCTTGGATGTTTGCATTCCATAGGGATGGTCCCCAGGCCCTTCAGAGAGACATTCCTGGATCAGAAAGATGGTAAAAGGCTTACCCTGTCACCTCCTGCATGCCCCAGAGGGCGCGGTCCTCAAAGCAACATCTGACCAGGCCCTCCCTGCCTCTAAACACTCCCAGGACCCCCCCCCCCCCCCGCCCAGTGGCCCCAGAGATATGCCAAAGTCTTTGCCCTGGAGCTCAAGGTCCGCACGGACATGGCCCTAAGCCACCGTCTGTCCTTCCTCATTTCCCGTCCGAGCACCCACAGGACCGGCCACTCCCTTCATCTGTCCTGATGCTGCCATGGGTCTGGGACCCCCAGGCTGCCTCCACCTGGCAGAATCCTGTGCCCGCCTCTGTCAGCTGCAGTCCCTCCAACCCCTGGCTCCCTCCTGCAAGACATGTTTGCTCCTGCCGGGGTCGTGGTGCATTCATTTCTCACCTCCCGAGTTTTGGATTCAGACCCAGGTTTGAATCCTGATTCTAGCACTTCTCCTATGTGAGGCCTGGACAAGCTCCTCCACCTTCTGGAGCCTCTGTCTCACCATCTACAAAATGGGTATGATAATGCTCACCTCCTAGGGTTACCGGCACAGCTGGACCAGCTAGGGTGATGTGACCGAGATCTCAGGCGATACTCAGAGTGCAGCACTAGCCCTAGGTCCCTGATTAATGTTTCTGATCCTCAGAGAGGAGGCATAGAGCTTCATTCACTCATATAGGAGGGTGAAACTTGAGCTGCACCACCGAGAATTTATATCTCTGATGGTCCTGCCTGGAAATTTCATCTTACCTCTCTGTGCACATCATTAAGCATTTAATTCCAGGTGACCTTTCTGCAATGTTTTCTTGCTTTGGGTGCCTCCTGGCACGCCAGCTTGTAAACCGAGAGGCGTTCATTCATATTGTATGATGCGTGTGAATGAAACCCAAGGCCCACTCGTGAATAATTCACCTGTTCCTACCCTCCTCAAAGGTTATTCTCGTGCGCAATCTGAAGGCCCTGCGGACATCTCGAGATCTCCAGAGAGTCAGTGTTGCAAATCCACTTAATGTCACGAAGTCCTGACCCGGGAGCTTTGTATGGGATGGAGCCCACGGCTACGG
This sequence comes from Phoca vitulina, assembly GCF_004348235.1. Classification (NCBI taxonomy): domain Eukaryota; kingdom Metazoa; phylum Chordata; class Mammalia; order Carnivora; family Phocidae; genus Phoca; species Phoca vitulina. The sequence goes on from NW_022589706.1 coordinate 365,359, forward strand.
GACGGACCGAGAAAAGCTTCAGCTACATTGTCAGAGTGCCCAGCAGTGATGGGTTTGACGTAATGAACGTTGATGTGAAGATCGACACTTGCTGGGTATTTCAGGACTCAGAGGACAGTGGTGAGGAGCGGGGCCGTCCTGCGGACGAAGCAGCCGGAAGCCCAGAAGTGGATACGGGCACGCTCAGGAAGCAGCTGGAATCCTCCAAGCGAAAGCTCTTGGCAACTGTGGACAAGTACGTGATGTCCGAGGCCGGGCTGAGGAGCAGGTAAATACAGTGTTTGCACCTCCTCTTGGTGTATTTAGCGAATCCTGGGCATCCTAATGGGCTTAGATCAGTGTGTTGAATTGCTTCTGCGGCTGAGGACGTGGATGCCTGGGGCAGCCCCACCTCTGGTTCCTCCTCCCTCCTGTCCTGTCCTCTGCTCCGCAGGTCAGGGGCTGAGCCCGCACCGTGTCCCAGGCTCCTGAGCTCCAGCTTCCATGGGGGTCCAGCCAGTGGAAGGCACCGAAGGGAGGAGGAAGGGAGAGACCAGGGTTTCCCCTCTCCTGCTAGGGGTGACATCCCACAGCGACCCAGCCATGCTTTCGGGCTCCTCTCTGGTCCTCCCCCGCCTGGTGGCTGGCTCCTGGGCGCAGTATCACTGCCTCCTCCCCGCATGTCCCTCTGGCTGCAGGGGCAGGAAGGGTGCCTGTCAGTGGCTTATCTCTGGGTTGCCGGTCCTCTCTGTCTGGCCTTTTAGCTCTTCTGTCATTACAGCAGACTCTCTCTGCTTATTTCTCACTGCTGACCTTCCTGACCTGGGTACTGTTCTCCTGGTGGAAGCGATGGGGTCCAGAGGTTGGCATGTGAGCCCAGGTCCTCCTCCAAGCCCGTGCTCTTTCATGACCGTTACCTGATCCTGAGGCCAGCAGAGTGAGGTGGGGTCCTGCATGCATGTTAGGGGAGAAATCCAGCATGGAAACGCAGGACGGTAATGCCTGGGATCCATCCAGACAGGCTTACCACCATCCCAGCAGCCAAGTGTCTTGGATTTGTCTGGGACTTCACCATTTTTTGTATTTTCTTTCATTTTAATGAAGGCAAGTCATTAAATGTGTATTTACATGTGCTTTTTATCTTTTTTCTCTTTGTAAGACTTTTTACAGGAAGAAATTCACATATCAGAAAAGTTGTTTTGTTACTTTATGTGATTGTCCATTCATTCATTCATTCATTCCCCATTCATTCATTCATTCGTTCTCACTCATTCTACCGCCTGCACTAGCCCACCCCAGAATCATGTGCTGAGTTATGTCAGTTTGCTTGGGCTGCTTTAACAGAGTACCATAGACTGGGGGACTTAACAGAACTGTACTCTCTCACAGTCCTGGAGGCTGGAAGTCCAAGTTCAAGGTGTGGGCAGGTTGGTTCCTTCCGAGGCCTCTCTCCGTGGTGTGTAGACAGCTGCCTTCTCCCTGTGTCCTCACGTGGTCATCCCTCTGTGCGTGTCTGTGTCCTAATCCCCTCTTCTTATAAGGAACCCCATCAGATTGGATCAGGGCCCACCCAGATGACCTCATTTTAACTCAACTGCCTTTGTAAGGGCCCCGTCTCCAAATAAGGTCACATTCTGAGGTCCTGGAGGGTAGGATTTCAATATACGAATTTGAGGGGACACAAATCAGCCCATAACATAAATCCTGGGGGTTGCAACCCAGGGAAGGTAGGGCCCTCCCAGCCCTGGAGAGAGCTGCACTGTAACCCCACGTGGTTGTGGATTTAAATCTTTCTCTGGAAAGATTGGCAGTGAAAACTGGAAAGTCATCGAGCCCGGGGACAATGGTGGGAAACCCTTACCAATGGAGACCCCTCTATGCAAGGAGAGCCCTAGGGGTACCATGAGCAATGGAGGGGAGGGGGCCTCTGGGGCTGGGGCCCGGGGTGAGGCCGCTCTGGAAGGGAGCATCCTGGACCTGCCTGTGGGGAAATGTGGGCTGTGTCCTCTGTTCTCGGAAGGTGGGCCACACCATCCTGCATGAGGGGAGCTGGGGCAGGGAGGATGGACTGTGTTATCCAGGGTCACTAAGAGGGGAAGCCAGGGTTTGAACGCACAATGGGTTAATTTCACCACGGGTGTCATCTCGCCAGGGTATGGTAAAGGTTAGTAGTGTACATTGGGGTTCACTTTGATGAAAGGGTTAAAATTCTAAAGTATTTATTATGGGGCGCCTGGGTGGTGCAGTCGGTAAGCGCCTGACTCTCGGTTTCAGCTCAGGTTGTGATCCCAGGGTCATGAGATCGAGCCCCATGTGGGGCTCTATGCTCAGCACAGCATCTGCTTGAGTTTCTTTCTCCCTCTGCTCCTCCCTCCCCGAAATAAATAAAAATCTTTAAAAAAGTATTTATGATAAAAAGAATAAACAGTGTAGTTAGAAATTTGAGAAGGAAAACCCACTCCCGTCTTCACTACTCTAGCAATCATGCATATTCATCTCCAACCTAAATGCCACAGATTTATCAGTAGCTCTACACTTGAGTGTTTACTCGGTTCCAGGCATGGTTTACATGTTTGTTTACATATTCACGTATTTAATCCTTAAAACAATACCCCAAGTCAGATGATAGTGTTATCCTCAATTTATAGATGGGGAAATGAAAGTGCAGGGCAGTTAAGTGACCTCTCCACAGTCACGCACACATCCAGCCACGTCGGGGGGCTCGGACTTGAACCCAGGCGGCCTGCCCAGGGTGGTGATAGCAGCCAGCCATTTCTCCTGCTGCCCTGGTGGGGTCTCCCGGCTTCATAGCACTCTGCAGCACCGCATCTTAATGTTTGTTTAACTGGTCATTAATCCGTGAAAAATGGTACTTCATCCCCTATTTCCTGTTTGTGAGCGTATCAGTTCCTGAGGGCTGCGAAAACAAAATACTGCAAACTTGGTGGCTTAAAGCAACATACGTGCATCGTCTTATAGTGCTGAAGGCCAAAGTCCTAAAACTGAAGAGAGAGGCTTTTCTTGTCCCTTTCAGATATTACCACGTTTTATAAGCAAGCAGGTGCTCAGCTTGCTTATAAACCTGGGGATTATAACCTGGGACCCCTCGGTTCAGTTTAGAAGGAACTTGATCACAAAAGACACACTTCCTTCTGTCACTTACATGAGTCTTCCTCAGGGCTTCAGAACTAGAGCAAGAGAGGAGACTCTTGGCCTTATTATTGATCATCATGCAACGTTTCATTCAATCTCCACAATAACGCTCCGAGCTAGGTACAATGACCTCTATTTTACAGATAAGGAGACTATGGGTCAGGGTGGGGAGCAAGCCCAGCGAAGGCCTCATGGCTGGTTGGTGGCAGAGTCAGGAAGCAGAGCTAGGGCCTGACCCAGGGAGGCAGAGTGTGTCTTAGGGCAGCGGGCCCCCCTGTGTGGACTGGGGCCGAGGAGTGAAGGTGTGCTCAACATTCCCCCAGAATAAGAAAAGGCTTCATGTGGGTTGGCCGTCCCTAACTATGAGGCTGTTTCCACCTTCTCTCTTCTGTAAGTAATACAAAGATTAGTGATTTTAATTGCGGAAACTTTTTACTGAATTTCAATCATTTCCTTGGAAGAGATTCGGAAGAGTGTAACTCAGATGGGAGGCAATGGAGCATAGGGTTAAAAGTATGAGTTCAGGAGTCAGATGGTCTGGGCTCGAGAATGCTGTGTGACCTCGGGCAAGTTGCCTGGCCTCTCTGATCCTCAGTTTTCTGGTGTGTGAAGTAAGGGTAAGGGAACTCACCCGCAAGCTGGTGATGTGAGGCTTGACTGAAACAACACAGATGAAGCTCTTAGGCCACGTGTCTCTGGCTCAGTTCTTTGTTGGTTTCACCTGAACTTGGGATTACCGGCTTAGGGAGAACAGTCTTAAGATTCCTGACGCATGGTGCATTATTATTCCATAGATACCTCTGAAGTATTCTCAATCATCTTACATATGTATGAATGTTTCACAAAATGTGATTTTGTCAGAATTTCAAATTGGCCAAATGAACCAAAAAAAAAAAAAAAAAGGTTGGCCTCAGTGTCAGTGAAAATGTTAGGCCGTGTTCATGGCCTCCTGAGTAAGCACCTTCCTGCTTCCGTGCCGCAGAACCCAGCAGCCAGAGCTCTCCGGAAGACACCTCCTCCGGACAGGGGCGCCGCTGAGCGCCCGCGCGGCACAGGAAAGGAGTGCCGCCGTCCAAGCCCAGGAGAAGCTGCAAGCCCTGCTGGGGGAGCTGGCCAGCCAGGTACCATGTCCCCTCTTCTTTCCAGACCTTGTTTCTTGACCCAGCAGGGTGGCCCCGTGTGCTTGGAGGAGGCCGCAGCTGCAGCTGAGCAAAGACAATGGTGGGTAGTGGTGGGGGTGCTGGGAGACCCCCGCCAGGGGGCTTAGAGGGGTCTTGATTCCAGCTGTGCAGGCAGGGGCTGCGGCGCCTGGGGCAGGGGCCTCAGCTGCTCCATCTGTACAATGGGATCCGCATCCCGCCCTGCCTGGCTCTCCAGGGTTCCGGGTGGGATCCGCTGCGGGGGAAGGGGGTTGGTGAGAGCATTGGGTGACCTGCAGGGGCCGTGCCCTCACTGGGAGCTTTGGCCAGAGGTTCATTTCTGTGGCCCTTGTGCCCGGCCCCAGGGAAGCCAGCTCGGGCCTAGGGACAAGCTGATGACTGATGTAGGGTCCCTGCTCTCAGGAGCCGGCATGCAGGTGGGGACATGGATAGGAGACAAGTAACTCCCCAGTTGGATGCCAGGTGCCAGGGGGGAAGGTGCAGGCACAGCGTGTGTGCATGGAGTCGGGGGGTAGAGGGGAGCTACGGAGAACTGAGCCAACTGAGTTGGCCCTCACGGGAAGGGCGTGTGAGGTGTGGACAACAGCCTGTGCACGGGCACAGGAGTGTGGGAGATCATACTGGAGCCAGAGCAGAGGGTGTGGCCGGAGAGAGGGCATTGGCGAGACAGGAGGCTTCCAGAGGGGCCAGGTTGCCAGGACCACGGTGTGGACCAAATATTGACTGCAATGAGGAGCAGGCTTTAGGGGACTTTAGCAGGAGAGGCTCAGGACAGGGTTTTGGGGAAATTATTCTAATTGCCTGGGAAAGAGAGAGAGAGAGATGGTGGAGGCACGGGGACAAGTTAGTGCTTTGGACAAGCAGTGAGTCGTGCCAAACCCTGACTCTGACGCCGCCTGGCTGTGTGACCTGGGGCAAGTGATTTAGCCTCTCTGGGTCTCAGTTTCCTCCTCTGTGAAATGGGAATGATATAGTACCAACCGACTGGGGTCGTTGTGTGGGCTAATTGAGTTAGTACGTGTAAAACACTCACAACGGTAACGGTAAATAATACCAGCTGCTTTCGTAAATATTAGCCTTTATTGCAAGATTCCAGGGGAGATGATGAAGGCTGGAGGTAGGGCACACTTGGGGAATACTGCAGAGGCAGAAATGACAGGCTCCCAGGACGGCTGCATGCGGCTCTCAGAGCCTCCCCCACCCCACCCCCCTGGACAGCCCAACAGCGACCGTCAAACTGCAGGTGGACGCCCGCTTGTGGGTTGTGAGATGAGTTCTGTGTTGCAACCAGCATCTTAAAAACGGAATCAACTAGGAAATAAGAAAGGGCATTAGTATACAAGGAGTGCTGTTTCGTGAAATTTCTGTTTCCATGGCACATGTGTGCGTGTCACGGGACACGGGGGGAAAGTATTTTCTCAGAGTGGGGAGCAGTCAAAACAGCAGGAAAGGGGTGAACAGAGACAGGATGTGGAGCGTGGAAAGATAAGGAGCTCATTTAAATTGAAATTCATCTTCGAGACGCCAGGGAGACATGCAAGTGCATTCTCCCCTCTGCATTGAAGTCCGGTTGCAGAAAGTACCGTTAATGTCCTCCTCCGCCCCCCCAGCATGCTCTCATCGGTGTCCCGAGAGGAGGTGTCCCCTGAGAGGTAGTGGCATTGTATGGGATCCCACCGCGAAGGATGTAATCTCTCCGTGGAAAATACTTCAATAAAGATGTGTTGGGCCATGCCCTATATCCATGTAGGATTTCCGAGGGGCCTCAGCCACAGCCCTTGCAGTCACGAGATGTTCCCGTGTGAGTGGGAGACAGAGGACGAGAGTGGGAGCAGGGACAATGCTGTCGGGGGCTCAGAGGCACCGCGGGACCAGCAGGTCTGTAGGATGCTATGGCCTCTTCGGAACGCATGTCCTTATTAGCGTGTCATGTGATCTCTACACTCCTGGGAAGACCTATCAGGAAACCCCACTTCCAGATGAGGGGCACAAGTTCAGAGGGGTGGGGGTGCCTGCTCAGGGTCCCTCCGAGACCACTTGGCCCAGCTACAGCCCTGAACCTCTAGTAATGTCCAGGTTTCAGAGCAAGTTTTGTAGGAGTGCGTGGATGAGTTTTTTCCTGCCTTGTGTACCTGGTATTTGCCGAGTGGCAGTTTTGCCCTCTTGTCCTGTTCCCAGGAAAGCATTTGCATATGCAAAGTGACCTCGTTTCTGTAGTGACCTGTGGTCGTTCTGAAAGCCGATAAAGACAGACCAGTCGGGTGATGGAGCTGATTCCGGGATAGCTGGGAGCGGTTTTCCTGCCAGGGAATCGGACTCCAGCTTCATCTGCCCCACATCCCCCAAGAACAAGCTGTCAGACAAAGTCTGCCGAGCCGTCCCCGGGCTTACCTCTTCTACTGTGCTCTGTGCTGTCTTCTGTAAGCTCCCCTGGGCCACAGCAGCGGCCAGCTCTCGGCACACACTAGGGCCTGAGACAGAGCTTAACATGGAGACAGTGCCACCCTCGTGGAATTGGGCAAGGACTCCCGTTTTCACCCTGGCCGGGTCACCCCGGTCCAGCTTACAGCTCCAGGGCTGGCAGAGGGCTGGGTCCAAGAACAGAGAGATGTGTTGTCCAGACCTTGAGAAAAAGCCTTGAGTCAGATACACGGAGGTTCGAATCCTGGCGGTAGTGACCTGTAGCACAGTGATACTGTGCTAGCCGCTTCTGAGCGTCCCAAGGGGTTAGTGACGGTGCCCAGTGCTTGGGGGTATGCACAATAAGGAACAGCTGCGTGCAGTGTCTCACCAGCCAGAAGCCAGGGCCGTCTGACCTTCGCAGGGCCAGGCATTAACCCTTTAGGGTTAGGGAAATGGAGAGATCTGAGAGGTCCTGGGTGGACGTGGGGAAACTCAGGTGGGTCCAGGCCACAGTTCTTTACAAACTGGTGTGGAGGTATTCAGTATTGAAACCACTGGTGCGGCCCTCTCCGTGTGCACCAGCTGATGCCCATGCGGCCCAGCACACAGTTTCCTTGCAAGGACCCAGGGAGCTCCCGGTGTGCAGGGTTCCTAGGAGGGTGAGGTGGGGGAGGCACTCCTCCCCTGCAAAATCTGCGCGGGCACCAAAAAACTCAGTAATGAAATAAATAATATTTGATGCAATATTTTAATGCAAAAATTAATGCATGGAAAAAAAAACCCATGCACAAAACATGGAAGTTTAAAATAAAGACAGTGTGAGCGACAGTGTGTCGGGGGCTGGCTTCCTGACGCCCTCATCCACCGCCAACTTGTAGGTTCTGGAGAAGGAGCGTGCGGCCCGGCGGCTGCGGGAGCGGCTGCGGCGCAAGGACGAGGCGCTGGGGCGGCAGGCGGCGGCCCTGGAGCGGGGTCGGCGGACCCAGCGGCTCCAGCTGGGCCTGTTGCGCGAGCAGGAGCGCGGCCTGCGGGAGCAGGTGCAGCGGCTGGAGCGGGACGTGCGGCGCCTCTGTCGCGCGGCTGGCCTCCTGCTGGCTGAGCTGGACGCCCCGGCCCCGGGCAGCCCCCGCCCCCGCCCCCTCGGCACGGCCGGCCCCCGGGGCGACCCCGGGGAGGCCGCGGAGCTGCGCGCCCTGCAAACGCGGGCGGAGCGTGGCGAGCGCGAGCGGGACGAGGCTGCGCGCCGGCTTCGGGAGCAGCGCGCCACGGAGCGCCGGCTCCGCGGGCAGCTGGAGGATCTGCGCTGCTGCGTCTATGAGCTCAAGCTGTCGGAGATCGGCCTGCAGGGCCAGGTGGAGGACCTCGCCCAGCAAAACCAGAGCCTGCGCGAGGCGCTGGGGGCCCAGGCCCCGGGGGAGAGAGCGCGCAGTGCCGCCGCTGCTGGTCCCTGCAGCCCGGTAAGTGGCCGCAACCCAGGGTGCGAGTGATTTTTCGATTTTTCTCTAACTTTAGCCTACAACCACGTGTTAATCACCAGCTCCTTCATTCCCCAGTCTTCCTCTTCATCCACTCATCCAACCGCAGCAGCCCCATCCATCCATCCTGGTTCCATCAGTCACCTACCCACCTAAATGCACAGCTAGTCATACACCTTCACCTACCCATCCTTCAGTGCAGTCACCCCACTAGCCATCTGTCCACCTTCTCATCCACCCATCCACCTGTCCACCACGGACCACCCCCTTGTTTGCACATCCATCCATCTGCTTTTCTACCTACCCTCCACCATCTCGTTCACCGTACCACCTGCCCGTCTACCCCTCCATCCAGCCACTCTACAGGGAGCCAACCAGCTACCCTTTACCCGCGTATCATCCGCTCCCTCCTGTCCATCCATGTCTCCAGCAGTTAGAGTCCCCGCTATGTGCCAGGCCCCGTGCCAGATGAGCCCCTTTGGGTGTGCACTATTGTGTAACTGCCATGTGCCCGTGAAGTCTTCCCAATCCATCCCCTCCGTCGAAGGTGACGACCCCTCTTCCACCTCCCGCACAGCCCCAAAGGGGGAGATGGTTCCCTGCCAGGGGTGCTGTATGTGCATCTTCATTTCTCCTCCGTTAGACTGTGAGCTCCTTGAGGGCAGGGTCTGTGTCTGATGGGTCTTTGTAGCCCACACCATCAGCACACAGAAGGTCCCCAAGACTAGCAGCGGAAAACACACAGGGTTGGGTCCCCTTCTGGTTCTCTTATTTACTAGCTGTGTGACTTTGGGCAAGTTTCTTAAGATCTGCAGGCAAGGGCAGATTGGACAGCTGTTTATTCATTTGACTGACAGAAGAATAAAAACTTACGTGTAAGATATTCCTGCTCTGTGCTCAGCACCCTCCTGGGAGTTTTCAAAGGCATTATTTCATTTAATGCTCAAGAAGACTATGAGGTGGGCACTCTTGGTATCCCCACCCCGCATGTAAGGAAATCGAGTCTCAGATCTGTTGTCACACAGCTAGGAGGGAACAGAACTGGAACTTGATCCAGATTTGTTGGGAGTCCAAAGCGCTCTGTTTCTCCTGCACCAGCCTGCCTTCCTGAAAAGAGAGAGTTAACTCAGCCCCTCCCAAGAGATCAAGATCCTGCTTCTTTCCACCAGGTCAATTTACATTTAAGGAGCAATCAGTGAGCAACCTTACCCAAAGAAGACTACTAGTTAAACAAACTAACAAAAAAAAGTCAAATTTTTCTTTGGGTAAGATAAATCTATTTCAAATTAGCTAGAATTTTAAATGCTCTACGGTGTCTCTCTGCTTAGATTATATTAATAATGAGTTTCCCTGTGGCCATTTAAAAAAAATTTATGTTCTTGTTTCTCTTCTGTGTGATCTATTCATTCTTCCTCTGTTCTATCCATCAGATAAAAGGAAACCAGTGTACATTTAATATTGGCACCTTATTGTAATTCTGGAAGATAAATCGTGATAGATGGAAATTGTCATTTATTGGGGCTGCTGTAATGAAGGACCATGAGCTGAGTGGTTTGAACAGCAGTTCTGGAACTTGAAGTCCAAAGTCAAGGTGTCAGCAGGGTTGGTTCTCTCTGAGACTGTGAGGGAGGGTCTGTTCCAGCCCCTCTGCTGGGCTGGTGGAAGCCATCTTCTTTCTGTGTCTTCCCAGTGTCTTCCCTGTCTGCACGTCTATCTCTGTGCCCAGTGTCCCCTTTTCATAAGGACACCGGTCACACGAATGGACCTCATCGTAACTAATTGCATCTGCAAAGACCCCATTTCCAAATCAGGTCACATTCTGAGATTCTGGAGATTAAGGCTTTAACTTGGGAATTCTGGGGGACACCATTCAACCCATGACAAGTGTCCCTCTGGATGAACAGTTATGAAGACCCGCATGGCGGTAAACTGTGGGTTCCAGTCCCTTGATGGTAGGAACATGTGCTCCTTCGCCAGCTTTGTGTGGGTGGATGCCGACGATCCCCAACACTCACTAGAGCATCTTTGTGCCAGACACTGTTTTCTGGGCTCTCTATCTGTCACTGATTTAGCCCATCCACGATCTTCAGAGGGAGGCACTATTTTATTCTCATTTCACAGCTGAGGAAGTAGGGGCACAGAGAGGCTCATTACCTGCCCAGGGTCACAGAGATACAAAGTGGTGGGGTTTGTGGTGCCCCTCCAGCGCATACTGGTCAGGGGCTTAGTAATTAGCATCTCATGGGTGCTCACTTGGTGCCTACGCTTGGCTTGGGCTTTAGCTGGGTACAGGGGCTGGAAAGTGCCCAAGACAGACCCCCGCCTGCACTGGATGACCAAACCATCTGAGTGCAGGGCGTGGGGCTGAGGAAGGGGCCTGACAGCCTGTGGGTCACTGCTGGGGGCCCTGGCATTTAGAATGGGGGCTGGACCCAGGACCATGGGGTGTGACAGTCTGCCAGGCTCTGTCTTACTCTCAGAGGGCTGTGACAGTCCTGACTTGGAGCATTTTGGAGTCTAAAAGGGCCATCTTGAGAGCAAGAGATGGGGAGATGTAAAGTGCCAGCCAGTTACTAGCTCGCGGGGAAGTGTAGCTGAGATTTCAAATTTAAATGCTAGAGCCTATTGATAACAAAATTGCCGGTGCCCTTCAGGGTCTTGGTGTAGAACTGAACACCTGAGAAACCGTAGGCAGAGTTCTGAGAACATTGCACGGGTGTGTGAATATTTGCTCCACTGTCCATGGCAAATGGAACCTTCCAGCGAGGGGACTACCTCACAATGGCAGTGCTGGAGGAAGGCCTAGAAACCAGGAAACCTGGAGCAGTGTCTAGCCCCGGGCAGGTGTGCATCGGATAGAAAACCATTACAAATCATCAGGGAGCCCCGTCCCCCCCCACGCAGTGGCCCATTGGATACGTCTGATGACTCCCGCTGGGCGTCGAGGTGTGAGTTATGGTGATGTTAATCATCATGGGAAGATGTTTTACTTGCTTCGTATTTACAAACACTTTTCCAAACAGGATCTCATCAGTGCTGAGGTAGCCAGGCAGGGATCTGCATCCTTGTACCCACCCCACAGTCCAGGGGAGGCACATGACTTGCCTGGGATCACAACTTGCCAGTTTCCAGAGCAGATCACTCGGGACCCAGGTCCCTGAAGGAACGGGCCACGGCAGGGACAACCCCTGGCCTGGGGAGCTGTCTGGGGAGGGGGTTTCTGCTCAGGGTGTGGGTGAAAGGAAATTTAAAAGGACTGTGGTTTGCAAGACAAGAAAGGCCTGCCTGCGGATGTGCCCACTTTCTAGCGAGCGTGCCCTGAGTACCTGCCATGTCGCAGGCAGCGTGCGGGCACCGGGGCTGGAAGGGTGAGCCCGCTCTTTGAAAGCTTATAGGGGAGACAGACACAGGTGCGGCGGTGGAGACTTGGTCTGCAGACTGCTGCGGCAGGGGACAGCCCCGGGACCGTGGCCTGGCCTAGAGGGAGGCTTGTGCAGGGAGATGGGAAGCCACACACTTACAAATGCCAGTGTCAGGCTGTCGTGCCCGAGCTGAGATCCTGCTCCTGGTGACGGTAGCGTCGGGAATGCGGACGCTGTTGGAGCCTCTCTGCCCGGCAGTGTGGGCAGAGCGACCCCTGGTGGCGATTACGAGAATCGTTTCCTTGTTGGGCAGGTCCCAGGCGGCCCCTCCTGGCTCACTCTGCGTCTGTGCAGAGGTGACTCTTGCACACTTGGTATCAGGGGCTTTCACACAGGTGAGTGATGTCAAAAAAATAACGTAGCAAAGCCACAAAGGTACAAGTAATGTACAAGGAAATAAGAATGGTTAGTGGCCTTATGCAGAGATATCAAATGTGTTAGTTACAAAATAAATACGGGAAAGCTCGAGATTCTGTTCTATTCTGAATATTTGTCAGATGTTAAAGGCACCTCGGCACTGTTTATAGTTGGTGAACATTGGAAACTACCTAAATGTCCCATGAGAAGGAACGGCCTTTGTAAGTGAAGGCGTTCCATACGTCAGCGGTTATTAGACGGCTATAAAACACCACATTACAGAGGAACTTGTGGGGACATGGTCCTTCGATATCATCACATGAGAAATGCACAAAGCAAAAATGGACATTCTGTAGAAACAGACTTTTGGAAGAATTTAAATGTCTCTGCAAAGAAGAAAGCCCGGAAGGGTATATTCTTTTTTTTTTTTTTAAGATTTTTTAAAAATTTATTTATTAGAGAGAGAGGGAGAGCATGAGAGGGGGGAAGGTCAGAGGGAGAAGCAGACTCCCCGCCGAGCAGGGAGCCCGATGTGGGACTCGATCCCGGGACTCCAGGATCATGACCTGAGCCAAAGGCAGTCTCTTAACCAACTGAGCCACCCAGGTGCCCCAAAAGGGTATATTCTAACACATGGATCATGTTTGTGTCTGGATTGCTCTGTATTCCTCATGTTCTTCTTTTTGCTTATCTTTCAAAATAATTGCACATGAAAGCTAAATTGCTGTGAAATTGGAGGTCACTGCTCCCGTGAGTAAAGGAGGGCAGGAAGAGTTGACCAGACTGAGCAGAGAGGGGTCGACAGGGTGAGAGAAAGCCCGGATCCAGTTCAAGACCTGCGCTCTGGTTCTGTTCTCCCATCCCGTGTGCTGTGTGATCTCGGACAAGTCACTCTCCCTCTCTGAGCAGTGATTTTGTCACTTGTCACATGAAGGGGGGGTAGCATCGTCTTCTATGATGGCCCCTCCTCCCCATCAGGTCACCTCCCCGAGGCAGGGGTTCTGAGTTTTATCCATGGTGGCATCCCCAGCTCCAGAACAGGGCCTGTCCCTTAGCTGATGCTCAGGAAGTATTTGTGGAACCGAGCTGAAGTCAGCTTGGGCATCGGAAGGAAATCCAAACGGCATAGAATGGTGCGGCAGAGTTGGTCTTTATGCTGCCCTCCCAGCTCTCCTTGGCCCGCTCCTTTGTCCTCCTTGCTATCGCTCTCCTGCTGGCTTCCAAGCGGAGTTTCTGTTTCTCCCATTCTCCATCTGGTTCCCTCCTCTTCCTCTCATTCCTTTCTCTTCTGCCCTCTCTCTCCTCCACTTCCCTTCTCTGCCTCTTTCCAGTGGTGCCCATGAGACACTGGCAGAAGTGCTTCATTCTGATCACGCGGGAAGCAGGCGGATCAATGCAAGAGGCGGCACCACGCACCGCGGGTCAGTGGGCCTGGCGCCCACAGCACGATGCTGGCACCCAGGCCCGTCTGGCTGCAGGGGCTGTGGGCTGAGGCCCTGCTTTGTGACCGTTACAAGCTTTTGGGTGATTCTACGGTGCGGCCAGTGTTGAGATTCCTGGTCTGTGAGGATGCTGGACATGACACAGACAACGGGAAGGTCCCAAACTCAGCGTTAGGAGGAGATGCTTGAGGGAGAGAGCGGACTTAATTTGGGGGAGGGCCAGGGAAGGCCTTGTGGAGGATTTGGCCTTTAAGCTGAGCCCAGAGGGGAGCTGGTTAGCTGGGCAGAGGGGCAGAAGGAGAGGCAGACAGCAGGCACTGGGGGCGCAGGGCTCTGACACGGGGGGGAGCAGGGTCCCTTTAAGGAGCAGAATGAGGGTGGGGGCGATGTCCCCGGGCAGCGGTTTTCTCTTTCCGTATAGTGGGAAGCTTCAAAGGTTGGAAACAGGAGAACCACCTGATCCTGTTTCTGTTTCAGTGGGATTGCTCTGATGCTGAGTGGGGTGTGGAAGGGAGGGGCAGAGAGTGAGGTGCAGGCAACCCACATCCTTCCTAGGAAGACGTGCCATCCAGGCAGAAGGAACAGCATATGCAGAGGTGCAGAGGCAGGCACGAACCAGGGTGGGGAGGGGCAGGGAGGCTGCCATGAGCAGAAACCCGAGTGAGGAGCATCAGGGGCACCCCTGGCAGCCATGGATGGCCTACAGTACCCCACTGCAGCATTGAACTCATCCCAGACTGGGGGGAGCCAAGGGACGCCTTGTAGGTGGGAGAGTGCATGCCAGCAGAGCTCCCTGGCACTGCGAGCAGGACTGGGGGGCAGGGGAAGAAGGAGGCCTAGCTGGGAGTCGATGCAGGGCTCTGCTGAGAGCAGGTGAGGAGCTGGGGGGCAGGTGAGAAGGGGACGGACAGGTGTTACCTATTCACTTCTGTTTCCCCCCTCACCTAGAATAGCACCTGACACACAGTCAGAGCCTAATAAGTGCTTGCTGAGTAAGTGCTGAGCACCTGTCTTTCTGCAGGTTCTGCCTTTCCATCTAACTATCAAACATTTATTAAGCACCTAACGTGTGTCAGGCTAAGGTGGGGGTGCAGACCAGGTGAAGCCACGTTGAAGGCCTGAAGGACTCATGGTCTAGTGGGGGAGGCAGCAAGGGAAGCAAATAACAGCCATTAGAACCTGGCTAGAAGGGGCGGGGGGGTCTTCCCCAGACTCGTCCCCAGCCCCTCGTGGACGATGGGTCAGAGCTGAGCTGTCCCTAAATAATGCTCTGCAGGGTGGGAGCCGGCTCAGGGAGGCTCCTCCCTGCACACCGGGCTTGCCTTTTGGGAGAGGCCAGGGGGAGGGGGTGCCGCCCGGAGACACCCGACTGCAGCATTGGGGACTTGTTGACGGTTGAGGGACAGGTCCGCCCGGAGCCCCTGGGCAGACCCCTGCCTCTGCTGTATGGGACCCAGAGGAAGGAGAGGACCTGGGAGCCTGTGGTGCCCCGCTGGGGAGCCCAGACGCATCTTGGCTGGACAGACAAGCTCCCCAGAGAATGGGCTGCCGCGCCTCATGTCTGCTGAGCAGAGAGGTGCTAGCAGGAGGGAGTTTGGCCCGCAGGACCAGGAGCACAAGGCCACGGTCAGGCCGCGTGCCCTCTGCTTTCCTCAGCAGGGGTGGGGATCTGGCTCCCTCCTGGAGTCGCTGGGGCTGGGCTGGGCTCGGAGGGAACCCTTCCGCTGTGAGGACACTCACCAGCTCTCTTCCTGTGTCTTCCTCAAGGATGCTCTGAGCCGTATTCAGGATGAACCACTGTCCCCGGCCAGGGAGGACGCACGGGATGCCTGCAGAAGACAAGGCCCGCAAGCCCCCCTCTGCTCCGCCCGTGCCGCTGGACCGGGGGGCTCTGCAGGTGTGTGGGGTACCTGCAGGGACACCAGCTGACAGGCTAGCTCACCTAGGACGATGTGCCGGGGGCCGGGGGCGGGGGGACTGCCCGCTCCTCAGACAGGAAGCTGAGGCTCAGAGAGGTAGTGTCGCTTGCTTGATGTCACACAGCTGGAGAAGGTGGGCTTAGAGCCTCAACGTCCATGACAAGGCCCTTGACTTGGGCTCAGCTGACCGGTGGGCTCACTCCTGTTAGCACCTCACCGCCCGTGCCAGCGCGGGGCGGCGGTGTCTCGGAGGAGGGCTCTTTGCAGGAGGCCATGGGATGACTGTCCTATCCCCACCCCACTCCTGACAGCTCAGGTGTGCGACAGGTGCGAGGTTTCTGGGCGCTGCTGGGGCTGGGGAGCCCCTTGTCCCTGACTTGTCCCTAATGGGAACCAGTGTCTCTGATCACAGTCTCGGGCACGGCTTCCGGATTCCCTGTGACAAAAGCCACTATACTCGGGGAGCCCCAAAGCCACGATGTCCCACTGGGAGTCTGTGGCTTACTTACAGTCTGCCAAGGCCGAATGCGGTTAGAGATGAGGGGGTTATTTATAGCCAGCAGTGCCGCTGACCCACACAGCTGTCATTCCCCCACTATCCTATTTCTGGGGGACAGAGCTGGCAAGTCACATGGTCAAATTTGTCCTCGGCGAAGAAGGAGGGGCCCGTCTGGTGGTGAAGCCAAGACCAGCTCCTTTCTGCATGCCTGCTGTGCGGGCGGGGCTGGAGGCAGGGGATTAGGACCCTGTGGGACCCTGAGGGTGCCCGGGTTGAGGGAGGTGTCATGGGATTTGCCACCTGTGTGAGCTTCGTGGTCGGCAAAGGTGGCTTCCAGACCCAGTCCACTGCGCGTCAGAGGACAGTCATTCCCAGTCTCCAAGCCGTGGTTTCCTTACCTGGCAGGTGGTGGTGATCCTTAGGCCGCCTCTGGGGCTCGAGCGCCTTGAGTCAGTGAGAAGTGCCAGGTCATCCCAAGAGCTGGGGGCTCAGTCGCTAGTGGCAGTTGTGACAAAACTCCCAGGAGGGTCTCATTAACTCCTGGGGTCCTCTCGCCTCCCAGGCCAGCCCTCTGAGGGCCACTGCTCCTGGGGATGCGTCGGGGCTGGACAAGGCCCCTCTGTTTTGGTGCCAGGTCTGGAGACCACGGATGAGTCCCTGGAAGACGTCACAGGATCTGACTGTGGACCGGTGAGGCCGGAGGCTTCCCGTGTGCCCCGGGGTGCCAGCCGGGTCTGACCAGCCCTACTGCATGTGGGAGGTGGGAGAAGGGGCTAAAGAAGGGTTTGGAAGATAATTGAGAGGGAGGTTTGAGGAAACAGAATGGATTACTTGCATTGAAGAAGTGTATGTAAAAATATAGTTTAAAATATCTATGAAATGCATCTTGGGGGCCTGGCACTGGTCTAGGCCCAGGGCCCCGGCCCTCGGAGCGGACCGTCTACACCGCCCATCCACTGAAGCCTTCCATGACAATGGAAATGTGCTACGCCTGTGCCGTGCAGAAGGGGAGCCATGAACCCCAAGCTTCTGAGCTCTTGAAACATGGCTGGTGGCCTGAGGCTACGTGTTGGACCTGCAGGGATAAAGGGGGGAGGCAGTGCACACACAGATACACAGCAGGCTGTGAGAGGGTGGGAGCGCAGTAAAGGGGAACACACACAGCGTGGTGAAATGACCAGGGGGCTGCTGGAGGAAGTAATGTCTGAGCAGAGATGTGAATGGATGGAGGGTGAACCACGAGGGGATCCGGGGAAGGATATTCTGGGCAGAGGGGAGAGCAGGTGCAAAGGCCCTGGGGTGGTGTTGGGCTCGGTATGTTAGGGAGGCCTATAAGGCCAGGTGAGGAAACACCAAGAGCATCAGGAGATGAGGTCACAGAGGTGTGGGGGGCTAAATGGAGGAAGGGGCTGCTTCATACCTTCTCTTCTCTTCCCGTCCCTAGCCGACTCCTGCTGAGCCTAGCTTGGATGAACAGGCTCTCCTTCTCCTCTGTGGCTGCCCCCCGGGGCAGTACAGGGACGGCTCACCCCTCCCCGTGGAGCTGGCCTGGATTTTGGGGCAGAGGCTAGCAGCTGCCCAGTCCCAGGGGTCCTTTCTCCTGGTGCAGACGTCCACACTCCCTCCCTGGGGGCCAGCCAGAGACCCCTCTTCCCTGCTGCCACTGCTCCAGGAGGCTTCTCCACAAGAATCCCAAATGCAACAGGTGCTGGATGCCAGAGCCATAGGACAGCCACGTCGGGATCATCACTGGGCAAGGACCCCCAAAGCCCCCCTCTGCCAGGAGTCCCCACAGACTTCAAGTCGGCGATTTCCCAGGAGAGGGCCCAGAGGTCTGAAAGACCCTCGGAAAGACGGAGGAGGACCAGAGTGGAGAATGGAAGAGCAGGGGGTGAGGCAGGCCTGGGGCAGGAAGGAGGAAGACGTCCACCGAGACGGGAGCAAGCTAAGTCAGGAAAGCCGAGTGAACCCGAACTTGCGGGGTGGTGTGCGCATCGAGAACGGGGCTTTAGAAACCCAGGCCTCTGCCTCCTGCCCTTGGCCCAGGCCAAATCTCCCACTGCCTCTTCTACAGGAGGTCTCAGTGTCAACGGAGGGGCCCAAACCCCTGAGTGGGAGGGGGAGGGTGGGAGGGCTTTCATCAGAGGAGGAGGAAGAGCACCCCACAGCCAGGGCCCGGGGTGCCCAGAGGCTGTCTCCAGCCAGTGCTCAGCTCCTTGCAGGGCAGGGCAAGAAGGAAACTCTTGTGTGGGCTGGAAAGGCTCTGCATCTGCAAGAGGAAAGCCCTGGGGACGAAGGGCAAGAAGAGAAGGAGGAGGAGGCATCGCCTCTAGAAGGGTCCAGTCTGGGCCATGGGGATGTCCCGGAGGAGCCTGGCCCCGTGGAACGTGCTGGCCAGGATATGTTCTTCTTAGTGGCAGAGGGAGGTCTGACACCGGCTCCCGGATTGACCTTTTCACCCAAGGGAACTGAATCCACCAGTAACCCGTGGGCTCTGAGCAAAGGACCTGGCAGTTCTGAGCTCAGACTAGACGAATTTGAAAAGGAGATGGAAGCTTGTTTCCAGCAACTCTCCATCCTGGAGCTTGAGGGTGGGGGGCGGTGGCCGCAAGCCTCCACGCTAGCGGGAGAGAGCAGGAACTTGCCTTGGAAATGGCCCCACTGCCAGGGGAAGGCTTACTCCCGGCAGGCTTTGGGAAACCAGGGCTTGGATATTTGTTTGGCCAGGGAAGTCAAACCCAGGGAGGTTAGTGAAGAGATTAGACCAGGAGAGACGGAGGCCTTGGGAGCCAGCGCGGTTCTTCCTGGGATGGTGCCTGATTTGGATGACGTGAGTCTGCGTCCCGAGGGGCCTGCTGAGCTGGGTCGGAAACGGCCACCAAGAGCCCTTGAAAGGCAGAAGAGAAGGTTCCAGCAGCTCATTTCTGGACTGAAAAAAGAGAGAAGCCAGGTTTTACATGACAACGCCAAGCTTTGGGGCGACCGAGAGAGATGCCGTAGAAAACTACGCATCCTTGAAAAAGAGAGGGACAGAAATGGGACAAAGATCGCCATGCTTGAACAGGAAAACAGCACACTGTTAGGGGACATCTCTCACTTAAAGGGGGAGCTGGACCAATGCTGGCAGGTCATTTCCGACCTTGAAGACTGCAACGGGAAAAGTTACGGCAAAATTTCGGAGCTCGAACAGGAGAACGAGAAGCTGAAAAGTCACGTGGCCCAGCTTCACAAAGCCACATGGGAGAGCCTCAGAAAATCCAAAGGTGTGATGGAGCACGTCACCGTGGGAAACCAGGAGCTCAAGGCACTGATCTCGGAGCTCAGGGTCGGTTACAAGGAGCTGATGAAGGGCGTAGTGCTGGGATTAGAAGACACGGTCCGGGCCTTCAGGGGGGAGAATGCCCACCTTCTGCACAGGATCCGCGTCCTGGAGACGGAAGTCGCGGTGGGGGCGAGCACCGCGGTGGGCCGTGTGGTGAGAGCAGAGGAGGGTCTGCAGGGGGAAAGCAAGATGCAGGGGGACAAGGGGAACGTTGTGGAAAGGGGGGTGCAGGTGACTCGGCTCTCAGGGCAACTGACCCCAAGAACCCACGGGCTGCCCTTGGAGGAGAAATCGGGTCCAGCTGACAGGTGGATGGGGCCTTCCTTAGGCATGGAGAATTCCAGATACGATGTCAATTCTGGCGCTCAGTCCTTGGTCTGGGGAGGTGCCGAAGTGTCCAGTGCCCCTCAAGGACACATCAATGGAGCAGGAGTAAAAGAAGCACATTTGGAAGAGGAGGAGGAAAGACCAGGGTGTTCTGCGGGCCCAGGGCAAGCTCCGACCACCCCAAGCAATGGCCCCCAGGTAGGTTGATAATGCACAGCTGCTGCCTCGGCCTCTTGCTAGCTGTCTAGACTGCTGACCACCCCCTTTCCTCAGGGGAGGCTCCCCAGGCAGCCCTCGGGGGAGGTACCGCATCATCCCCACTTAGCAGAGAAGGAGGGCACAGGGATGTTGAGTACCGGGCAGTCATGCGGCAGGAGGGGCGGGGCTGGGACTGCCACCTGGGCACTCGCCCCCTGTGTTCCTGCACACTGCCTGGGACACTAGCCCGCCCCCTCCTTGGGCTGTTCCGCTGGGTATCGGGTGGGACAGCGGAGGGGCGGTGTTGGCACTTCAAGATCAGAGCTCATGTTTTCAGATCCAAGAGTTTATCAGGCAGTCCAAGTCCTAAGTCTGCACATTGGGTCTCTCTCTCTCTCTCTTTTTCAGATGTAATTGACATATAACATTGTATAAGCTTAAGGTGCACGATGTGTCGACCTGATACATTTATGTATTTCAATATGATTATCACCATAGGTTGGCTAACACCTCAATCATCCTCCGTGTTGGGTCTTAAAAAGGACAATGGAAAGAGCAGGGACTTAGGACTTAATCGGGGGTCAAACCCAGCTCTGCACTTAACCACATCTGTGATTTGGCCAAGACATGGGCATCCCTGAGTCATTGTCCACACGTATGGAGGGTTCTCGCTGTTCAGGAATCCCAGGATGAAATGCTCATGATATTCTCACTGTGGTCTTTGATGTCTGTAAGATGTTCAGTGTCAAGCCCTTTGTACCCACTCATTCATTCTCTCCCAGTCTCTCTCTCTCCCCCTTTCCCTCCCTCCCCCCGCCCCCCCTGCCCCTTGGCAATTTTATCAGTCATTTTAGAAGATCCCTTTGGGTTTTGTCAGTTTTCTTTATTGTATGTATTTTATTTCCCTGGATTCCATTTATACCTTCATTCTTCCCTTTCTTTCACTTTCTTTTGATTTAGTTAGCTGTTTTTTTTTTTTTTTTTGCTTCCTGTGTTGAAAGCTTAGATCATTGATTTTCAGCTGTTCTTTTGTGATCTATGCACTTACATCTCTGCATGTCTCTCTGAGCACTGTTTCAGCTACGTCCCACACATTTTGATATGTTGTGCTTTTATGTCCGTTCACTTCAAAGCACTTTTTAGTTTCCATCTGTGACGTCTCCCTTCACCCATGGGTGATTTAGAAGTGTGTTGCTGAATTTCCAAGCACCTGCTGAATTTTTTCGTTATATTTTTGTTCCTGATTTGTAGTTTTATTTCACTGTTGTCAGAAAACATAACTATATTATTATTTTTTAAAGATTTTATTTATTTATTTGACAGAGAGAGACATGGCGAAAGCAGGAACACAAGCAGGGGGAGCGGGAGAGGGAGAAGCAGGCTTCCCGCCAAGCAGGGAGCCCGATGTGGGACTCGATCCCAGGACCCTGGGATCATGACCTGAGCCGAAGGCAGACGCTTAACGACTGAGCCACCCAGGGGCCCATAACTATATTATTTTAATTATTTTTAAATTTGAGATTTATTCTGTTGACCAGGTTATGGTCTATTTGGGTAAATATTCTGGGTGTCCTTGTAGAGAATGAATAGTTTGCCGTTGTTGAGTATTGTGATGGGGCCAAGCTGGTTAATTGTGCTGATCAGATCTACTGATGGGCCAGCTATTTGCTTTGTTATTTACCCAGATATGTTTGCAATCTCTGAATGTGCATTTGTGTATTTCTTCTTCTGGTTATGTTAGTTTTGATTCATATATCTGGATATTATTTATGAGATACATGCAGACTTACAATTATGTTTTCCTGCTGACTTGACTCTTTGATCATGATGAAATGCCCCTCATTACCTCCCATGCTTCTTGACCAAATTGCGCTTCGTCTGATATGGAAGTAGTCACATCAGTTTCTTTCCCTTAGTGTTTTCATGGAATCTAACTTCTTTTAGACCATCCACCCTTTTGCATTCGACCTGTGGGCATCTTTATATTTAGAGTGTGTTTCTTTGAAACAGCATGTGGCTGGTTTGTTTTTGTTTGGCTCAGTTTTGCAATCTCTGCTTTTCACTTGGGGTGTTTGGTCCACATATATTTCATACATGTGATGCTAGAATTGGGTGTTTGTCTCCCTTGTTACCATGTATTTTCTTTGTTCCGTTCTATTTCTCCTTTCTTACCTTTGTTTTTGGTATGAGTAAGTATTTTCTCTTATTCCTTTGTCTTCTCCATTAGCTCATTCTGCTATACATTTTAGTATCATTCCTTCAGTGCTTACCCTAGAGATTTCAGAATGTATCTATTCATTATTTAAATGTACCCTAAATTAGTACTTTTACCATATAATACAGAAATCCCAAATAAATTAATAATTGTTAATAAATAATGCAAAATTTTTAATAGTTTATTTCCATTTACTCTTTCTCTTTTCCTCATTTTTGTCATATGTATTATGCCCATGGATGATAAACTTCATAAGGCATTGTTACTATTGTTATTCCAGGCAAGCGATAATCTTCTACATTTACTGGATCTCCCACACGGTCCTGTGCTGTCCATTCTTGCTCTCACTCCTGGGGATCTGTTTTCCTTCTGCCTAAAGAGTTTGTCATTTCTCAGAGTGAGGATCTGCCGGTGATGAATTCTCTCCTATCTCTTTTTATGAAAACAAACTTCAACTTCCACTTTTAAGAGATATTATCCCCCCTGCTGGATTCAGAATTTTAGGTAGGCAGAGATTTCCCCCTCTTAACACTTTGAAGATCTCATTGCATTGCCTTCTGGCTCCCACAGTTTCTGTTAAAAAAAAATTGGTTGTTTTTGTCACGGTTTTTTTGTTTGGTTTTGTTTTCCTGAAGTAAGTGTGTTATTTTCTCTCTGGCTGCCTTTAAGATTTCCTTCTTATCTTTGGGTTTTGGCAATTTGACTGTGATGGGCCTGGTGTGGTTTTATTTGTATTTATCCTGTTTGGATTTTTATGAGCTTCTTAAAATCGTAGATTCAAGTCTTTTATCATATTTGGAGAATTTTTGGTTATTATTTATTCAGATATTTATTCTGTCCTATTTTCCTCTTGTTTCCTAGAATCCAGACTTTTTGATTATATCCCACATCTTTTGAAACTGTTCTATTTTTCCCCCTTTTTTAACCTTTGTGCATTAGTTTGAATTTTCTATTGACTCGTTATTTAGTTCACTAATTCAGTATTCTGTTGTATCCTATCTTCTGATAATTTCATCCAAGGAGTTCTTAATTTCACTTGTTATATTTTGCAACTCTAGGATATACATTTTATCCTTTTTAAGAGATCCTCATTCTCTATTGAAATACTCCCATCTTTTCATTCATTTCATCTATCTTTCCTATATTTTTAAAAATATATAATCATAGTTATTTTGAAGGTCTTGTCTGCTAATGCCAGTATCTGGATTATCTCTGGGTCTGTTTTTATCGACTATTTTATTTCTTGGTTAAGTCCCATTTTCCAGCTTCTTCACATGTCTAGTGATTTTTTAAAAAATTTTATGTTGGACATCATGTGGGATATCTGGTAGAGATTCCTGGGTGTTATCTCCTGCTAGAGAATGTTGAGTGCCTTCTGCTCTGGCAGGTGGAAGGGTCAGCAGACCAGATCATTCCTGGGCAGGTATATGTTAGTTTCAACCCAGTCCTAGGGCCTGATTTTCCTCCTGGGGCATGACCTTTCAGGGGCAGCTGCTGAGTCCCCTGAGTATTCACTGAGGACACCAATTTGGGCTCAGCCAGAACTCTGCCATCTTGGCAGCAGTGTGAGACCTCTGAAGTCTCTTCAGCAATTGGCCTGCCAGCTTCTCTTCTCTGCTAGGCCTCCAAACCCCACACTGTGCTGCCCAGCATAGGATTCAGCCATGGATCCAGCAGGCATTTCTAGGGAGGTACCTGGCTCTCTCCTTTCTGTTACTTTGCTCCACAGACCCAGCTATCAGAGCATCTCTGAACTCCAGCCTCTGAGTCCCCCATCAAGCAGGACCACCCCTCTCAGCTTGGGCTCCCACTCCTGAACCATGGTTTGGAAAATGCTGCAGAGAGAAATCCAGAGAGAATGTGGAGCTCGCCTTGATGTGCATCCTTTCCCTCAAGGATTGTAGCCCTGCATTGGCGGCACTCGATGCTTGCAAAGAATTGTTTTATGCATTTCCCCAGATTTTGTAGTTGTCCAATCTCAGCTGGTCAGACCTGGTAGAAACTGGACTCTGAGGAGAGGAATATCGAGCTGAGCGTTTCAAGGTGGGAAAAGGGGCGGCAGATGAAGAGCTTTTCAGGCAGAGGGAGAAGCAAGTGGCCAGTCCCGAGGCAGGAATGAACCTGGCTCATAGGAAAAAAAACAAAGTAGCCAGCGTGGCGGGATCACGTGGCAAGGGTGGGGTGTGCTGTGAGATGGAGCAGAGCTCAGATGGCCTGCAGGCCCCAGTTATGATCCTTTCTAAATGCAGTGGGAAGCCGCTGGGGGCTTTTAAGCAGGAGAACAACGTGGTTCAATTTCTTTTGTAAAAAGATCATTGTCTACTGGGAGGAAGAGGGCCAGGGGGACGTGGGAACACAGTCAAGACAACTCTGTAGTCAAGAAATAATGCCAGGATAGAGGGAACTACAAGAAGGGAGGATTCCAGACAAAAACCAGAGTTGAAGGAAATGAGGTTTGTTGATGCACAGGGGACAGAGGACAAGAAACCTTCCCCATTTCATCCTCCCAAGTCACAGACTTGATCATGTTGCTATTTTGCTTAAAATGCTTCTGTCTCTTCCTCTTGTACTTGGTGTGAAATCCCAGTTCCTTCTGGTGAATTCTAATCCAGGCCTGGGGAGCCTTAGCTGTCGCTGTTCACCTCCCACCCTCCGCCCTCCGGCATCCTTGCTCGGCCCCTCCTCTACCCCAGCCTTCTCCTGGGAACTGCCGCACATCCTCGGGGTCTCCTTTTGGGGGGACAGCGCCTCCCAGGGCCACAGGATGGGCTCATGCAGAGGTGTGACGCCATTTTCATAGCTTGTCATTGGTCCTAGTGGGAGCATCTATGCCATGGGAATCAGCAGATGCTACGGATTCGCGAGCCCCTCGACCAGCCCAGAGAAGAGTGGTTGCCTCCTGGCTTAGTGCCTCCTGACTTCCCCTTGTCGTGCTGTGTCGAATGGCCTGTTTCTGTGTCGGTCTCCCCCACCAGAGTTCCCCGAGGACCGTGGGCACCATGGCTCTCAGCCCACGGAGAGCATGTGGCTGGGGCCAGTGCCGATCATGCCCCTTTGGGAGCAAGTGGGTCGTGGGGCCCATCACAAGGCTGCTGGGTGGTGCCGTCCCATGTGGCAGGCAGGGCTGGCCCCCACCCCACACCCCACATGCCCATTCTCTTTAGAACGTACTGGGGGATCCAGTAGAACATACTCTTAGGATCCTTGGGGTGAACCCCTTGTCCAAGTCACTGGGGAGGGGACGCAGCGAAGGCACCAAACTTCCGAGAAAGGCCAAGTTGTTTTGCAAGTCTTAGAGCTGGATTTCATGAAACCATCCGGAGCACCCATCTGTTCTTGACAGGGCCAGCCTGTGCATCTCAGGCCCACGCTCTGTGAATTTCTATTAATTAGGAGAAAACCACATTCTGCTCTTGGATTTCTTTACTAACGAGGGGGAGTCCTCATCAGCCACGAGGCACGTTGATTCTGTCCTCGCACTGGCCTCTCTCTCCTCTCCCAGCAGAATGGCTCAGCATCTGCCCCCCTGCTCACAACCAGGCCAAGAGCACAAGGCAGAGATGACCTTGGCAGGCCTCACCTTCCTAGGGTGGCAGGTGCTTTAAATGAAGGGTGGACTGCCACGGCCAAAGGAAGGGAGTGTGAAAAGCCTCTGAGCTTCTGGGTTCCTGTGCACAGAGCCTGATGATGAGCAGTGCTGCAGCTTCCTAGGCCACTGTAGCATGTGAATTGTTTAATGATGCTCAGACCCTAGGCCCAGAAAATCCCCCGCTGGTGATCTCAGGGAAGGACTCAGAGGTCCGTCCAGTAGTTATGTGGAAGGCTGTTTTTGACAACCCCAACCACAGCAGGAAAGTTTTAGAATGCCCCGAGCATTCAGCATGCCACAGAATGTATGCTCACAATGGTGTTTTCAACATCCTTTTATAATACGGAAAAATGCTCCTGACATGGTATTGAGGGAGAAAAGCAGGATACCAAAGATGTAAATGGTCTGTTAAATGTTATGTAGAGAAAATGTATGGGTGTGTCTGTGTGTATATATGCATCTATGTGTGGGTGGAAGTTATTAAAAAATAAAACCTGAGAATCCAGAACCACTGGGGGAAGCAGCATTACTACTATCCAGCCACCCCCCCCCCAGAGTGCTAAATCACCTCTCCTTCCCACCTTTCTGCCTCCCAGAAACTCCCCATGACATCCATATGAAACCCACTCATGTCTGACCCAAAAAGAGTGAGAGACCATTTTGTACTGATTTAAGAAAAGCGTTTGGGGCGGGGGGGGAATGCAGTATCCTCTGTTTTATATAAACGGAGGATGCTTTAATGTAATAAGCATCTCCTAATTGGATTTGAACCTTAAATTCCATTCATTATACTTTTTTTTTTTTTTTTTTTTTTTTTTTTTTTTTTTTTTTTTTT
>NW_022589706.1:391753-458686 GCF_004348235.1 Phoca vitulina
ATATATATATCTGAATATATATATACACAGACACGCACACACATATATAGCTGAAAATCACATTCTAGAATGTTCTGCTATGATTCCCCAGACCCTCTCCAACACCCACCCCTCCACTCAAAAACCCCAGCATGGCCACACACTCACATGTGCACATGCATAGATGCATAGCAAAAAGACTGGGAAAAAAATATATGGATAATAATGATTATTTTGGCTAATAGGACTTGGGGTGATTTCTGTTCCTTTATTTTCTAAAAATGTTGACCTGAGAAAAAATGTAAGCCAGAAAAAAAAATTGAGAAGGAAAACAGGTCCTTTGTTTGCTGAGACAAATTACTTGGAAGCTAAGCTAACCTAAGCATTTCAATCGGATGGGTGATTTCCACAGCTGCGGGACCCAGAGGCGGACCCCCCCACGGAGGACCTGAGGCTGCGCGTGGGGCGGCTCCAGCACCGGGTGCTGACCCTGCAGTGCCAACTCAGAGACCAGGCGTCTGCCCACCTCCAGCTGCAGGTGGCGCTCGGGGAAGCCGCCCATCTCCGGGACCAGCTCCAGGGTGAGGTAGGCTCGAGCCACGCTTCCTTTCCCACCTGTAAACGAAATGGGCCCATGCTCCAGGAAGTTTTGTTTTTGTTTTTATTTATTTTTTTTAAGATTGTATTTATTTATTTACTTGAGAGAAAGAGCAAGCATGAATTGGGGGACACGAGGGAGAAGGAGACAGACCCCCTGCTGAGCAGGAAGCCCGATGCAGGGCTCAATCCTAAGACCCTGAGATCATGACCTGAGCCGAAAGCAGACGCTTAACCTAACTGGCTGAGCCACCCAGGCATCCCTCTGGGAAGTTTTGAAGATAGAAAAAAGAGTCAGGCAAAATCTCACCATTCCCAGCATTTTGATAGTATTTATGAGATTTCCAAGGTAAAGAGCAGTATGCGGAAGGAAGCGAGGCCTGTAATCCCTCAACCGGCCAACTTCTGTTCCATCTGAAACTCGTATACATGCGTTTTTCTAGAAAGTCTAACTAGTTTTCAAATGTTACATAAATAGGAGTGAAGTGAGAGTGATTTTATGAAAGGGCAGAGAGATCCTTGTCGATGTGAAAGCGTTCGTTATCTTATCTGTGATGATGGAGATACGAACTTTCGTGGGAGATAAAATTGCACAGAACTTAGTACATACATATACACACAGGACAAGCAGAACTAGAGAAATCGGAGCACGATTGTTAACCATATAATTGACATTATAGGGTTGTAATATACTATAGTTTTGCAAAATGTTCCCCTTGGGGGAAATGGGGCAAAGGATACAAGGCGTTTCTTTGTATTATTTCTTACAACTGCATGTAGATCTATAATTATCTCATTTTTTAAATGCAAAACAAAAAAAATAGTCCTTCCTCCCTTTGACCCCTTCTGAACTCCGGCATTTTTTTTCAACCCTATCTACTCACATTCAGTGTATGTGTGGATGTGTATACATAAATGAAATTTTACCATACAAAAATATTCTGCGTCTTGATTTTCTCATTTAAAAAAAAATTTTTTTAAAGATTTTATTTATTGGGGCACCTGGGTGTCCCAGTTGTTAAGCATCTGCCTTCGGCTCAGGTCATGATCCCAGGGTCCTGGGATCGAGCCCCACATTGGGCTCCCTGCTCGGCGGGAAGCCTGCTTCTCCCTCTCCCACTCCCCCTGCTTGTGTTCCCTCTCTTGCTGTGTCTCTCTCTGTCAAATAAATAAATAAAATCTTTAAAAAAAAAGATTTTATTTATTTGACAGAGAGAGAGGAGCAAGAGATAGTGAGAGAAAGCATGAGTGGAGAGGAGAGGGAGAAGCAAGCTGACGTGGGTTCGATCCCAGGACCTGGAGATCATGACCTGAGCCGAAGGTAACGCCTAACCGACTGAGCCACTCAGGCACCCCTAAATTCTCTTATTTAATAGAAAATCTTGGTGATATCTCCATATCAACACATACAAACTGATCTCATTTTTAAAAAAACTCCATGTTATATTTTCATAAGGCCAAACCATAACTGACTTAATCAATTCTTTGTTTATGGAAATCCAATCTTTTTCTGTTTCTTTGCTTGACAAAGCTTAGTGAACCTTTCTATAGCTCTATCTTGGGATATGTTTCTGCTACATATTCAAAGGTTAAAAGTCTAGCAAAGTAATTATTGGGTCAAAGGATATGTATGTAATTAACTTTGATATGTAAGGGCGAGTAACCCTCCAAAGTGGCTGTATCATTTATGCTTCCACCAGGAATAAATGAGAGTATGTGTTTGCCCGCACTTGTTACCCCGAATGTTACCACATTTTACATGTTTTTGACAAGTTGATGGATGAAAAACACACCATCAACATTGCGACGTAATCTCTGGCTCCGTTCCCGTGCATTCTTTGTATAATCAGATGCTCTATACTTAGAGTTTCATGTCTGTTGCATCCTAGACCTTGTGCCCAGTATTTTTTTTTTTTTGCCTGTGCAGTAATCTGTTGGGTGGATGTGATTTTCATTCACCTGTTGTTGGATCTATGGTTATTTCCATTAATTTATACATTCCTGTTTATATGCAAGAGTTCAGAGAACTGGGATTACTGGTGCAGAGTGGGGGTAGTGATGGTTCTTAATACATATTGCAGAGAGCTTTCCCAGTGCTGGAACCCACTTGCAAAGCCCGGGGCAGTGAACAGGGAATGTTCCTCACCGTGCTATCAGCCAGCAAAGGAGCTCTTAGGCCTTTTTTCTCCTGTCACTGATCTGTGAAGAACATAATTCCATTTGCACATGTTGGGGCTTTTATCAGATCCAGTATCTTTTGAAGTCTGTTTTTCATAATTGTCAATGTTTTTTTTTCTTTCTACTCTTCAGTTTGGGTATTTTTTTCTAACCCATCTTCCAGTGAATACTCTTCCAGAGAGTCAGATTTACTCACAAACTCATTATTTTTGTTCTTAATTTCAGGTATTATATTTTGCAATCCTAGAATTTCTATTTGGTCCTTTAAAAAAAAAGATTTTACTTATTTGAGAGAGAGAGAGAGAGTGCACAAGCAGGGGGAGGGGCAGAGGGAAAGGGAGAAGTGGATTTCCCACTGAGCAGGGAGCCTGATGCAGGGCTCAATCCCAGGACCCCCGGATTAAGACCTGAGCTGAAGGCAGAAGCTTAACAGACTGAGCTACCCAGGCACCCCTCCATTTTGTTCTTTTTTAATTTTTATTTTATTTTAGCTCCTCCCCCTCCCCCCCCTTTTTTTTTTTTTGAGAAAGAGAGTAAGAGGACAAGGGGGGGGGGGGGGGGCGGGGCAGAGGGAGAGGGAGAGAGAGAATCTCAAGCAGACTCCTTGCTGAGCACAGGGCCTGATGCGGGGCTTGGTCTCATGACCCTGAGATCAGGACCTGAGCCGAAATCAAGAGTCAGATGCCTGAGCCACTGACTGAGCCACTCATGTGCCCCCTCCCATTTGGTTCTTTCTTCTTCTTCTTCTTCTTCTTCTTTTTTTTTGTAGCTTTTTGTTCTCTGATGAAATTCTTGTAATATAACGGTGGAGTATTTCAATCACAGTTACCTTAGGGTTGGTCTGTGTTCCCATAGCTCTGTTCCCCCCTCCCACCAGCATGGGCAGAGGCCCCCACCTCTGCACGAGCTCGCCGACGTTCACTACCGTCTGTTTGGTGATGACCATCTCCGTGATGACCACGGAGCTAACACTAGCACGAAGTGTTAGCTCCGTGTGGTTTGATTTGCCTTTCCCCGGTGGCTGATGGCGTTGAGCATTTTTCACGTGCTTATTGGCCTTCATCTATCTTCCATCAGAGAAATGACCATTCAGTTCTTTTGTCCATTTTGCAACTGGGTGGTTTATTTCTTTGTTGTTGAGACGCAAGAGTCTGTGTATGTTCTAGATACGAGTCCCATATTAGATATGTGGTTGGCAAATATTTCCTCCCATCTGTTGTCTTTTCGCTTTCTTCTCACTCACTTTTTCATTGCAATGTATTGACGCTGTTTCCAAAACCGAAGCAGAGAGGAGGTTGAATCCAAGCCTACAAATATTATTGAGTGTCTTTTGAATAGAAGACCGTCTGCTTGGAGCTGGCGTTTTACACTTTGAATACTTTCGGAAAGGTATGCCAAAGAGCTGTGTAGGAATGTTCATCGAAGCCTTGTTTGTGAAGCAAAGAAATGATATACATTTTCATAAAGAATGGGCTCAACAGATCGTATTTCAGCCTCATGCTGAAATAATATGCAAGATTTTAAACAGATGTGATCAGTTCGTATGTATTGACATAGAAATAACACCTTTGATTGTAAATTAAGTGACAAAACCAGGATGTAAAACGTTTGAACGGTGTCATTTCATATGTGTATATACATACGTAGGCATTCTGGTTGTGAATATGCAAGGTTGAGACCTGCGTGAGAGATCAGAAGAGGCTGGGAAGAGGAAGAAGGATTTTTATTTGTGTAGCTTTCTTGTTCTGACTATAGAGGGAACAAGAGGATGAAGGAGAAGAACTTCTAGAACAGCCGTCTTACTCTGTCTTAGGATTTTGTGGGTCAGCAATTTAGACAGGACTTGGCTGGGCAATTGTGCTCCACAAAGCATCAGTGGGAATGACTCGCTGGTATTCAGCCAGGTGTGGGGCTCGCCTGGAAGGTCCAGAGTTCTTTCACTCATGTACGCGTGCCAGATAGTAATAATCGTTTACATTCAGTGAGCGTTAACTGGATGTTTTAAGCAAAAGGGAAACAATTCACAGAGCCCTCGATATATAACCCTCACTAATTGGGTAGGTGCTAATATTATCCCCACTTTACAGACGAGAAGACTGAGGCAGAAAGAGAAGTGATTTGTACAAGGTCACAGTTCTAGTGAGTGGCTGAGCCAGGATTGGGACCCAGGGTGTCTGGCTCAGTTACTCAGAGGTTTAACACGGCACCAAAAAACTGGCATGTTTGCAGGGGGAATCCGGGAATGCTTCCTGCCCGAAGGAAGAAGCAACAGAACTGGCCCCACAGCGGCAGTCTGGCAGCGCTCAGGCCATCCTCCCTCCTCTGATCTTGCGGGGCCGGGGATGGGAAAGGTCCCTGTGCCTCACTGAGAAGCCCGTGTGGGGGAAAAAAGGGGACTAGAGCCAATCTCTCTGAGCCCAGCTCGCCTGGGGAGACGCTGGCTGTGTAAACAGGGACTCAGCATTTTACGCACGTTAGTTCTCTTTCAGCTTAATGAGCTTCAGAAAAAGCAACTATGCCTATGAGGTCAATATTAAATGTCTCTTTCAAGCAAATAGAGCTCGGGTTTTCCCCATTCTAGGTGTTTAGTCCATCTTTATTATTTAAAAAAAAAAAACTGGAAAGAAGAGATATACCCCCCAAATTCCCATTTGAATCTAGTTTTTTCATGTATTTTCTTCCAGTATACTTTACATGTGTCTGAGATCCCACCACACCTACATGTCTGTGTCCTGCTTTTCCTGCCTGAGAATAATCCAGAAGGCCTGTCCTTGTCTGTCCTGAGCCCCGAATCTGCTGTTCGTGCTGGAGAACAAAGCACGAGATGCCGCAGTACATAAAGCTGCCGGGCCCTTGCTCCGTGGTCAGATCCGTCTGTCCATCCTCCCCCCTCCCGCCCTCTTTTGCATTCTCGTATATAAACACCATGATGCACACATTTTATTAGAAAGATTTTCCCCACATAGCCAGACGTGTCTTTAGGACAGATTCCCAGAAGTGGTCTTACTGGCGCAAATGTTCTTCACCATTCGGATGTGCCATTTGTTGGAGACGACACATTTCACCTCCGATGTGAACCTGGATTTGGGGAGTGGACCCGGAGGGCCAACCCTTTCTGTCCCGTCTCCGGGCGGGGTGCAGAGGGGGCCCTGGGCCCCACTGACTCACTGGCCCGACCCGTGCTGGGGCCTCGGTTTCCTTAGATGTTAACTCAGAAATGTGAGCCACGCAAGCCCTCAAGCCCTTCTCCCTCCCAGCGCTCCCACATCTGTCGGAGGCTCAGGCCTACGGCTGTGACATAGAGTGATGGTCATTCCCACTCACAGCTTGTCCTGACGTCAGCGGTGGAAATGTCCACTGTAACGCCCTATGAAAATGTGACACTTCCATGCTCCGCCCTCTTGTTTTTATCATTTCCTTGTACCTTTTTCTTCAACAAGGACCATAATCCCTTATAAACTATGAAGGCTGCCATATGCCAGGGACTCCACACAGAGTTTGTTCTAAGGTCCACAAGCAACATGTCAGGAAAGGGGAACATGAGCCCCACTTTACAGATGGGGAAAACTGAGGCTCACAGAGGAAGTGACCTGCCCATAGTCACACAGAGCTACTTGGTAGCAGAGCCATGATTTCATCCCAGCTCTATCTGATGCCAAAGGCTCCCCTCAGCCACACGGTCCCTCCAGAGGTCAGGTTCATGAAGAGCCCAGTAGTCACCATCACCATCAACAAGGCCGCCTTCTCTGGGGGGAGCCACAGGTATGATGTTCGGCAGACACTGGCCGAATGCACGAGGCCCTGATGTTTTGGGGTGGTGTGATCCAGGGGGCCCGGGGAGCCCCACCCAAGTGTGCTGAGAGCCCTGGCCTCCGAGTCAGGCCCCCGCCATTCCTGCCCTGCCTTCTTGCCGGGAGTGGGTGTCCAAGTACCACTGCCTAGGGGATGTGCCCAAGCCTCTGGGCAAAAAGTCCTGGCAGGAAAGGATCATCACCTCCTCCTCTGATGGAGCAGAAGAGCACACCAGGAGGGAAGGAGACTGGCCCAGGGCCACCCTCGAATGACGAGAGTCTGTCATCCCCTCCAGACATGCACAGATGCAGGAGATCATTTCAAGGTGGGAGGGTCACTCACTCATACCATTTCTAGGACAAATCCCTCCCAAGGGCCATGCTGTGCCCAGTGATGGGCCAGCAATGGTGCAGGGATCCAGGGCTGTGTCACTCTTGACCTTGAGGAGCTCCCAAGCTATGTGGGAGACAGACCCGCAAATATAAAAATCAACTGTCAGGATAGAAGGAAGCTGGGAGTCAAGCACAGAGGGACACGAGCTCTTTTATCCTGGTGCCCTTAACGATGCCCGTTGTACAGATGAGCAAGTCGAGGTGTAGAAAGGAGCTTGGTCACAGAGCTGGTCAGTGGCGGAGTCCACACTCTTGACCCCCTGATCCTGGACCCCATCTCCAGAGGGCAGTGGGGAGCCTCTGGGGGGGGCAGAGTGCAGCAGTGTGGCGACTTGTTTTCAAAGCAGGTTCTGGCTTCTGGGCACGGGGAGGAATTGCAGGGAGGGGGCTGAGCTCAGGCAGTGCTGGGGGATGCAGAGCAGGGACCCAAGGCCCCAAGCCCAGCTCAGCCGACCAGTTCCCAAGGGTGCCCAGCATCCGTGGACCCACCTGGCTGAATCTCTGCTCCCACACCTTCAGGCCGAGCTGGCTTCCCTGGTCCAGAAGTGCCAGGAGAGGAACCGTCTGACCACGTACCCACTGCGGGAGCTGTGCAGACACGGGGCGGAGGATCGGCTGCTCCCTGAGACGGCGCAGAGCATGGGGGACGACGTGGCGCTGGCCGAGTACGCGGCCACCTTCCTGGCCCTGGGGCTCCCAGAGGTAGTTTCCATAGACAGCGCTGTCCCCCTTCCGGGGGCAGCTGTGGGCCCGTGAGTTTCCTGTCCACCCGCCTGACCTGAACCGTCCCTCTCCCCTTCTGTCCACTGAGCCCACCCAGAACGTGCCCAAGACTCTGGCTCCATGCTGGCCCCGTGCTTCCAGCTGGTGCAGGAGGGTGATCTGGGCGTCCTTACCCTTAAAGTGCTTACACCCCAGTGCCGGAGACAGACACACAAACAGCGTCAGTTCAGTGTCCTGCAAGCACCAGGGGTTCTTTCACTTGTGCCCCAGGGCCTTAGCACTCACCGCTCCCCCCCGGCAGGATTCTTGTCTGTCCCGCAGCCTCCTACCCATCCTTTGAGACGCAGTTCAAGTGTGACCTTGTCCAGGGAGACTTCCCTGAGTCCCACGGACCACGGAGTTAGCCACATTCTCTGTCCTCTGTGGCGCGTCAGAGGGATTTTCCCCTGCTGTTGTGGGAGCTTTGTCAGCACCCCTCTGTTGGGGCCAGAGTGGCCCCATAACCATCTCTGTCTCCCTGGTGCCTGGCCCAGAGAAGCTGCTCGGGGAATACTTGTTGAGTGAATAAAATCAGGAACTAATTGAATGAGGATCTCCTCTCCTAACAGGCATCCAAAGAGGAAACTGAGGCCCAGAGAGGTTGGGAGGCTGACTCAAGGTCACACAGCCTCCAGGCAGTGTGGATGGTCATGGATGCCAGTTCTCACCCAGGTCTGGTCCTGAACTTCTCTGTTCAGGGGTCTGTGTTCATGGTGCGGCGGGTGCTCAGCTGAGGCCGCAACCCACCCCCCTTCACACACGGGCAGGCACACAAACTCATTCCTGGGGACCAGCCAGCAACACCCTCACCACACGCAGCTTCTGATGGTGTGAGGGCCAAGTACAGCTCCTTCTGTAGACACGGCCGGCCCTGTTTTCCACACTCCCACTCAGCGGCTTAGCGCTAGCTCCGCTCCTCCACTCCTTGGCCCTTCCCAGCCCAGCTCTGCAAGGCCCGCCTTCTCTGTCCCTTCCGTTCCCCCACAGCCGTCAGAGGCCCCCTGGCCCCAGCCACCATACAGCCCAGGAGGCGAGACCTGGAGGCCAAGGGGTCTGCTCAGGGCTGCATGGTAACTTGGTTCAGAGTCAGAATTTGAATCCAGAGTCCCAGACTCCCAGTCCAGTGCTCATCTCTTTGCATGAATTGTTCAAGCCTCTTCAGAGCCAGCATAGGGCTGAGGAAAGAAGTTAGCAGCTTGCTGAAATGCTTGGCACAGTCTCTGTTGACTGAGGCAGGAGGGAAAGCAGAGTTCCAGGGGTTGGGATGCAGCAGGTGTCGTGTGGGAGGGCCAGCTGGCTGGGTGCTGAGGGGGCATCTTAGCACTGAGAGCCCCACCCTCCAAGGGCCGCTCTGAAACTAGAACTAAAATGTTTGCTGGGATTGGATAGGCTGACTTACAATGACCAAATTCAGAGACACTGATGTATAAACCTAAACACTAATTTATCAGTTTCCTGTGCAGGCTGATGGATTGGATGGATGGATGAAAAAATGTCAGCATATTCTTCCCCTAAATGGCGGAGTTGTCTGGAAAGTCAAGTTCATTCATTCATTCCTTTGTTCATTTGTTAGTCACTGAACATTTATAATCATTTATAATCAGAATCCTTTTGGACACTGGGATGAGAACAGGGAGAGTTAATGGTATTGTCAGCCTGATTCATTCATTTCCTGTAAGGTTGTGCTCCTGGGGCCTGGACGTGCCTCCTGCTGGGCCAGGGTGTCTCCCCGAGACCTGCTGAAAGCCGTGGCTAGTTATAAGCTTCTACTGTTCTAAGGTGGTTTTGAATCTACCCTGACTCGTTTTGCATTACTTTACGGTTCCGCTCTCTAAGAACACCCCCATTTTCACGGTTGGGGCGGGGGTGGGTGACTGATTGTTCCCTGTGCAAACCACAAAGTCCACGGGTACTTACTGAGCACCTACCGCCATACCCCAGGCCTGGTGCCAAGCGCGGGGCAGAAATGGTGAAGCGGACAGACCAAGTGGGCAAGAATCTTACAGGCTCTGAGCCTCAGTTTTCCCATCTGTAAAATGGCAACAGTACAGCCTACATGGCAGAGTTGACCTGAAGACAGATAATCTGTTAAGCGCCCCATACAGGGGGTCCCACTGGGTAGGAACCTGGCCTTTTTGTGGGCAGTTGTCAAGAGGGCATGCTCTGACATCAGGGAGCTCCACCACTGCCTAGCTGTATGGCCATAGGAGGGGACACTTATGTGTACCCCTTAACAGTGCACGGGCACTTCCCGCGTGCTTTATGGAGCTCACTCAGGAGGTCCTCCCATGGAGAAGGAGCCTCATTATCCCTTCCCCAGGTGGGAAACCTGAGGCTCAGCAGTTGCAAATCTGGCTCAAAGACACACATCTCTGAGTAGCTTTCTAGCTCGGCCTTGTCAGTGTGAAACTGCTTGGCTGAGCCCAGCTGGGGTTTGACCCCAGTAGGGGGCTTCTGGGTCCTGCCACTGCAGTCACGAGCCTGTGGGAACGGGGGTGTAGCAGGTGCATGTGCGCTGTTGGGAGTCTGGGCTGCAGTGCGGGGTCTGGCACATCCCACGTCCTCAAGGAATCAGTCCCTCTTGTTGCTGGAAGGCCGACCCTCAGCGTGCGGCCATTAGGCGGTGATGTGTCGCAGAAACCAAGGGTGATGCTCCAGTCTGGCTGGCTGGAGGGGCTGGGTGCCAAGGGGGGCAGTGGTGGGAGACTGGAGGGGGTGGGAGGTCACTTGTGCTTCATTCCTGAGTGAGTGGGGGGCCAGCGCTGGTGGGGGCCCCTGTGCTTCGGGAAGGCAGATCCAGCAGGCGTGCGGCCTAGGCCGGCATGCCGGGGCCATGAAGGCCGTGCACGCGGCAGCTTGTCTAGTTCAATAGCCAGTGACTTGGGCTGTGAGGACCGAGGGCCAGGCAGCCGAGCAGAGCCTTGGGGGCACCGAGGCCCTCAGGATGGTGGTGGCAGTTCCTCTTGCTGGCAGCTGGGCACTGACTTTACGGGCACTGACTCTCATTTCAGAGAACACAGATGGAATTCCTGATGCAGGTTGTGGAGCCCGGCTTACAGCCTGGGAGCCCTGCCCGGCTGGCTGGGGAGACACGTGTGGGCTCGGGGTGGGATGCACCAGAGCAGAGGGAGCACCGAGGCTGGGCAGCGGGGCTGGCCTACGTGCCAGTTGAGGCCTTGCGGAAACACCTCTGGGAGGGCCTGAACCCTGGAGGCTCAGGATGTCTGGTGTCTGCCCTTGGGAGGAGACCCACACTGACCGCAGACGTCCGAGGGAGGACAGGCCGCCGTTCGTTTGTTCACTGGGTGGCGATTATGGCTGAGACTCAGACCTCCCCTGTTCCAGCATGTTCCATGGATTAGCTCACTTCGTCCTCCCAAGGCCCGCTTTATCGGGGGGAAACCGAGGCACAGAGCAGCCAAAGAGCTGGTCAGGGTCACA
The DNA here is from genome assembly GCF_004348235.1 of Phoca vitulina. Lineage (NCBI taxonomy): Eukaryota > Metazoa > Chordata > Mammalia > Carnivora > Phocidae > Phoca > Phoca vitulina. Next base: position 402,895 of record NW_022589706.1, read on the forward strand.
CTGGGGCCGGCAGGCGGGTTCAGAGCTATGTCCGCCCACACTCCTGCCCTTGGAGGAGGGTGCTCACGCCTGCAGCAGGTCACTCAGGTCAATGTGTATCTCCGTTGAGTTGACGATTTTCTCGCCCTGGTGGGGCAGGTGATAGACGGTAAGCCTCGGTCCTCTGAGCACCTGTGTCTTTTCCTCGGCGCCGTGTCTGAGTCTCGTAGTCGGCTCAGGCAGCTGTAACAGAATCCCACAGGTGGGGGCTTAAACCACAAACATTCATTTCTCACGGTTCTGGAGCCTGGAAGTCAGAGATGAGAGTGCAGGCGTGGATGGGGGGCTGGTCAGGGGGTCATCTGGACTGCAGCCTCGGGAAGATAGAGGCGACCGGGGCAAGGGAGCTGCTCATTTCCCTTCCTCTTGCCCTGCTCGTTTCTCTCCCCTCCACCTCCTGGAAAAAGCTTGCTTTCCTCTGAGTACTGTCAACGAGATCTATATATGGGCCTTCAGAAATGGATCTCGTCTTAAAAAGCAGCGAGACCCTAATTCATTAAATCAACGACCCCAAGCCTGGGCCTCCAAGGATCCAGGCAATTATTTTCTCTTTAGCTTTTGCCCTTTATGAAGTTTAGAATATTCCCCAAAAGTTTACACAGGTAGAGAGACAGGGGGAGCGGAACATGTAGGGCGAATCTTTGCTACCCTGTGTGGAACATCCAGTAGACATCCATTCTCATTGTATTCCACCAAAACCCCACAAGGGACTTAGTAGTATGTCCATTCTACAGATGGACAGGGCAAGGCTCGGGGAGTTCTACTAACTTGGCCAAGACCATGGAATTGTAAGCTGCAGAACCAGGATTCAGCCTGAGAGTGCCTGGCTCTGAGCCTCTCCAGGCTGGTGGGATACATGAGGAGCAGGAAGCAGAGGAGGACCGCTAAAATCCTGATCGCATGCCGAATGCAGTGCCCCCTGGAAGCCAGTTGAACGGATCTGAGGCTGCCCTGGATACAAAGGTCAAGGAAACCTCGTTCTCATGTTGAAGGCGTCTGCATCGAATGAGACACGCTCTAAAGCTGGGTGCAAGGGGAGGCATGTGTTTGGAGCACTGGCAGTGAGCAGAGAGTCTGAGAGAGAGACTTGATGGGGAAGAGGCTTCCTGGAGGAGAAGGTACACACATCAGGCTTGGAAGGATATAGAGGGGTTATGATAGCTGGAGGGATGGAATAAAGGCGCTCGAGGCCCGGAGACCTGCATGAGGGAGGGCCCCGGGGTGTGAACAGTGAAGGTGCTGGAAGATGCGTGGTGTCCTGGGGGATATAAGCACCAAGTGCTAGGAAGAGGCGGTGAGCATGCCTACTGCAGAAGGCTCCAGGAAGTGTGGTGTGGATTATGCTCAAGCCATAATCTGTGCCCTTGTGCATTAGCTGCCGGATTCGTCAATCCCCTTTAGAGGGGACAAACGGCCCGGTTGTCCCTGCACAGCACACGGAGGGGCTTTGTGAGAGGTAGGTGGCTGAACTCTGCCAGGTGGAGTCAGGGAAGACTTCACACAGCAGGGGACATTTGAATGAGGTCATGGCATACACACAGGGAGAGAGCGAGTGAGCGCCGGGGTCTTTAGGCAGGGGGGCCAGCTGATGTAAGTGCTTGGTGGGCACAGTGATGGGGGAAAGGAGGTATCCCAGTGACCAGCTCGCAGGGCCCCTGCTCCACCAGAAACACCCATGAAGAAGCATGGTCTGGGCCGCTGGTCTGGAATCTGACCTGCCTTCGAGGCCAGCACTGATCTTGAACAAGTTAGGGGCTCCCAGGCCAACCAGCCAAATTGCCATTGCCACACCACTCTTGTAGACCCCGTGCAGTCATGGGATCCAGGAGGACCACCACCCAGTCGATGGGGTGGCATGGGGGACTTGGGTTCCAGCCCAACCTGAATTCCTGGGTGACTGAGCCAGGGACCCCAGGGGCAGTTCAGCGATCAGCTCTCGCAAGGTGTCATCGGGACCTCCGTGGAGAAAGAATATTCCTCTTGGAAACTCTTGCCATCCAGCTGCCCTCCATTTCCCCACTTTTAACAGCAGTTTCTAAAACACATTAATCACAGGCTCCGTTTGGAGAATTAATTCGGGTAAAGGAAATGCAATCGTTTTTCTGCACCTGTATTCTCTCAGAGCCGATCTTCCTCCTTTGTGGGTCATGGGCAGGGGAGGGACTGGTGGATCTGGGCAGGGAATGTGCTTTCTGCAGGGAAGGGTGAGAAGCCTGCTTCGTTCCAGTTGCGGCCATCTGCGTGAGGCTTTTTCTCCTGAGCCGTTCAGAATAACTGCTGAGATGTCTTTTCTTCCAGACCAGCCACCATCTGGATGTCGAGTCTGAGAAGGCAGCTGTTGTAAGAGGTCAGTGCGATATTCAATTAGGAATATATGTGTGCTCAGACATGGTCCAAGCCAGCAGGACTATCTGACGGGTGGGCCTGGGTCAAGTGTGAGGTGAGGTGAGGAACGGGACCCCGTTTTCTCCCCCTCCTTCCTGACGTGGCCCTGCCTTCTCAGTTCACAACGTAAGCAGAACACAGCAGGAAAAATACAGTCTCTGCAGAAGTAGCCCAGCTCCTCAGCCCTGTAGTTTCACTCCTGGAAATTCATCCTAAGTGAATAATTCTCTGTGTGGAAAAGTTCAATGGACAGGTGTATTCATGCCAGGGCATTTCTAATAATGAAAAACTGGCGGTGGCGGGAGGGGGGGATGCCCTCCAGCATTGTTAATTAACCCATAGACTCAATGAACTATTGGTCACTAAAATCATGCTGCTAAGCATCATGTAATACCATAGAAATGATGATATTCACCTAAATTTTTAAAAGATAGGGAATGGAATGGAAGGGGTGATTACACTGATAAAGCTATATAACCACATCTGGATGATTGGCAACTTATGCTAGCAGATAAATTCTAACAGTGGTTACTTAGAAAGATGGTAATAGGGGTGATTGCTTGTGTTCTGTTATTTTTATTATGAAAAAGGAAATTAAGATGCTACCCAGGCAGGCAGAATTTCCCTGGTTAAGTGCAGCATGCTCTCAGCATGGGGGAAGGAAGGCTTCTAAGGATTTGTTTAGGGTTATGTTCATATCAGGGGCTCAATAGAAACATGGAGAAAGTATGGATGGGGTTGACTTTAGGCACCTGAGCTGCTCTTGGGATCTGCTCATCTAGCAATTCTTAGTACAGGATTCTGTACTTACCAGCTGTGTATTCTTGGAGGAGTTAATTAACCTCTCTGAGTCCCAGAGTCTTATCTTCTAAAGGAGGACGATAGGACCTTTCTCAGGAGTGTCTAGTGCCTGGCCCAAAAAGAGAGATTTTTTCCTTGTCTTTGTCTGGCCAGGCTGGGCCTGTCCTCCTGTACCTTCCTCTCCTATGCTTGCAGTCTGGGTGAGCATCCGTTTTCATGGTTGGAAGGGCATAATTCCACTTGGTCCTGCATCTGCCAGTAATTTGTGCCAGTGTCCTTCCTTTTCTGGGCTCAGCTTCCACACCTTTAAAAGAAGGAAATGTGCTAGATTGATTGAGTTATTTGTGCAGTCAACATTTCTGGAAAACTGCTGTGTACCAGATCCCTGGTAGGTGTTTCAGGGTTTACAAAGATGGGTCAGCTTGCAGAGGTGGTGGTTCCTGTGTTGAATGAGCTGGCAGCTGGGGAAGGAAAGCTGAGGCAGGCAGGCAGTTTTCTAGGATAACCATGACCATGGCAGGACCATCAGAGGGGTATGGATGAAGCACTCGAGAGTTTGAGGATACCCAAGAGGGCCTCTGTCATGGGATGTGGGGATCTCGGAATAACAGAGACTGGAAAAGGTTATTCCAAGGCTCAGAGACTTGTTGATTTTTAGAATAGATTTCTGGGTTGAGGCTTGACTGAGAATACTCTCTTCTAGCTCAGAAATACCTCCTGAATCCCAAAATGGACAGTATCATTATCCAAAGACCTTTGCATTCAGAGTCCTGGCCTGTTCCCGAGGCTGAATGGCCAGCACAGACAGCTCGACTAGATTCTCTGAAGGTAAGACGACATCAGTCATATAATTTCTTAGATCAGCTTTTTTATTAAAAGTATAACACACATACCGAAAAGGACCTGACTTGTAAGTGTACAGATTAATGAATTATCCTGGAGTAATGCCCAGAAACGTATCACCAGGTTGAGAACTGGAAAATGCCCAGCCCCACAGAGAGAGACCCCTTGGTTTCCCCTCCTGGTCTCTGTCTGTTATCTCTTTTTTAATTTGTGGGTTTGGTCAAGTTGTGTGTTCTGTGTCTGGTTATTTTTCATCGAGTGCTGGGCATCATGTGTGAAAACTTGAAGACATCATTTGAGGTTGATAATGTCTTCATCCAGAAAGTGCTTCCTTTTGCTTGTGACAGGTGATGAGGCCAGGACAGAGACAATTCCTCATGTCACAGCTGGTTCAGAGATGAGTTTCAGTACTTGCGAGGTCTGCTTTCCTTCCTGTTCACTCTTATTCCTTGGGCACAGCCTTTTGGGGTCCCGGCCAGAAGCCTGTAGTGTTTATCAGCATCTTTTGTCTGTAGCCCTTGTCGGTCCCATGAGGCTCTCAAAAGCTCTGCTTAGCCTTCCGCCTCTCAGCCGCCACCAGCTCTGCCCTCACCTGGAGGGAATACGGTCTCCACGGCCATGGAAGCTACTCCAGCTTGTCTCCTGTTTTCCGTTTAAGTCCCTCAGATCCTGACCATATTGGTAGCTCTTGGATGGTTTAAATAGATGCTGTGTTATGTTCTGTCCAGCTTCTCTAGTACTTACTGGAGGTTCGGTCCAAAATGTCCTAATCAGTTGCAGCCCGAGCAGCCCTCTCTTTCCCCAGAGAAAACGTATTTTACTTATGAGGTGTGGAGTCTGACAGGCCTGAGTTCAGATCCCAGCTGTAGTTTGGTGTGATGGTGGGCAGATTACTTAACGTGTCTGTGTCTCCGCCTCCTCGTCTGTAACATGGGGGTAATACCGCCTACTGCTAGTATGAGCACAAAATTAGGGAAGCAGGGCAGAATGTGTGTCTGAACAAGAGAGATGCTCAAGAGGAAAAAAAAAAAAAAGCAGCCATGACTCAGGAGGCAACTGATCTTATTCTTAGCATTTTATCTCAGCCTATTATTGGTTTCCTTCTACCGGCCTTTCCTGTGGCTTCTCTCCTGCCTCCATGATTATATTAATTTTTTATCTAAAACCTGGAGAGAGAGGCACCTGGGTGGCTCAGTCGGTGAAGCGTCTGCCTTTGGCTCGGGTCATGATCTCAGGGTCCCAGGGTCGAGCCCCACTTCAGGCTCCCTGCTCAGCAGGGAGTCTGCTTCTCTCTCTCCCTCTGCCCTTCCCCCCAACTTGTGCTTTCTCTCTCTCAAATAAGTGAAACCTTTAAAAAAATAAAACCTGGGGACAATAATTTCCTCTTGGAATTGTTGAGACAGTTCATTGGAATCGTAATGTGCTTACTATTCTGCCGGGTGCAAGAGACACGTTCAATAAATGTTAGCTATTGCTGTTGACCTTCTTAAACCTTTTTTTCCCCCCTGACTGGTGACTTTCATTTTAAATTCCTCATCTACAGGTTTATTACCTAGGAATGAGAACTTTCTTTCCAGCTCTGGTCTCTTTCTAGGAAAATTACCTCTGACTTTTGATCTTTGGCCTGGCTTATCACAAGCAGGTGGGAGGCATTCTCAACAAAGGGAACAATGCCCATCAAGACAGAGGGGTGAGTGCTCCTCAGGGGTTGGGGGAACTGGGAGCCATTAAATGTGGCTATGGCACAACGTAAGAAGGTGTAGAGAGGAGTCTAGGAGATCGCAGTGATGGTGTGGATGAGAACAGCGATGGGAAAGAAAACCCCCACTCCCGCTTCTTCAATGCTTGCTTACTATGTACAATGCACTGGCTTTTCCAGTCCCATGAGGGGCCTACAAAATAGGAATCAGCATTAACCCCCTTTCCCTATGAGAGAAGGTGAGGAGAAGAGGGGGTACACAGTTAGTAAGCGGCAGAGCCGGGGTCCAGCCCAGGCAGCCTGGCTCTGAAGCTGGTGTGGACAGATGGAGCGGGGCCTTCCCTGGGGGGATGGGAGCAGTCCCTCCTACCTCCGGTGCAGCCCAGTCTGGAATTCAGTGTGAGAAAAAAACCCTCAAAGGTGCGCTCTAGGTGGTGCTAGCCAGAAACCGACAGCTACTCTCTCGAGGACGTGGTCGGAGCAGAACTTGCATGAATGAATGAACCAAAAGTGCACCCTAACACTCGTATGGTCCCAGGTTTCTCCATTCTTTTAACTTTCTTCAAAGTCATTGCCACGCCCGTAGCATGCCACTGGATGAAAACCCTTCCTTTGTTGGACAGAATTTCCAGCCCACAGGATGTTTTTGTGCCTTTGCAGCAGGATGAGAGAATGTCAATGTCAACATTTCTGTTTCCGTGCTTTACCCAGCACTTGGCCATGGGGGGTCTTCCTGAGTAATTAGAGAGGGGCTGGTGGGCTCTTTCTCTAGAGGGTCACGCAGGCACCTCTCACCCCCCAGCACAGCATTGTCACCCCCCCTGCTCAGTCGTGGTTTTGCTCAGTCGTAAAGGACGTCGAGGAACAGAGCCCTCTGCCTTGGGGAAAAACAGATTGCAAGCTGTGGATCCGGGCTGGCTCGGGGCAACAGCTTCCTACGGGGAAAATGAGTTTGTTAAGTAATTGCACCAGGGGATCAGTGACCCATCAGCAAAATGAGGTCATTTTTGAAGGACAGTAACTAAATTTGTCACATGTCGCAAATCTATTATTTTATGGTTGAGCTTAGACCAAAAAAAAAAAAAAAAAGCCGAGCGGAGCCTAAAAATACACAAAAATATCCTGAAAAGGCTGGTAAACCTTTGGTGATTTGTCTGGAAATATTTGTCCCTATGTCACATTACCCTGATCCTGTCACTCGGTCACTGAAGACCCTTCATCTGTCCTGTGTTTAACAGCAGACTGTAGTGGTGAACAGTGCGGCCTTGGGGGTCCTGTGGCCTGGGCTCGCATCCTGACTTTGCCTCCTATTGGCTGTGTGGCCATAGGCAAGTCACTTAACCTCTCTGGCCCTCTGTTTCTTCATCTGTGTAATGGGATAATAATATCAGTTACCTCTTTGGGCTCAAGACTGAATGAATCAATATGCATACATTGCTTAGCATGATACCTGGCCCATCACAGGAGCTCAATGAATGTTCACCATCGTGGGTTCAACCATATGAAATACGCCCCCGTCCTACAAAATCTGTGGTTTCATAAGGTTTACACTATTCTTATTAGGATAAGTCCAGGTTCCTTAAGTCGCTGTTTGCATTCAGTGTGTACATTACTATACATGGAATGACCTTCAGTTTTTAACACCACAGAATCCCACTCCTTCCCCAAAGTCTGGCTCAGACACCGCCTCCTCCAGGAGGCCTTCCTACTCCTCAGTGTGCAGTGGGTGCTTCCCTCCTGGGTGCTCCCCGGTAGCTGCGTGGGCCTCTCTTCCGGCTCCATCTCTGCAGCGTTGCTGCACGTGTGTCTGCCTGCCTGCGCCGCTGGGTGGGGAGCACCCTGGGGGAGGGGCTGGTCCAGGCGGGGCCCGCAGGGCGGTGCTCGGCGACCCTCACCCCCTCTCCTCTCGCGCTCCGCCGTTCTCAGCCATCGTCCTCTGCTGGCGCTGAGAGGGTGCTGAGCATGCGCCATTGCCCACGGTCACTGCCCCCCTGGGGTCACCGGAGAAGTGTGCGTCATTCCACCTGTCTGACCGCTGAGGCACAGACCTGCTAGCCCGTCAGCCAGGGGACTGAGCAGGGACGGAAGTAGGACTCGCACTGCTGAGCACAGGGGTCCTTCCTTCCTGTCATTTGCAGGGAAGGCGTATGATAAACGGGGGATGCTGGGTATGAAGGGCTGAGACCGTATAGAAGCTGCTGGGGGAGCTCCAGGAAGAGTGGGGTCTTGAGGTTGGGTGGCTTGGGTGTGGGCATTGAGCTAGTCACGCCAGAGCGGCATGGATGTAGGCAAGCTCTTTAGAGTGTGTGAAACAGGCACCGGGTTCCTCATCCGTCGTGCGGGCCTGATGGCCGCCTGGTGGGAGGATTCCGTGGAGACGGGTGAACCAGTTCGTTGAGAAGAGCCACGGGCAGTGCTGGGCATGAGGTCAGCATCCCGTTGATGCCGATTTCCTTCTGATGGGATGGTCACCATCTCTCGACCCTGTGAACAAGAAACCTTAGAGCGGACCCCTGCTCTGTAGGGACAGCCATCAGCGACCCTCTTGGCAGACACCTGCTGGGTGATGTGGTGGGAACCGCCCCCCAGCCCCGGCTCCTCACCGGCACCATGATGGCATTGTGTGCCTCGTTGAACTGTCACAGAAGGAAATGAGCAATGCAGGGGAGCCCTGGTGGGAGGCCTGGAAAGTGATCAATACATATTCCTCATCATTGCCGTCTCTTCCCTAGACGAACGTGGGATCGGGGGCTTTTATGAACATGTAGAAGCAGAGACCATTTCATTCTGCTCTTGCCTCCAGCTTCCCCTGCCCTCGGGGTGGACGCCTGCTCCTGGAGTGTGCCCGGCTGCAGCCGCCTCAGAACCAGCACTCCCCACACAGCTCCTGCAAGAAGAAGGTGGACTGTCCTGTCTCGTCCCCCGAGCTGATGGCCTCCCGCCACCCTCTGAGCTCCTGAGTCCTGCTAGGATCCTGGCTTTCCACAAAGAGCTTCGACAAAGCATTTGCAGCAATTCCCAGGTCAATAAATCACCACTGGAGTTATAAATTTAATAGAACCACTCATGCTCTGGGGCCATTTCATAGACTCCATAAATATTTGAAGCAGAACCTTCAGACACTGCTTTAAGAAATTGGTAGCAATCAAAGCCCTCATTCAGTGGCAAGTGGTTTTGCCTTTGGCTCGGGGGGCGGGGCATCTATGTTGGTTGTCAGAGCTTGGGAGAAATGCTGGAAGGAGCTCACACATTCTGAGGGCTTCAGCTTTGGCTAATGTCAAGGCAGCAAAGAGAGTATTTACTGTACCAAAACCTATTGAATGACGGGTCCGATGGTTCTCCACTGGGCATGATTTTTCCCAAGCAGGGAAAAATTTGGCAATGTCCAGAGACATTTTTTGTCATCCCAACGGGGAAGTGCTCCTGGCTTCTAGTGGACGGAGGCCAGGGATGCTGTTACACATCCCACGATGCACAAGACAGCATCCTACACCAGAGATTATCCCAACCCAGTGTCAACAGTGCCGGGGTTGGGAAGCCCCGGACTGGTCCGATAACTCCTAACATCGCCAGCAGCAGAGAACTCTTTTGTTACGTTCCTGCCCTCAGGGCCCTTCCCATGTTTTAGAAGATTTTTGTCTACTAATGGACATGCTTAATTTAAGTAATTATATATTTGACATTTTAAAACATTAAAACCAACCAGAACTTTCTAATAAGCCCAATCATTCAACAGACACTTGTTGATATCCCACAAATGCCAGGAAATATAATGTGGAGGGTGAGGGGGGTGAGTCAGCTTTGGTCCCCGCCCTGGGAGCTCAGAGGGCAATGGGACACACATGGACAAACAAAGCTCTGTGCAGCCCATGGTTAAGAGTGCCATGAGACGTGAGACAGAGGGAAGGGCCCTTTCTGCCTGGCTTCGGAGAATAGAGGTCATTCAGGAGGGAAGCGCTGAGAGAGCCCCTAGGCCCATTGAGGTGTTCAACACATGGGTGAGGTAGGGAAGGGTGTCACAGTCAAAGGGAACAGCATGTGCAAGGCTCTGAGGCATGAGACTGAACTTTGGGCGTGTCATCGAAGGAGAAGTATGCAAAGCAGCCCCTTGCCAAGCCAGCTGCAAGCCCCTGAGAACGGGACTCATGCCCTGACCTGGGTAGAGGACTCAGGGGTAGAAGGAAAACACATCCCTCCCCAGGGCAGGCTACCCAACGAGAGAATCAAGGGAGCTTGGACCACATATGGTCAGGTCCTGTCCCCAGTCTCAATCAGAGACATCATTTCTGTCTTTAGAAAGGGGCTGGTGAGGGGTTTGAGGCAAAGGTCAGGGTTACCTTCCCAGTGCTGTTCCCTCCTGGAGGCTCTGGTCACTGAGGGTCAGGGAAGTACCAGGACAAGAAACCTAGGACTCTCAGGGTAGCAGTCAAAGCATGAAGATTTTATTTTAATGTAGTTTAACTTTTACGTTGAAAAGTGCAGAGAGTTCCCACATACCCTTCACCTAGCTTCTCGTAATGCTGACATCTTATACACCTAAGCACACCACAGTGACAGAAACAAATGGATCGCCATGATCACTAACACTGGTGTGTGACCTCCTCCTTTAGCGCCTTTTCCACCTTTATTTTGGGGCAACGCCATCAGCTTTGAGCATCGGGAATGTGGTGAAGAGAGTATCTAACCAGTGAAGTGAGGGCCCAGCCAGCTGCACCGCCCTGCTAAGCCAGCCGGATGCCCTCCAGGCCACCCCCTCCAGGGGTGAACTGTCTCCAGGTTCAGGTGCCCTGCATCCTGTCCCTGGAGTGCTCCCCACCCCCTGCTTCAGCTCATATTCGGGGCCTCGGCGGAGAGGCGGCTGGGGGAGCCCATGACTGGAAGCCAAGGCGATCTTCGCAGCCTAACATGGTGATTCCGTAGTAAATCATGTTCCGAAGCCAGAAACCACTTATTCACCCAGCAACGAGCTCCTGCCTGGGGCTGGCGCTTTGGGTCACCTCAAGCTGGGTCGTTGCTTCGTGCCGTGATCCCCTGGGGGCACTTTTGTGATGGTGGACGGAGGACTCTGGCATTTTCTTCGCCTCAACCACAGACCCCAGCCCTTGGACAGGGCCACCCCCTCAGTCCGGTCAGATGCCCCTGGGCGTGGAGGCTGAGCGGGGTCGGGCAGGAACTCGGCACGCGGGAGCTGGTGTCAGGCTGCCCCCCGCACCAGAAGGCCACCGTGAGTGACCTGACCTCCAGAAAGCAGCCAGATGGGCCAGCCCAGGCTGCGCAGCAGAAAACAGTTTGTCAGCCCGGCTGTCAGCGAGCAACAACGGTGGCCTTCTATGGGATCGTCTGGCCAGGCTCTGCAGCGCGGAAGCCCCGAACCCAAGCGAGGTAATGCACATCCCCTCCCCCACTACTGTGAAAGGGCCCCACCTGGGCTTTTAGGTAAATCAGATGAGGGGGTTGGCCTGGCCTGTGGCCAAGCAGCAGAAAATGTTAAGTGCAGTCTCTCTGTGTCTCCCTGCTGCCTGATCCGTTGTCCTGCTCTCCTGGGAGGCATTTGCTCGAGTGGCAGAGGTTCTGCTCAGCAGATACTTCCTTGGGCACTGCTGGGGCAGGTGAAGGGCTGAGAAATGGGCCGCAGGGGTCTCATTCCTGGTTCCCATCCTCCAGGGTCCTGGTGGGCGGGTGTGCAGATCAACTGAGACTGCATGGCATGGGCCGGGGGCAGCAGGGAGGGAGAGCACAGGATCGGGGGGCACAAAGCTGTGGCTAACCAGCGAAGGGTCAGTGAGGACTTCCTGAAGGAGGTGTCAACTGGGGTGGGTCCTGGAGATGAGCAGGGGTCAGCCAAGGAGGAATGGACTTGCAGACCGGGGCAGCCACATGTGCCAAGGCCTGGGGTGGGGTCAGGGGTAGGAAACAGGGTGGACATACTTGTTTTTCTGTAATCCTGGGATGGAAGGTGCCAGAAAGAAGGTGCTACCTTTTTGCAATCCTACTGTGACTTTTTTCTTTACTTACGCACGTTAGTATGAGTAAGACATTTTCACTCTTCAAAATTTGGAAGGCGCAGAAGTGTGCCCAGTGCAAATTTCTTCCTTGTCCCCAGTTCCCTTCTGCAGAGGCAAACAGATCCCAGTATTTTAGGAATCCTTCCAGAGACGCTGATACACCGTCAGCAGTAAAACTCAGACAGACATGGAGGTGCCATTTCATATGTCTTGGTGATCGTTCTGCATCCTGACATACATCTTTCCTTCATCTTTTAAATGGTTGCATTGTTTCCCATCATGTGGTTCCTACCAATCCTCTTGACGGACATTTGCGTTGTTTCTGATCTTTGGCTGTTAACACCGGTACAGTCGCGAAAATGCATGTACGTGCACCTGTTCGCACATGTGTGAGCCTATCTGAGGGTAAATTCCGGGAGGAAGAATCACTGCCTCAAAGTGGTCACTTTGAGAGTCCTGGCCAGCCCCGCTCCTGGCCTCACCCGGGGATCCCACTGGCAATGCTGGGGAGAGGGGGTCCTGGTTGCCCACAGCCCTGTGCTCACTCTAAGATGTGTTCTTTCAACTCAGCATCTACCTCTGAGTCCCCACGACGTGCCAGGCATGGTCGGAGGTGGTGAACGAGACAGAGGGGGACCCTGGCCTCACTGGGGAACTCCGGAGTGGGGGGAGGGAGTTCGTAAGCAGGTGTTTGCTTCCTGACCCCAACGAGGGACGGCCCAGGTTTCCATCTCACAGCCTGGGTGGGATCTGGCCACCAGGGACAGCTGGTGACAGGGCCCTGGGGAGTTGGTGGCCGAGGGCGAGCGGAGAGGCTGGCATTCGGGCAGAGCCTCGAAGGGTGATATGGTCCCCAGGGCAGAGGTGGCGGCCCAGGTGGGGCCAGCAGGAAGGGACGTAGGGCTTCCGAGCTGTGCTCTGTGCTGGGCACCGCGCTGGGTGCTGACACCCCCACTCCCAGGGTAGAAGCCCCTGGCTGGGGCCTAGGAAGCCAGAGGTGGGAGGTGCCGGGCACACCTGCATTCGCTGCCCCGCTCCACTTCTCCCAGCGTGGAAGGCTTGGTTTCCTCCTGTAAAAAGGAAGTAGCTTCACCTAACATTGTCTCAGCTCACCGGAGCCTCGCCCGGGGTGTGGTGTCTGTGACAGGTGCCCCGCCGGCGTGTCCCTCTTTCCCTCCTCCTAATGCCGGCAGGCAGGAGACCCAGGAGCCCAGCGCACACCCTGCCTCCGCTCACTTCTCTGTGCCTCAGTTTTCTGACCTGGCAAATGGGGATGCCTGCCTCCCAGGGAGGGTCCGAGGGGCGAGTGGGGTCATTTACCGGGAGCGCTGAAAACAGGCCTTGGAACACGGGGGTGGTCGGGGGGGCTGCTGTGGAAATGCCGCCGCTGTTCTATCTCTGTGCGCGGGATCTTTGACAACCAGAATGAAAACAGAGTCCCTTCGGGTGGGGCGATAGCGAGACAGAGCAGGAGAGAGGGCAGCCGGGTGACGTGATCAGCCGGGGCCGGGTCTGAAAGCTGATGGAGGGGGGCAGGTGGCAAGAGAGACTGGAATAGAGTCATGGTGCTGCTCAGTCCCTGTGGTGGTGACGCTGCCCAGCTTCCCCAGGAGCCGCAGAAAATCCACTCAAGAAGTTAGTCCCGAAAGCAGCAGCCCGTCCCTGCAGGCTGAGGCCTCGCACGGGCCCTTGCCACCCCAGCTCAGAGCTGGGCACCCCCTCAGGGTCCCTGGTCCTTTCTATTGCTCTACCTCCTCCCCAAACAGCCCCGAACAGCCTTCATCGGGAGTGCAGAGACCCTTGCCGGGCCCTTCCGGATGTTGCGGGAGCGGGGTGGGGGGGCTGACTTCCCTTTCCTAAAAGTCCCGGTTTATCTATCGGGAAGAATGCTCATTTCTGCTGTTCCAGGGTATCCTTTTTTTTTTTTTTTTTTCCTTTTGACCCTTTTAAAACTAACCAATCTAACATGGGCAGCAGACACTAAGCAGCTGAGAGAGAGAGCTCTGCAGCTCATCTACCTGGGCCAGAATCCCAGCTCTGCTCCCCAGCAGCTAGAACAGGACCCACCTCACAAAGTGTGTTCTGGAAGGATTAAGTAGAGGCTAAGAGCCTGATTCTTAGCGCTTCATGGTATTGATGTTATTTTAAAGTGCAACTTGCCACCACTCTTCAAGTAGAAAGCTGGCATCAAAAACAAAGGAAGCACTTCAAAAACAAAGACTACTGTGTAGGGCATAAAATGATTTCCCACACTGCGCCTTCCTCCTCTGAGCCCAGGTCTGGGGGAGGCAGCGCAGCCCCTCAGGGATCTGACCCACAACCCCTCCAGCTTGCTCCCCGCCCTGCTGCAGCCCCAAGGTCCCCGAGCCGCCTGTGGGTCCTGCCTCCCAGCGTTTGCCCTCTGGTCTGCTGTGCCTGCCAGCCATCCTTGGGAGCAGTGACACAGTGGATCAGGGTTGGCTCCAGCAGCCTGCCCTTTGCTCTCTGTATGGCCTCAGGCAAGTTTAGCTCCTCGGGGCCTCAGTGTTCTCATCTGTAAAATGGGGACACTTAAAGGAGGCAATTCAGTGAGGCATAAAGCACAGAGCCCCCTCGCTGGGTAAACTATGATTATTTCTGTTGTTAAATGCTTCACTGGCGGAAGTCAGGGGACAGCATCAGCCTTGCTGTTGCTGGAGTCAGGCAGGACACAGAGCTGCACCTGCGGCTCCAGGCCGGGGCTGTGTCTCCGAACTTCTTCACTGTCCAGCCTGCAAGGGAGGGTCTTTATGCCCATTTTGTGGCTGAGAAAACGGAGGCTCCCACAGACCCAAACTGCTAGACTCGGGATTTGAGTCCCAGTCTGTAGGGCTCTGACTCTGAAATCAGTTTTCCTTGCCCCTGGCACGCGGGTCCTCATGTCTATTCCCTTGTGATCCACACACCCCACCCCGTGCATGCCTCATGTGTTCCTATCTGCTTCCAGGAAGGAGCTCACGAGACCTAAAATAAAAGACACAGATACAATAGAAAGAATCTGTATTACAGAAGAGTGAAAACTTAGGGCCAAATAATAGTTGAAGAGGGAGTCAGAGAGAATGACCACACTGGGCACCGAGGCCACGGGCACCTGTGACAACTGAATGGAAAAGTGAGTTCTGAGCTTCCTGGTAGTCAAGGCAAAAAGCGAACAGCATGGGTGTCTTGGTGCTGACTTTCCAATAAAAGGAAACAGGTCTGAAGAACGTTTCTTCCAGCTCTGAGCTCTGAGGGAAATCATCCTGAGGGTCTGTATACCGTCAACAGGACAAATGTGGACTCGTGTCCCTGGTAACACGCCTCCGCATCCTTGGGAGATGGAAGGCACATCTGTTGGAAGCTGCGATCCACCTCTCCCTTTGCCAGGGGCCCACGCCAGGCTTTGTGGGGTTCTCATGGCTCCTTGGGCTGAGCAGTATTACTTGCCCTTTATGGGTGAGACCCCTGGAGAAGCCTCGGCTCTGTCCCAAGTCTATCTGCTTGTGGGGCACAGAACCCCCAGCACCAGTGCACACCTGCCGCACTCCTCTGCTGTCCTGCCCAGCTCAGGGGGCTCCGTGGTGGATTTCCTGCCAGGAGCTGATGCTGCCTCCCCGCCCCCTCCCAGTCTCTTCCTTCCCCTCCTCCCTCTCCCCTCCACACACACACACAGCAACTCTCCCTCAGCTATAAATCTCAGCTAAGTGCTCCCCTGGGCTCGCAAGCCCCCGGGGCCCAGCTCCAGGACTGGCAGCTCTGTCTGCTGGGGCTGGGATGCAGGGGCAAGGCTGGGGGGCAGGGAGAGTGGTGTGCAGAGGGGGGAGCTGGACTCTGGCTGCCTCTTGTTGCTGCCGCTTCCCTCATCCCCATCCCCAGGCCTGGGGTGTCCTGCGGTTTGCCTCACACTGGACCAGACCCAGGAATCAATCTCCTGCACCACGCACACACAAGGGGAAGCCGGGACACAGAAGCTGATGGCTTACGTCCCAGTGGCCTTAAGTAACCAGCTCCCCCGTTGTTAACCATGGTTCACTACTGGGTACCCGCCGTTACTCTGGGTCTGTTGTGTTGGTGCTGTCCTGGATTCGAGGTAGGCAGAGCTGGGTCAGAGAATACTTACTGGGGTGGGGGGTGCAGTTCACTGTCAGGTAGCAGGAACCAGCCAGCCAGCCACCCTCTCCCCTCTTCCAGGGCTGCTGTGTCTGGTTGTTCAGGTTGTATACTGAACAAAGCATCTGGCTCGGGGGCAAAAGGGGATGAAATCCAGCCCTCCTCTCTTTGCCAAAAGGCTGTGCCCGTCTGGAGGGGATGGTGCCCTTTACAGGTTCATGCGGAGGCCTGCAGGCTGTGACCCCCCTGGAAGGGGTATCTTTGTGTGAGTCGACACAGAGGGTCTGTGGAGTCTGTGTCATGTGTTGCTGACCCAGACCCAGAGGTGCCAAGTCAGCAGGCAGAGGCCAGTGGGTCTTTGGAGGACACACGATGCCTCCGCAGTACAGCCCTCCAGCTTGTGAAGCGCTAGGGGGCCGTGTCCTGCCCCCATGCACCTTTGGGCTTGGCTCAGGAGCCAGGAGGCCTGAGCCTGGGCGCAGTCCTGAGACAGGACGGTGGTCTCCGCCCACAGGCATAATTAGGATTCTGCGGCCCACCACAGCCACCCATTCCTTCCTTTTACCCCCAAGTAGTCTGAGCCCTGCATCCTCGGTCCCGTGTTAGGAACTTACTGCTACTTCACCCCAGCACCAAGCTGAGGGGAGAGAAGGAGCACTGGACCAGGAGCCAATGGACCTGGGCCTACTCACAGGGCTGCTGCTCAATACCTGTGTGTCCCTAGGTGAGTCACTTGACCTCTCTGTGTTAATGGGCTGTAGTTTCGATATGACTGCGTAATAAACCAGCCCAAAGCCAGCCACCCCAACCATCTATTGTCACACACTCGGGCTGTAGATTGCCTAGGGTTTGGCCAGCCAGGCTGGGTTTGGGCCGAGGGCCAGGTTCAGACCAGCTCCACCTGTCACCATGTTCTCCTTGGAATTCTCGGGATTCCTTCTCTGGGCCCCCGGGGCCTGGTCGTCTGTGGCACGCAGGAGGGCGAACAGAGCGTGCAGCGCCTCTTAACACCTCTCTGCTCAGAATAGTCAAAATCAGTCTTGCAAACACGCTGGACATCGACAGCGCGAGGAAAGGCCTTCCCGAGTCACAAGCTCACGCGCAGGAGGAGGAACGGGTCAGAACAACCCGACCTCCTACACCCTCCCAGCGGGACTTGAGCGCATCCAATGCGGAACTGCGGTCAGGGCAGGAAGCGACCACATACGCAGAGTGCCCGTCACAGAGGGCAGCGGTGGCTTTGTGTCCCCCTGCTGTCCTCCTTCGCTGTTCTTTGAAGATCTTTACATTGACATAAAATATTTCGAGCAAATCCAAAATTCACCAGAGAAAATCCACGCACCCCAAGTGGAGCGAGGGGTGGAGGGTCATCCTTACGGGCAGGAGCGCCCTGCTCGAGGGTCCTGCCCCTTTGTCATCCCCTCTGGTGGTATCCCTCCTCCCCACTCTGCCTCCTGGCAACACTTGGCTTTCCTCCCAGCTTTTCCAGACGGATCTGATCCGAGACATCCAGAAGGGAACAACTGATTCCAGTCCTCAGGGGGGCCAGGTGGTTTTGTCTTCAGCGCTTGATCTTCCAGGAGGCTCGGGATGTTTTCCCCATGGTCTCCTCAAGGATGGGAGGTGGGGTGGGAAGGGCTGTCTGTCCCCATGTCCTGGGTCTGGGACCTCCCGGCAGCAGGGGTGGGGTCACCTGGCTGAGCAGCCTGGAAGCAGGGACCCCAGGCCCCGCTGCATCCTGGACAGGTGTCAGCCGGGCTGTCCCCCTCTCCCTCCAGCTGTCGGAGGCTAGCCCGCCAGCTTTGCCAGGGTTCTGAGATGTGAGTTCGCTGAATTCCTGCGGCTTTCTGCAGGAATTCAGGAGAGCAAAGAAAGCTGAAAAGCTGAACTTCTGTTCCCTTTCTCTCTCCTTCTTTTTGCTCTTGTGTGTGTGTGCGTGTGTGCGTGTGTGCGTGTGTGCGTGTGTCCCCAGATATTCAGAGTACACCCGGGAGCCAACTACTTGTTACCACTCCCAACACCAGTTGTCCTGCAGACATATTCCCAGTGCCCAGGATAGTGGCTGGTACACACTAGCGACTCCGTGTTTGTTGAATGAATGCATGAACTAGTTGCTCAATTTTCTTTGGCACTCCCAAGCATGCATTTCACTGCATCTGGTGGTCTGTAGAGCAAATTCTGTTGAATGGGAAAGTATGAGTTTTGTTTCATTTTTGCTTTGGGGGTGGGAGGGAGAGGAAGGAAAGGACTCAGAGAAGAGCAGGAGGATGAGCTGGAGTCTCAGCGGCGCCCCCTGCCCACCCCCACGCCTCCTACACCAGGACACTGCCGTTAGCTGCTTAGCTGCGGGAGGAGCAAAGGGCCTGGGATTGCAGGGGCCTGGAGCAGGAGGAGCAGCGTGAGGGTGTTACAGGGAAGGCGGGTGGAGGGTGCAGAGGTGGGGAGGATGGTGGGTCAGGGAAACCTCTGACCTGCTCTTCATCTTGGAACTTTTCCTTTGGAAGGACTGGTATTCATTACACACAGTCTGCCTTGGTGCATTTAACACAGACACTTTATCTGTGCTGTTATTATGAGGACCATATATATCCCCTTCTAGATACAGGGTCACGGACAGCGACTAGGAAGGGGACAGACTGGAATGCCTGTTCTAGATCTGCATTCACGTGCTGTGGGATCCCAGGTGATGGGACCTCTCCGAGCCTCAGTTTCCCATTCCTGTTTGCCTTACTTCCCCCCCCATCAGAGTGGTTGTTCCCTCAGTGCAGGTGGCCCTACTGTACTGTGACTAGGACAGTCCTCGCGTGTAACTATTTCACACTATGTGGTGAATGGCTGATAGTTTCTAGAGACGTTTGTATTTTGTGAAGAAGATGCTCATCTGCACAGAGAAATTCATTGGCATCATTTTGGAAAACATTTTCATATGAGAAAATACAAACATTTACAAAAGTAGACAGAATATTAAAAGGAGCCCCCATGTGGATGTCACTCAGCTTCAACACTGGCTCATTCAAGAACAACCTCAATTCATCTGTACACCGCCCACCCTCCCCACACATATTCGTTTGAAGTAAAACTAGACAGTTTATCACTGAATTCATAAATATTTTAAAAACCCATCATACCTCAAATAAACAATCCCTGATTTTGTCAAACATCCAGTCTTCAAGTTTCTAATTGTCTTATGAATTAATAGTTAAATTGTTTTTTGTAGTTTGTTTGAATCAGGATCTAATTAAGGTCTTTACACGCTGATTGACTGGTATGTCTCTCTTTGTGGTAAAATTTAGCATTTTAACCGATAAGTATTCATATTGTTGTGCAACCATCCCCACCCCATCTCCAGAACTTTCTCATCTTTCTGAACTGAAGCTCTGTCCCCCCGTTAAACACTCACTCCCCACGTCCCCCTTCCCCCAGCCCCTGGCACCCACCATCTGCTTTCTGTCCATGAATCTGATTACTCCAGGGACCTCATATGAATGGAATCATACAGCGTTTGTGCCTTTGTGACCGGGTCGGCAAGGTTCATCTGTGTGGTAGCGTGTGGCCGAATGCCCTTCCTGTTTAAGGCTGAATCATGTTCCACTGAGTGGACATATTTTGTTTGTCCATTCATCCCTCAGTGGGCACTTGTGGAATGTTTTTTTGACTCTACTCATCTTTCTTGTCTTGGAATATTCTGGAAGCAGGTGGCTTGTCCTGCAGTTTCCCATGCAGGCTCTTACTGGTTGAGTCTCCACAATGCTGTTGTCCACGTTGCTCTGTCTTCTGTGTGTCCATACATCACCCCTGGACCTAGAGCTTTGGTACGATCCAGGCTCAGCTGGGGTTTCTCCTAGACACTTCAGGGTAGTGTTATGTCCTTCCTTCAGGAGACGTGGGTCTGGCTGGCTCTTCTTTTGTGAT
Source organism: Phoca vitulina (assembly GCF_004348235.1). NCBI lineage: Eukaryota > Metazoa > Chordata > Mammalia > Carnivora > Phocidae > Phoca > Phoca vitulina. Next base: position 422,686 of record NW_022589706.1, read on the forward strand.
GTTGGCATCCGCTGCTGCCCAGGACTCAGATTCATGGATCCATTACTGGGTACAAACTGACAGGTTACGTCATTCCTTTACGTGTGAGCTGGGACCCTTCTCCAACGAAGGATTCCCCTTGCCTGCTCTCTGGCTATTCTGTTTATTTGCTTTGTATCTGCCGCCAGAGTTTGTGTGCTGGAGGAGCACTCACTCATTCACTCACTCACACATTCATTCACTCATCACTCATTCATTCACTCACTCATTAACTCACGCCCTCATTCACTCGCTCATTCAATCCCTCATTCACTCCCTCATTCACTCACTCATTCATTAACTCAATACTCATTTATTCATTTGTTCACTCACACATTTGCTCACTCATCACTCACTCATTCACTCATTCATTAACTCACTTACTCCCTCATTCACTCACTCATTCATTCACTCATACACTCAATCCATTCATTCACTTACTCATTCACTCACACACTTATCCATTCATTCATTCACTCACTCATTAACTCACTACTCATTCACCCACTCATTCATTAACTCACTCACTCTCACTCCATCATGCACTCACTCATTTCTCACCCTCTCATTCATTAATTCATTCACACACCCATTCACTCATTCACTCACTCACCTACTCACTAATTCACTCATTCACTCACTTCCTGACTTTTACTGACTGCCAGTTTTGGATGCTCACTGAGGTGAGAAAGATGAAGCATTGGGTCGCACACCTGAAGGAGAGACAGGTGACCAGGATAATAGAAGCATTAAGGTCCCATGAGTGCACAGAGGTGAGGGAGCCTGGAAGAAGTGATATAATGGCAGCATCTGGCTCCACGCCATCTTGTGCAACGACTAGCAGATGGTGAATTCAGCTGGCTGACGTGGCTCGCTGCTGGCCTGGCTGACAACTCATACTTTTAGACTTTCTAAGTTTGGGTTTTTAAAGTTGGGATGCCCGTAGAGCGGTCCTGACACTATTGGTCTCCCAGAGGGACAGATCCAGCTGACATTTCCTGGAGTGTTCCCCATCCTCTAGAGCCAGAGGAGTGTTAGGTTCGAGTGCGGACACAGCTGCATGCAAGGGCTTCAGTGGGAGTGACCAGGACCTCGGAGGACACAGGAGGAACCTGCTTTGCTGCAGGAGCCTGCGGCTGTCATGCGAGAGGCCCCAGGGCTGGGGGGCCGGGGAGCCTGGCCGCCATAGACCCAGCTGCTCTGCCTCTTTGCACTCACATGGCTCTTCAGATCTTTTCTTCCAGAGAACTGTGTGTTCCATCTGTGCGTCTTCCCTGGCTGCACTCACCTATTCCCGGGAGCGGGAGGTGATGGGTGTTGAGTTCCTCCCCCCATCTCTGCACCCCTAAAGGGGGCTTGACCACAAAACTGTCTGGCTGGTAGAATTTGGGTCAACAGGAAAAGAAGGCCAAGTCTTAGAGGCTACACAGTTCAGCTTCTTCATCTCACATCCCGGTTCTGGCAGGAAAGAGGCGACATCCCCAAGTGGGTGATTGGAGGGGGTGTATTTGCAGTTGGGGTGAGGGGACAGAGGATGGCAAGAGCAGGAAGCCGTTACCACCCAAGGGCTGCAGAGCGAGGAGAGGGCGCTGCTACCCCAGAAGCTGGTGGAAAGTGAGTAGAGGAGCCCACCCTGCATCGTCCCAACCTTTTGATGGGATAGAGAATAAATTCTGGAACCTTCTTTCTTCCCTCTCTCCAGACTCCTGCCTGCATCTCTCATTGGCAGGAAGCCAGAGACCAAGGGAAGCATTATTCTTGAGTCAACCTCCCCGGGCTCATCCTTAGGAGTCCACCTCCTGGGGCCCAGAGAATGTGACCAGGCAGAATAACCAGCAGAGCACATGAAAACACAGACAGGAGATTAGCTGGCCAAGGTCAATCACAGCCTAGACACCTACTAGATATTCAACAAAAACCTGAATTTCCTTCCATGATTAAGAAGAGCCACTGAGATGGAGAGGAAGAGCCTGGTAAGGAGTCAGGAGGCCTGGGCAAGGCTGGGCTGGGCCTCCCTGGGCAGGCTGCTCTGGAACATTCCGGGCTCGCTTTGCTCATCGGGCCACGCTGTGAGTCACTGAGTGTACTCAGTACTGCTCGGCACTCAGGGCCACGAAGCACATCTGTGAATTCACTGTGGGGTTTTCCCTTCCCCGGAGCTCTGTCTGGAGGCTGATCGAATGCTGGGGAAGAGGATGTGAGGAAGGTGACGTGCACCTTCAGGGTTTGGCCTTAGCCGGGCCTGGGGACCGTGGCTGACTCGGCCCCTGGGGAATCCATGTGATGCGCTGCATCACAAATGGCACTGGAAGGAAGATTAGGATGTCTTGCCATTGCCAGGCTGACTCGTCAGGACGTGGCTTACTAAGGGAACCTTCCGCTCTCTGCTTTGGCTCCCTTATGCAGTGGGGGCTGGGAGCTCCAATGACCCAGGAAGATCCTTCTGCTTCACCAGAAGGCTTCAAAATTCTCAGCCCCCAGCACCTCATCATACAGACTCAGGTGATGGAGCCACTCGTCTTTTATGAAGATTTATTTTATAAATCTGAGAACAGGTGATGGGGCCAGATGTGCCAGATGGGTGTGAATTCCAGCCACACCATTTACCAGCCGTGGGGCCTTGGGCCGGTGTCTCAGGTTCCCTCCTGGTAAACTAGGTTTTCATAAAGAGTAGGTGAATTGGGGCAGACCCCGCCACCCCACGCACTCGGCTCCCCAGCCTCTGCTACCCAATGTGCTGATGAGCCTTGCCCCATCCACCTTGTTCTGCTGCTTGTCACCAGTCTGTTTCCCTGCCAGGCTATGTCCTCTTCAAGGACCCACCCTGCTCCTCTCTTCATCCTCCACCCCTGCATGCCCTAGGAGGGCGGAGGTCCTTCCTCCACTGGGGGATTCCAGGAGATTCTCCCAGGTATTAACTAGGCTGTGGCTTTTACTCATCAGTCAGAGCGGAGGATGTGCCAAGCTGCTCTGGGTCACATTTTCTGTCTCGATGTTGGCTCCATCAGTCACTCCCATTTGTTCACTCCCTCACTCATTCCCCAAACCTTTACCTAGTTCCTCCGAGGTGCCAGGGAGCAGAGAAGAGGAAGAGAGAACCTCTGGGGGAGAGATGGCCCTATAAGCGGGCCAGCTCCCTGCCATGGGCTATGGGGACAACAGGGGCAGCCCTGGACAGTCTGAGAACCCAGGAACTTAGAGGCTGTCCACTGTCATTGTTCAAGGGACAGATGAGGGACCTGGAAGCCAGAGGCGTGTGGTGACTTCCTGTCCAGGGCTGTGTCCCATCGGCTAAGGACACAGGTGTCAGAGGTTCCTGCAGGAGGGATAGGGGAGCTCCAGGGCTGCTTGAATGGCCTCCCGAAGAGACAGCTTCCAGGGCTGCTGGGGGTGGGGGGCTTCAGGGGGCCTTTGAGCCCGACGGTCTGACCACGCCCTCCTAGAACCCATCCTCACATCCAGGCAGCTAGAGCATGCTGACCTTCTCTCTCAAAAGGAACTTGCCATTTGAGGAATAAAATGAACTTCAGATGAGTATATGATACAGGGAAGTGATTCCTAATGAAATGTACTTTCCTGACTTGAAAAGGAATTAATGCCGGGTTCTCAGTTTCCTGCCCATTTTCCAGCCCCTGAGTTGTCTCAGTCCACTGGGGCTGTTGTAACAGAATCCCATGGATCAGGGTCTTATAAACAGCGGGAGTGTATTTCTTAATATTCTGGAAGTCTGAGATCAGGGTGCCAACATGGTTGGGCTCTAGAGGGATGGTTGCTGACTTCTGGCTGTGTCTGCACACCATGGAAGGGGTGAGAGAGCTCTGTGCGGTCCTTTTCTAAGGGTACAAATCCCATCATGGGGCTCCACCCTCAAGACCCAGGCACCTCATGGAGTTCCCACCTCCGAATACCATCACATGGGCATTAGGATTTCAATGTGTGAATTTGGGGGGCCACAAACATTCAGACAAATGGTAGGTGTCTTAATGGTTGCATGCCTGAGATCCTCAAAAGTATTTCCCACCTCTAGTTTCTGGATGGGACTTTACTATTTGTAAAGTGCTCCCCTGCACGTGCTCTTCTTTGAGTTTCCCAGCGATATCCACCGACTGTAGAGACGGAAACTGAAGCTCAGAGAGGTTTATGTCTGCCCGAGACCACACAGCACAGGTGAGAGGCGGAGGCCCGCTTTACTCTGACTCCCCACGAGGGGTCTGGAAAGGATGCCCCACACCTCCGTGTTATCCCAGGTTCCACCTGCTGGTGCTTGGACAGCAACCCAAAGGGGCACCCCTGGTAAAATTCAAAAAATTAACTGTGGGGATCCAAAAATGAGAACCCCTGGGGAAACTTATCTTCAGAGTGAATGTAAAGAAACAACATCATTGAGATATTGGTAGGTTGTGTTGTGTTCAGAACGGTTTTAGGAAGGATGTGAACACTTTAAGAAGAAGCCTACCATGGGTGCCTCGTGGGGCCGGAGAGCACAGAATAGCTTCTGCTGCTATGGGGAAAGATGCTAAGCATTGCTGAGCATCTATTCTGGGTCAGGCTAGAAGCCTTCCAGATATTGCCTGAAAAACCAGGATAATATCATAGCCTTTAAAATAAACCCAGTGCCGGGGCGCCTGGGTGCCTCAGTCAGTTAAGCGGCTGCCTTCGGCCCAGGTCATGATTTCAGGGTCCTGGGATCAAGCCCCACATCTAGCTCTCCTCTCAGTCATCAGGGAGTCTGCTTCTCCCTCTCCCTCTGCTCTCTCTCGCTTTCTCTCTCTCACAGAAATAAAATCTTTAAAAAAAATAAATAAAATAAACCCTGTGCCTAGCTAAGCCCAGAAGAGCAGATATTAAGAAACATATTTTTATTTTTATTTTATTTTATCTTATTTTATTTTATTTGCGGGGGCAGAGGGAGAGGGAGAGAGAATCTTAAGCAGGCGCAATGCTCAGTGCACATCCCAACACAGGACTCAATCTCATGATCCTGAGATCATGACCTGAGCCGAAATCAAGAGTCGGATGCTTAACCAACAGAGTCATCCCAGCACCCTAAGAAACATATTTTAAATAACGATTTTTTTCCTGCTTATAAAAATTAATATATATTTATTTGAGTAAATTTGGAAAATACAAAAAACAAACAAAAGCACATGGAATCCCAGCATTGAGAGGTTCGCTTTCAACATTTTGACATTTATCCTTATTCAGCCAGACTTTCTAGCACCTGCGATCATACTGGGTATAGTGTATTTAGGAGTATTTCCCATTCAACAATGTGTTCTTGTCATATGATGTCATAGAGGCAGGAGAGCCTGCTGGTTAAAGTAGTGGATTCTGGAACAAGTCTCAGCCATTTGCTAGCTGTGGACAAGTTTACTTAATTCCCCTGGGCCTTCATTTCCTCACATAAATTAGAGATGAGCACAGTATCTATCTCACCTGCTCGTGGGAGCAATGAACTGAATGTGCTTAGAACAGGCCTGGCGTATAGCAAGTTCTAGGTACTTGATAGTGTTCTTACTCTTGATAAAATTAGTTAAGACACCCCAACTACTTCCTTTATTCCTTTATGCAGTGACATTTCCTCACACCTGCCGTGTGCCCAACACTCTTCTAAAGATGAAGGACGCCTGTGTCTAGGACGCAGCCGACAAGACCTCTGTTCTTAAGGGTCTACACACGTTAGTTTCAGGTGTAGAATTTAGTGATTCAGCACGTCCATACATCGGCCGGTGCTCATCACGACAAGTGCACTCCTTCATCCCCATCACCTGTTTCCCCCATCCCCCCCCCCCCTCCCCTCTGGTAACATCAGTGTGTTCTCTAGAGTTCAGAATCTGTTTCTTGGTTTGCCTCTCTCCCTCTTTTTTTTTTTTTCTTTGTTCATTTGTTTGGTTTCTTAAATTCCACATACAAGTGAAATCCTATGGTATTTGTCCTTCTCTCAACTGACTTATTTCACTAGCATTATACTCTCTAGTTCTAGCCACTTCATTGCAAATGGCAAGATTTCATTCTTTTGTAAAAAAAGATTTTATTTATTTTTGCGAGAGAGAGTGAGAGAGAGAACACAAGCAGGAGTGGGGAGAGGGGCAGAGAGAGAGAGGGAGAAGCAGACTCCCTGATGAGCGGGGAACCTGACGCAGGGCTCGATCCCAGGACCCTGGGATCCTGACCTGAAGCGAAGGCAGATGTTTAACTGCCTGAGCCACCCGGGCACCCTGGCAAGATTTCATTCTTGCTGATGGCTGAGTAATAGTCCATTGTGTGTGTGTGTGTGTGTGTGTGTTTGTGTTTGTACACACCATATCTCCTTTATCCATTCATCAGCTGAGGGACCCTTGAGCTGCTTCCATAATTTGGCTATTGTTGACAATGCTGCTATAAACATCGTGGTGTATGTACCCCTTCAAATTAGTATTTTTGTATCCTTTGGGTAAATACCTAGTAGTGCAATTGCTGGATCATAGGGTAGTTCTATTTTTAACTTTCTGAGGAACCTCCGTACTGTTTCCCAGAGTGGCTGCACCAGTTTGCATTCCCACCAACAGTGCACGAATGTTCCTCTTTCTCCATATTCTCCCCAACGCCTGTTGTTTCTTGTGTTGTTGATTTTAGCTATTCTGACATTTTAGCCATTCTGAGGTGATGTTTCATTGTGGATTTGATTTGTATTTCCCTCTTGCTGTGTGATGTTGAGCATCTTTTCGTGTGTCTGTTGGCCATCTGGATGTCTTCTTTGGCAAAAAGTCTATTCATGTCTTCTGCCCATTTTTTAACTGGATTATTTGTTTTTGGAGTGTTGAGTTTTATAAGTTCTTTATAGATTTTGGATACTAACCCTTTTCAGATATGTCATTTGCAAATATCTTCTCCCATTCCATAGGCTACCTTTAGTTTTGTTGATCATGTTGCCACACTTAATTTCTGTGATGATGCCAAGAAATCAGCATTGTCTCCCATTTCACAGATGTTGACATTTAGACTTGGGGCAGACAAGTCACTTGCCATGTCATGTAGTGATGGGTGCAGTCTGACCCCCAAACACTTGGCCCGCTCGCAGACTACTGCTGTCCTTCTTAGCTCTGAGCAAACCAGATTGGCACTGTAGATGCTACTATTGATTTGCCCAGCATTGATTGTTGCTGCTTCCTGGCACAGTATGTGCACGAAGGGAGGCCTTTTCATTCCATTTGTCACTCCCCCCTCCCCCCTGTGATTTCAAGCCAGCTGCCACCTCTGCCTGCACTTTTCTTAGGCAGCTGGGACTGGGATTCTCCTTGAGAGCCAGCTCTTTCCCCAGGGCCTGGCAGATGCCAAGTGCCCCATAAATGTGTGCACAATTCAGCTGGAAACCGCTCTTTAAACATAAACATTGACAAACAAGAGTTCTTGGGACTGAAGACCTAAGAAGGGCAAAGAAAGGAAATGGGGCCTTTAGTTTGGAGAAGACTCGGGACATCCATACCCAAGGAGCTGCGAGGTAAGGGGGGGTCCAGTGGTAAATTAGGGAAAGCTTAGGTCTGGGGTCAGGCCAAGCTGGGTTCCATCCCTGAGTGACCTTGAGTGAGTGTCCTTATTTCCTTGGCCCCATCTGTAAGATGGGGCTGATGCTCCCTACCCCACAGGCTGCAGCAAGGAGGACCATGTGAGTGAATGTGCTCAGAGTGGCTGTGTGTGCTAGGCACGCGTTTAGACGCTTAAGAGCAGAGGTCTTGTCTGCTTTGCTCTAGAAGTGAATAATTTAAAAATGTGTGAGGACATGTTATTGCATAAATGAATACTCATTCCGTATGAGTCCCAGGGGGAAGTTATGGGGAGGTGGGGTCAGGGGATGGGGATTGGGGGAGAGGATGGCTGGATGAGAGAGAAACATGAGAGCAGAGGCGAGGTGCCAAACTGGGGCCAGCACACCCTCGGTCCAGCCCCTGCTCTGTCCCCTGCTGGCCGTGGAGCCTTAGGCAAAGTGCCTCATCTTGGGTCCATGGCCTCCTCATTAGCAATAATGGTCCTTAACTCATAGAATTGTTGTAAGAATTATATAGAGCCTGGCACAAAGGAAGCACCTACTTAATATAAATCATCATCAGGACAGTCTTTTAATTGGCAGAAAGAAAGTATATTAGTTAGCTATGGTTGCATAATAAATCACCCCAAAGCTTACTGGCTTAAAACCATCACCATTTTATGTATTCACTCATCTGGGTTAGCAGGTTGGATTGGCTCTACAGGGTGGTTTTTTGCTGGTCTCACCTGGGTCACTCATGCAGCCCTGCTCATCAGACAGCTCGACTGGGGCTGGGTCGTCAGATGACCTCATGTCTAGCAGTTGGTGCCAGCCATTAGGTGGCTGGTCTGTTCTGAGGATGTTCAGTTCTACTTCATGTGGACAGTCATTCTTCATCTTCTCTTCTAAAGGCAGTGTTCCAAGAGAGCAAGACCTTGAAGGCCCCTGTGGCCCAGGCTCAGAATGCCCACAATGTCACTTCTGCCCCCTTTCTACTGATCCACGTCTGTTATAAGGCCAGCCCAAGGAGTGGGGAGCCACACTCTCTTGATAGGAGTAGTAGGGGAGGCATTTTGCAAATGCATGAGCACATAGAGATGGGAGGGATTCTTGCAACCAGCTTTGCAAACAGTCCTCTACAGAAGGAGCTAGTATTTTTGAGGCCCTGCCGACCTGCCAGGCACATTGACTTTCATAGCCATTATTCACACAGCAAAATTATCTCCCTGGTGATGCAAGGACCTCACTGTACTAGGAATATCCAAGCCAAGTCTGCAGCACCGTTAAAATGACAGAGATAATGGGATCTAGGCTGCAGACTAGGGACTGGGAGAAGGGTACTATGGTTCTTTCTGTTAGCAAGAATTGCAGGTTTTGAAGAAAATGCACAATAACAAACTGAATTATGGATGAGAGGTAGGATTTCTATTGAACAGTAGGGTTGCAAAGTCATGTTGATTTTGCTGATTAGAAACGTGAATATCAGCCGAGGTGTGTAGTTCTTCTCAGGCATTAAGGAAGAGACAGGAACATGATTTTTGAAGGGCCTTAACTGACAAGGGAGAATAGAATGGTCTAGTCAGTCTTGTAGGATCTCTTGGTGAGGTCACTGTAATGTCCTGACCACATAAAGCAAGGTGGGTGTGGATACATCACTTCTTCATCCATGTACTTGTTGCTCTTGCCTCTGGATTTTTGAAGCCAGTGAGTTTTGGGCTAGAAAGTGAGATGTGATTCTGGGGAGGATGGTTTGTTGGCAGGAGACAACCACTCTTACCAAGAACAATGAGAAAGTCTGTTATTTAAAATATAAAAATTATCCATTTAAATCCTCAGGGAGCAGCTGAAGTGGTGAGAGCTGGAGGAGCCTGGTTCTGGGGAGGGGAGAACCTTGGGGATCCAACTGTAGCTTTTTCTCTGGGGTCTTTTGTTACCTGGGGGCAGGCTGTGAGTCCAGGCCTGGTCCAGTAGATGACACTGCTAGGAACAGAGAGATGCCCTCTCCTGGGGCCAAAGACACAAAATTAGAGACTGGGGTGTTGGGGGGTGTCTTCAAACACCTGGTTGATCTCCTCCTCCAGATATTAGCCAGATTCTAAAGCTTGCAGGATGGGGCATATATAAACCAACAAGAAAACCTCTGAATAGCAAAGCAGAGTTTTCCTAGTCTAGCTGCTGAGAAGCAGAGGATCAGTGTTGAGGCTCTACCATGGACAGGACCCAGTGAGCTACCTGGATCCTCAACTGGCTACTGTAGGTGTTTGAGCTCGGGGCCCCTTATGACCACAGGGTGCTTCCAGCAGGGGAATGGCTATGGGCTTTAGGAAGACCGTTCTGGACTCAGTGTGGAGAAGGGATGGGAGGGGACAGGAGAAGGGTGTTAGAGGATGCTGCCTGGTTGTGGACAATGAGGGGCTGCATAATGATTGATTTGCTCCATTTCTTTCATAAATCAAAGGAGCAGATAAACATGAGCAGACAGAGGAAGGCACGCCACTGGATGAATGAGCCATCTGTCTCAGCAGCAAACTTGGGAAGATGAGGGTGAAGCCAAGACAGAAAAGAGGCATCATTCATCTTAAGTGATAAGAAAGAAAAGAAAACTGACATTATATTATGAAAGGGGTTTGACAGGTTTTTACAATGGGAGAGAAGAATTTGTCTTGATCCGTGTGATATTAAGCAGAATTGAAACTAAGGATAGATCAAAATTACATTGAAAAAAACAATAAAGCAGTTCTCTAAGACATGCAGATGAGTCAGCTCAACTACTGCATTTGAAGAAACCAAGGCCCACGCAGGAAAATAGCATCATTTTGTTCAAGGGACCCAATAAACTGATTACAACCCCCATGTCTTTTTCACTTCTGTGGACTTGCTCTATTTCTGAGGGGATGATCAATTCTTGAAAATGTCCCATGTATGTTTGAAAATAATACATATTTAGTTATTATTGGTTTCAGACTTCTATAGGTATGTCATTATATCAAGCTTGTTAATTATGTTCTTCAAATTTTATTTATCTAGACTGGCGTTTTTGTTTGCTCAATCTGTTGAGTTCTGAAGAAGATGAGTTTAATCATCCAACTATGGTGGGAGATTTAGCAATTTCTCTTTCTAATTTTCTTAATTTTGTTTTGTGTATTTTGAGGGTATATTATTCAGTGCATGTGAGTCTAGTATTTTTCTATTATGCTATGAGTTTTTGTTTTACAAAGAGGTGGTGACCTTTCTGCTTTTGAGTCTATTTTGTTTAATGTTAATATAGTGATATTGAGTTTGTTTTGGTTAGTTTTTGCTTGGTACAACTTTTCCTATTCTTTTAAAGTCAACCTTTCTCTGCCCTTACATTTTAGTTATGTCTCTGGTAACAGCATGAGGCTATATTTTGGAAATCCACTAGGAAGATCCCTGTCCTTTTAATGGAGAGTTTAGTCCATTTATAATTATTATAACGATATATATGTTTACTTCCATCATCTTATTTTGTGCCTGTTGTCCACCCTGCCTTTGCTATGCTTCTTGTTTTTCTCTTTTCCACCTCTCTATAAAATGGATTAAGTTTTCTTATTCCACCTTTCACCCTAGGCACGTTTCCATTCTTTTAGTGGCAATTATTTAAAGAGTTAATTTCCCAGCTTAATTTCTCTACCTCCCTCCTGTACACAAGATCCTAAATGGCTTTAATTCTGATAACTCCTTCTGTGTCTTTCATATTGCCCAGAAGGATATTTCTACTCTGTACTTTTATACTTCTCAAATTAGTCATTATCTTATATTTTACCAATTTCTTTGCTTACCATTCCTTCTTATATTTGGGGGGTGGTTTAATTTAGTTCTCCCTGGAACACATTCTTTACTGTATTTTATCAGCAGGGCATTTTATCAGTAAGCTTCTTACTCTTTGTCTGAAAATGTGTTTATTTTATTTTCATTACTGAATGATCATTTAGGTAGACATAGAATTCTAGATCCCCAGTTATTTCCTCTTGGCGATATGAAAAAGTTATTCCATTGTCTTCTGGTTTCCATCAAAATGCTTGCTGTCGGTATAATTACCATATGTTTTTAGGTAATCTGTCTTTCTGGTTGCTTTAGGATCTTCTGTTTGTCTTTGGGATTCTGGACCTCTGCTACAAGACATTTTTCTTTTTATTTATCCTACTTGAAACTTGTGATTCCTGACTCTGAGGATTTACATCTTTCAGCATTTCTGGAACATTGTCATTATATATTTGAATATTACCCTCCCCACTTCTCCTTTCTTTCCTTCCGGAACTCATAGTAACATTGTTAGAGTGTCCCATGTTTTCTTCAGTGGCTCATAATCATTTTCATGTTTTCTAATGATCTCTCCAAGTAACACGCTATGTCATCTCAGATCAGTCTTCAAGATGACTATTTTCATTTATATATATATTTTTTTGCAGTGTGAAGACTCTGTAGCTAGACTGTTAGGGTTCAAATTTAGACAATGAGATCTTTCTGTGCCTCAGTTTTATCATCTTTAAAGTGAGAGTTACAGTAATACCTACCCACTTAAAATTATTTTGAGGTTAAATGAGTCAATATATATAAAACACTTAGAGTAGAACCTGGCCCTTAGTAAGTCCTGTATATAAGTTAGAACTTATTTTAATTATTTTAAGAATCTACTTTATAGTCTTTATCCAATAGTTCTGTTATTTGATATTCTTGGGGAACTTAAACCTATTGATTATATGTCTTGTGTCTTCATTCATGAAATACTATTCTTTTGAGTGTTCTGTAATCTTGGCCCCTGGGGCTTTATCTGTAGGAACCCTATGTGACTCAGCTTTAGCCCCAAGGGTATTACAGGCTCAAGGTTATATATTTTATTTTCATCCCTGATCTGGGATGTCAGGGATATTAGGAGCATCACTGACCAGCAGTTTCACTGGCTCGGGGCACCTTTTTCTGTTCCTTCACTGACTAGAGGCTTGTGGGCCATTTGGATGATATAAGTTCAACCCCAAATTCCCATGGGATATAGGCCTGTAGTCACATATTCTCAAGGGAGATTTTTTTTTCCCCCACCTAGAGCTCAGGTTAAGAAAGACAGACTCCTTGTGATCTCTTGTGCTAAAGTGGAGTTTTCCCACCCAACCTACTCTGTGGAGGAAATAGCCCTTCCAGGGTGCTGGCTTTCTGTGGTGGGCTTAGTTCCAGCTGACTCTCTCTGTGTATGTGTACTATCCGACTTCCCTCATTCGCGGAGACCAGCATGGCCTTCCGGGGGCAGCTATGGCATTGTGTCTCACGCAGATCTCCCTTGCTGGCTTCTGACCTCAACCCTTCATGTAGAAGACATGGTAAGTGCTTTATCCAGCCATGGGGAAGGTATCCTGTCCGCCATATTGCAGGAGGCTGAAGCCTTCCTTGGTCTTCTTCACAATCCCACACCTTGCATGGAGCCCTGCTCAAAATTGGTCTCAGGAAATGTTTGCTGAAGGACAGACTGAATGGCAGGACATACAAGAGCTCAGGCCTCCAGTTCAGAGCCTTGACCAGCACTTGGGGCCACATCCCCACCTTGTCAGGAGTCCTGTCCTAAGCACGGGAGACTATGCCTGGAAGGAGGACAACAGGAATTTAATTGGAGACTGTGATCTTCCCTCCCGAGGACAGCTAACAATGTTTCTTACATACTTCCCCTGTGCCTGATGCTGTGTGAGCCCTGAGCACAGCAGGGACTAAGGCAGACCGGGGCCCAGCCCTTCTGGAGCTGACAGCATCGAGTGGGGCAGCTCTTCTCAAAGGTCAAAGCATGTAGGATCCCCTGGGGATCTTGTCAACGGGCAGATAGGGCAGGAAGTCTAACCACCTTTCCCAGCATTTGCGGCTAACTCAGAGCCCTCCTGGCAGCCCTGTGTGCACACAGTTGCCAGCCCTGTCCACAGATGGGACAACGGAGACACAGAGCTGTTACGTAACTGGCCAGGGATCACCCAGCCAGAAAGTGGGAGCTTGGATTTGAACCCAGGCAGTTTACGTCCAGATCCATGCTGGTAAGCCAACGTGGTGCCGCTCCCCAGCTATGGGAAGACACTTTTCATGGTCTCTGGCCCATAAAAGGGAGCACGTGGTATTGGCCATTAACGTTCTTTTTTTTTAAGATTTTATTTATTTATTTCAGAGAGCGTACACAAGCGGGGGGAGACAGGCCAAGGGAAAGGGAGAAGCAGACTCCCTGCTCAGCAGGGTACCTGATATGGGACTCGATCCCAGGACCCCGAGATCATGACCTGAGCCAAAGGCAGACGCTTAACTGACTGAGCCACCCAGGCGCCCCGACCATTAGCATTCTTATACTAAATGTCATTATTGTTATTCCTACTATGATGACTATTGCTATTATTTACAAGTAAATCCTGTTCCCAGACCTCGGGAGCCCAGAGATGCATATGGAAGGAAGTGCCACATAGATATGCCTTACAGGACCCCGCAGAGCTGGGGCGGCAGGGTCGCAGGGGTGGGGGCAGGTGAGGTGGAAGCTGAGGCATCATAAACAAGTGCCAGGGTCAGTGTGGCTGGGAGGAGGACACAGAGGGACAGCAGGACACCGAGAAAGGGCAGCTGGGGCCAGACCAAGGAGTGTGGAATTCCTCCTGCTGGGAATGAGGAGCTATGAGGTGTTTGTGTGTTGGGGTGGCGATCGATTTGTTTAAAAAGCTCAGTTCTGTGTTGTTTTCCCTTAAAAGGAAATTTGTAGAGAAACATATTGGTGATATTTGAGCAGAAAGATAATGGAGGCAGGGTGGCATGGGAAGGATCCAAGTATTTGAGGATGGTGACGCTTGAGGTTCACGCAGGTTAAGACCAGCAGCTGACACTTCGGGGTGCAGGCTCTGCTCCCAGCACTCATGACAGAGGAGTCATCTTGTGGTCCTACTATCCAGTGGGTACTTCACTTTGATCACCCCTTTCTATAGATGAGGAAACTGAGGCACAGAGGAGTTAAGAAAATTATGTGGGGGGCGTGCGGTGGAGAGGCCTTGGTTCTGGGGAACATTCTCAACCCCTATGCCAGATGCCTCTCCAGTTTTAGAGGGAAAAGCAGGGAAGCGGCCTTGGTCCCAGAGTCATCCCTCTCCCCTCCTCTCCTCCCCCTTCTTTCCTTCCCTCACTTCCCCACCCCTCCCCACTGCAGGCCTGTAACCAGGATCCCAGTGTTTCCGGCCTGAGGGGGTCTTTCACCCACCTCTGGCTCACTCCCAGGCCTCCCAGGGCTGCCCATGTGCCAGCCTCGAGAATTGTGTCCTCTGTGGGTCCAGGACATCGTGGTTGCCCCAGCCCGTTTCCCCACAAGGGCCTGAGCCCTCAGGGAAGAGCCAGTTTGGACAGGACAGAAACAGCTCTGCCTGAGAGACAGCCGCCCCCCCCCCCCCCCCCCCCCCTCCCCCGGCGCAACGCCGCCTCAGTTCTTGCACCAGACACTGAGCAAGTCCGGGCTGGCAAGTGCTGGCGTGGGGGACGCAGGGATGAGCGAGATAGTGCCAGCCCTCAGGGACTCCAGCCACATAAGCAAGTCACTGGAGTGTAGCCTGATGTGATGGATGCGTGTTGGGAGAAGTCCCCCCCTCCTTCCCGCACACGGAGAATGTGGGGGTTGGGTGGGAGGGGGCAGGCAGACTGCCTTTCAAGGAGGCTGGAGAAGCAGAGAACAGCCTCATCACGCGAAGTTCTGTAAACCGTGCCCTGGGAATTTGGATCTTCTCCCAGAATCCACAGGGAGCCATCCGGAGATTTTAAGCAGGGCAGTAACAACATGTATTTTTATTCTGTGAGGCGTATTTAAAAAAAAAAAAAGGCGTTTTCATGCGCATCACTGCATCTGTGGGAAAGGAGAGCAGGTAAGACAATCCCCATGTTACAGATGAGAAAACTGAGCTGCGGAAGCCCCAAGGGATTTGCTGGGTCGCTTACCATCATCTAAAAGGAAACTTAATTACAAAAGCTATGGTGCAGAGATCACAGCGATAACATGTAACAATAATGAGAATAATATTTGTGCCATTCATGGAGTACCTGCTGCCCGCCAGGAGCTGTGCTCCCTGCCCTAAGCGCATCATGTATAACACCCTGTGAACTGGTAATACTCTCACATTGCAGCCAGGGAAACTGAGGCTCCAAAGAGTTAAGCTACTTTCTCTTTGGTGGCAGATTGGGCCGTTCAGTGCCCCTCTTTGATGACTGGGTCCTCACAAGGAGCCCAGCATAGCTGTTCATGTGGGTGCTCCGTAAACAGACCAAGGAAGGAAGATGCTAGAGTGGGAATGATATATTCTTCAGCTCTTGGGGACATTCGGCCAAGAACGGCGGTCCATCTGCCTGTGAAGACAGGTGGCTGCTGGGCTCGTACCTGGCAGGCTACTGAGTTACACCTGCCATCCTGACCCTGATGGGCAGAAGTCCAAACACTGTATAGAAGGGAGCCCCCATGAAGAGGGCTATTGGAAAGAGCTTAGCATTTGGGTGTCCTGTGGCAACTCTCTCTAAATAGTCACTGAGCGAATATGCTGCTGCCTGGCTTCTTTTATTTATTTATTTTTTAAATTTAATTTTATTATGTTATGTTAATCACCATACATTACATCATTAGTCTTTGATGCAGTGTTCCATGATTCATTGCTTGCATATAACACCCAGTGTTCCACTCAATACGTGCCCTCTTTAATACCCATCACCAGGCCAACCTATCCCCCCGCCTCCCTCCCCTCTAAAACCCTCAGTTTGTTTCTTAGAGTCCATAGTCTCTCACGGTTCTTCTCCCCCTCTGATTCCCCCCTTCATTTTTCCCTTCCTACTATCTTTTTTTTTTTTAACATAATGCATTATTTGTTTCAGGGGTACAGGTCTGTGATTCATCAGTCTTACACAATTCACAGCGCTCACCATAGCATATACCCTCCCCAATGTCTATCACCCAGCCACCCCATCCCTCCCACCCCCCACCACTCCAGTGACCCTCAGTTTGTTTCCCGAGATTAAGAATTCCTCATATCAGTGAAGTCATATGATACATGTCTTTCCCTGTTTGACTTATTTCGCTCAGCATAATACCCTCTAGTTCCATCCACGTCTTTGCAAATGGCAAGAACTCATTCCTTTTGCTGGCTGCATAATATTCCATTGTATATATATACCACATCTTCTTTATCTATTCATCTGTCCGTGGACATCTTGGCTCTTTCCACAGTTTGGCTATTGTGGACATTGCTGCTATAAACATCGGGGTGCATGTACCCCTTCGGATCCCTACATTTGTATCTTTGGTGTAAATACCCAGTAGTTCAATTGCTGGGTCATATGGTAGCTCTATTTTTAACTTCTTGAGGAACCTCCATACTGTTCTCCAGAGTGGCTGCACCAGCTTGCATTCCCACCAACAGTGTAGGAGGGTTCCCCTTTCTCCGCATCCTCGCCAACATCTGTCGTTTCCTGATTTGTTAATTTTAGCCATTCTGACTGGTGTGAGGTGGGATCTCATTGAGGTTTTGATTTGGATTTCCCTGATGCCGAGCGATGTGGCCTGGCTTCTAATCTAGCTTTCTTTGTGGCCTTGCCCAATTCGACCCACTTCCCAGACTCCCGTCTCCCCTTCTCGAGGTGCTAAATAAATTTTCTAGAATAAATTACCTGAGAGAGGAAATGACATCGAGGAGACAGTGACCACCCAGGGTGGTGAATTCTATGTTAAAGCCCACAGGAGAGGCGTGGATCCAGCCAGGATGGGTGCATGGAGGGAGCATGAGTAATCTGAGAAGACTTCCTGGATGAGGTGGCATGAGGAATCCTCCTGCACAGAGAGTGGAGCAGGGCCCTCCCAGAAGCAGGGGAGCACTTCTGTGTTAGAAGGGTGGATGGAGAGCATCGGAGCCAAGCCAGAGCATGGTGTCTGGAGGGTGGAGCCCTGGGGGACTCAGGGAGCAGAGGTTTAGCTGTGCATGGCCTCACAAGAGCTGTACCACCTCTGGGAAAATGGCTCTTTGTTTCAAAGCTTTTTTTTTCTCTTCCATGAAATGAGATAATGATAAATTATTTCATCTTCCCCAAAGGGAGATTGACAGAGAAAAGTCTTTGCCCATGTGAGGATGTATTTCTCTATGCAGGAAACTGAGCACCATTCCTCGTAGCTCGGTGCAGACCCCCGAAGAGAGACCCTGGCCCGGGGTGTTGGGAGGCTGCTTCTGTGTCTCCTTCCTCTGCCCTGGATACAAACCGAGGTCATGGGAACCCAGCAGCCACGTGGCCAGGATGGTGAGGCCCTGGGGGCTCGTTCCACGGCATGTTTCTGGCTCAGTCTGGTTTCTGGCATTGTCTTTGCAGCCGGACTGACAGAGATGGATTCCAGCCACCTTGGGACCCGGGGATGGGCACTTTAATTCTGGGCTCATTGGAAGGGAGCCAGGCACTGTTGCACTCATCACCAGTGTGCCAGGCGGGCCTGAACCATTTACTCATTTATGCGTAGGGCATCGATTCATTCTGTCCAGGGCTATCCCTCCCTCCTTTCCTTGTCCTCTCTCCTTCCATTTATGCCCTTCAACATTGTTTTGAGCACCTACCAGACCCGGGCCAGGCATCAGGGATAGCAGAATTGAATCTAAATGTGGTCCCTGCCCCCAGGGGCTCACATGCTCTCAGGGGAGAGGCGTGGGAGTCCGTTGCAGCCCCTCAAACTGTGAACACATTTGCACAGCCTTATGGGAGGGTGACCCAGCTTCTGGAGGGGGCAATCAGACCTCCCCACATGGGATGGGAGTTGGGGGTCTTGCTCCGTGCACCCCGTATACAAACCTGCTGCACCTGTCCCCATAGTGTGATGCTGGGGGTGGGGGGTGACCAGATATGTTGATTAAAATTGTTAAAATCATCTAGTATTTCAAAGTTTACAAAATCTCAACAGTAAAAAAAAACAACAGAAAAGTTTGATGAGATGTTTCAACCGATACCTGAAGCCACAGTCTGACGCCCAGGGCAGGATCAGGGTACCAAGAGTTGTCCCCATAGAGCTTTTGAAATGGCACCTGGTGCATAATTAACACCCAATACCGTTGACTCTTATTGCTAGTCGAAATGGAAGGTGCACAGAGACCATCCAATCTAACGTCCTCACTGAAGGGAGGAGGAATCTGAGACTCAGGAGCCCAGCTCCCCAATTCCCAGTCCTGTACCCACAACACAGGGCAGTTTCTGCTGGGGACCCAGTGATTTCCATAGCCACACCTGGCTGCCATCATGCCCAAATGTGTCATCTGAATCCTATAAACGCGGGAGCAAAATTTAAAGACCGTAAACATTCATGAGTCTATAAACCTCGCATGTAAAAGCCATCTGAAACCTCACTTCTCTGGTAGGGCCCAGTCACATTCGCTCTCTGTGGGGTAGCTAGCGTTTAAAGCTGCTTATTGTCACAATGGTCCTTAATGATCTAGCATCTTCAATACTTAATTACCCTTTATTAGATTATAGCAGAATTAGGTAATTGGATCAAGCCCTTGAACTCTTAGCTCTCTCCCATTTATTTGGTGGTATACACAGACTGAGAATTTCTTAAGTACCTCTGGGTTTGGTTCAAGCAGAGCTGTGGGCAGGGTATCGCTCACTGCCACTGTATTTACTCAGGATGTGCTCAATATACGGCAGCTTCATCTCTCTGAGTTTCTCAATTTCATTTTTCTGTGTATAAGAAGTAAATTGTAAATTTCCTCCCCCCCCTTACCTTCTGTCCTTTTGTTTCCAAAACAAGTCACTGCTATTCAAATACAGTTCACGTCAGAGTCAGTTCTCTTGGGCTGCTCAAAGGTGTATATTTCATATTGCGCATAAATGTCAAGATTTAATGTTATTTCTAAAGGAGGATGCACTCATTTTAGCAAAATAAAATGTAAATTCTAGCTGCCTTGGCTATTGGGTTTGGGATAAAGGAATATTTACATAACCTCCAGCTTTTAAAATGATGCAGATATTGGCTTAAGCAAACAAACAAACCAACCATGCCTGTTGGTAGAGGAGTCAGCCGCCTGGAAAATGTTCACACCCTTTGACTGGGTAATAGACCCTCTTGGGGATTCTTTACATGCTTGATCACTGAGACACAGATATAACTAATTGCACAATTCATCACGGTATGATTTATAATAGCTAGCTGTTAGAAACAACCCACAGGTCCAACTGCAGGAAATGGTCAAGTAGATAATGATATATCTCCTCAGTGAAATATTGGCCATTTAACATTCGTGCAGCACACATTTACTGAATGCCTGCTGTGTCCCCAGGACAGTGGTAGGAGGTGGGTATTCAGTGACGCTGCCGATCATGTAGCTGTTAGCAACGGCTACTATGAACACGGTGCTTTGAGGAAAGGTTATAATGCTGAGTAAAAACCCCTGTGAAATGTTACGATCTCAATTCTGTTGAAAACACACACACAGATCTGCGGTTTCTGGGAAACGGACTTATTTTTCATTTTGATCTGTTTCTCCAAATATCTTTAAGCTGCACATAAAACTTCTATAATGGGGGGGAACAAGTTTTTGAAAAGCATGTTGACGTGAATTTGGAGTTGCCACTATTAGGAATTGTGTCTGTACGTTGGAAGTCACTACCCCTTTGGAAGTGATGCGAGAAGGTGTCCTCCCCAGTAAGAATGGCTCCTGGCCCCGGGGAGATGTGATATCACAGGGAAGTGAGCGGGGCATCTGTGTCTCCAGCTCACGATTGTGCCCACCCCTCTTCCCCCAGCAGCTCACGGGGAGTCTTGCCTCCTCCCTCCCTGTCCACCAGCACGCAGACCAGCCTGCCGGCTTCGGCTTTCCGCACAGCACTTGGTCAGAGCAAACAAAGGTACTTCATCATCTGCTCCACACACTCCCTGGTGACCAGCACTCCCAACTGCTGCTGCCTGAGGTAGCTGTGTGTGTGTGTGTGTGTGTGTGTGTGTGTGTGTGTGTGTGTACACGAGAAGCAGGGAGAGAGCCAGCCCACCAAAGGGCTTTGTTTACTGATTTCTCCTTTGACCTTGTACGTTTAAGTGTCTTGCCGTGTGTATTCTAGGACCCTGCATATGATAGACATGCCCTGAATATAAAATGAGCTAAAACATGTTATTCAGGAGAGTTTTGTAAAAGACTTTTATTTCTATTTTTGACTTAATGAGTTCTACCTCAATTAAATTATCAGGTGTATTATGAACGTTTAACATTTATAGAAGACTATAAACTTTATGTTCCTTAATATTGCAGGTTCCACATGTTAATTTCAGCTCCTTGTTTCAGACCCCTCCAGCGAGCTATAACTGGGACTCCGAGGTGACCGAGGCAGTCTCCTGTCCTGATGGCTCAGGGTCCACCGGGGATGCTTACCTGACTCAGACATTGGCGACGTCGTGTGGTCAGTGCTGGGATGCCCAGAGGAGGCAGCTGGCCCTGGGCAGGGATCCACAGTGTAGTTGAGGAAAGGTTTCTAGAAACCACATCTAAGCTAAAACCTGGATATTGGGTAGGAGTTATCAGGCAGCAGGCAGGGGTAGAGAGTGAGAAAGTTCCAGGCAGAGGGGACACAATGGGACAAGAGCTGGAGGCTAGAAAGACTGGAACGGGATTGCATGTGGTTGGAGGGGAAGTGGCCAGTGCTCAGCGGCGGGCTGGAGAAGGTGCAGGGTCTGGAGGACTCCTGCTCTCAAGGTGTGGGGGTCTCAGTGGTGGCCCTAGACACATGGGGACATCACACCTGCAGCCATGACATCCGATCCTGAGTCCCTATGACTGAGTCACCTCTGGATGACCAGTCCTTTGGCTCCCAGGCCCAGCTGGCTTCCAGGGGAGACTACACAGCCAAGCCTCCTCTACCTTCCCCTCATCCTACTTTGTGGGTTTTTTATAGCGCCCATGGCCATCTGGCAAATGTGCATCTGCTCCTTGTCTGCCTTCCCCTTTCAGAGAGGAGATCCGAGAAAGCAGGACCTTCATGCATTTCATAGCACCCATAAAATATTTATTGGATGAACGAATGAATGATATGATACAAATGGGCTATGGGGACACTATGGTTCTCCCTAAGGCCAGAGAGCAGGTGTCCCTTGTTGCTAGAATAGGCAGGGTGTGGGGAGGGGGTGTCTTTTCTACTTATAAACGAGTTTATTTCAGTCAGTTTATTTAGCTCTTCCTCCGGCTCAGAAATGTGGTCTACAGGTCAGAGGACACAGGTGCTCTGCTGGCTCATCCATTTTTGTAAAAAATTGAGGTCAAATTCACATACCATAAAATTCACCATTCTACCCATTTTCAAGTTTGCAATTCCGTGGCTCTTATTACTTACATTGCCGCTAGCTAGTTTCAGAACATTTTCATCATCCTAAAAAGAAACCCTCATTCCCATGAAGCATTGGGGGCCCATTCCCTCCTCCCCCAGCTCCTGGAATCCTCTTTCTGTCTCTATGGATTTGCCTCTGGACATTTCATACAAATGGGATCATACAGCATGTGGCCTTTTGTGTCTGGCTTCTTTCACTTAGTGTGAGGTTTCAAGGGTCGGCTGCCTTGCGGCACGTGGTCGTAGTTCATCCCTTTTATGGTCACATAATTGTCCTTTGTATGGATAGGCCACCTTTTGTTTATCCATCCATCAACTGATGGACGTTTGGGTTGTTTCCATTATTTGGCTATTGTGAGAATTTCAGTTACCATATGATGAATAGCGTTCGTGATGAATATTTAAACCTTACAGAAATACATATAATGCGGTGAAGGGAAGATTCCTTGGAGCCTCACCTCGCAGCGGTCACCGCCAGGGACCTGGGAGCGGCTCTCTTTGTGGTCTTCCCATCCACCCTGGGCTTTTGCTCCCTGTTACTCACAACATCCCTGAGGCCGCAGCTCTTCCCAGCCCCTTGGGCAGCTCCCAGCAGAGGTGGTGCCATCCCAGAAGTCATCCCTGCTTCCCACAGATGCGTCCCGAGCATCCTAGTCTCACCCTCACCGCAAACCCTGGTGTGAGTGTGTCCCCCTTCAGTCTCCCCTACGAGACCATGGGCTCCCCAGGGCCAGGACCATGTGGGACTGGGTGCCCAGAAAGTGCTTTGCTGAAGCTGAACATTTGTGGGATATGCGGGTCAGAGGCAGTTGCCATAGAAACTCAATTTTTGGATGTCTAAGACTGGGACCCGTCTGTGTGCGGCAGCCCCCCGTCTCTCAACATCTCCCGTAAGAGATTGGCTGCCTGTGGCCTCGTGCAGGCCACAAGCTCCACGGTCCAGCCTTCCCCGCGGGGCGGCCATTGGCCTGCCTGGTCCCGGGGCCTTGGGTCAAGGGTGTTCTAGATCTCAGGCCATGGAGGGAATGGTCACCCACTCCCACACAGGCCCCTGCGTGCCCCGTGCACCCTCTGGAAGAGGTCTTCACAAAGAGAATGGGGACTCTGGGTCTTGGAGGTCCATCAACACCCCCTCCCCAATTTACCTCATCTTCTTACAGTCACAGAGGACGGGCGGGGGGCGGGCTCCTTGTCTGTCGCCCCCTCCCCCCCACCCCTGGATCCTCTTAGAATCCCCTCTACGAGCAACCACACAAGCATTCCCAAACCTCTGGTTCTCCTGCTCCAGCCAAGTCCCCACTTTTCCGTCCTCCTCCCCTCAGTCCGGTGCTCCCCTCCTGGGCCTGCTGGAGTCTTGCACCCACTCTCTCTGGCCTCTCCCCACAGCCCTACTCCTCACACCCTGCTCCCTCCTGAGCCTCCATTCAGGCTCAAACCCCAAGCCCACTTCTAGGTCCGGATGTGCTGGGTCTCTTTAAGTACTTGTTAGCGAGCCATTGCTCAGCCGCCCCCTCCCCTGTGCCCCTACACCACCCTGTCCCCTCTCCTTCCTGCCCGTGGGATTCGCTAGCCTCTTCCCCACCCGCTCTTCCTGCCTCCTCTGTGCTCTTCTCCCCGGGTTTGCCTGAGCCTGGCATCTGCCCTTCCCTGCCTTGCTGACGCCTCCCAAACATGCTCAGCCCCCACCCCCCACCCCCGCACTGCAGTTTCTAGAAAGGCCTGATTGTAGGGTTTAGGCTCATGGAAGCTCGTCTAGGGAGATGTCAGGGAAGATGGGCTCTGCTCCGGCTTGGATGCTATCTGGAGGGGGGCATCTCAGTCCATCTTACCTCACAGGAGGGAAGGCTCGATCGAGCGCTGTGCGTGTGGTCATGTGTTGGAGCAGCGGCTAAAGGGAATGGATGCAGCCAGGGTGGGGTGTTGGCCAGCTCTGCGGTTTGCACTGTGACCTTGTCTTAGCCCGTGAAGATGATGAAATGGGCTTGCTTTTGGTCTCGCTTCATCCCTGGCTCAGAGGAGGCTAGTCTGATATCTGTGTTCTGGAAAATCATTTGTGTTTGCAGGAGAATGCCTTGGCTATGAGTGCCGGCGGCTAGCTGCTAACCCAGCCCCTTAAAACCCCCCGGGCCGGCTCTGGTTCTCAGAGCTGCTCTTCTCCTCCCTGCTACCCCGTAAGGACTTACCTACCTGACTTTCTTGCTTCAGTGGCCTTTTTTTCCTGCAGAGAGACCCACCCACACGCACAGAACTGCTACATCCTGGGTGCTGAGCGTTTTGTCCCTTTAATCTGTACATCTGGGGACAGGGAGCTCACTATTGCCCCGGGCGGCACAGCCCATTTCCAAAGACCTTGAATTCTTAGAAAAATCTTTATTCTCCAGAGCTGAAGTCACCCTTCTCAGGGTCTGAGAATAAGCATAATGAAAACAAAACTCAGATAGTATCAGGTCTGGAGATACAGTTCATTTATGCCTCTTGGGAGGATGTCTCCCTATGTCTGGTTCATTTCTACTTTCCAACATGGCCACAATGCTCAGGGCTGAGCCCCACACTGGTCGTGCAGAGTAGTCAACCTAGAGCTACCTAATGCTTGGATCAAGTACCAGCCCCTGACTGCGTGTGGCCCACCATGGTGGGTACCAGTAGTATGGGATTGTCAGCAGTATTAAATTAGTA
The DNA here is from genome assembly GCF_004348235.1 of Phoca vitulina. Taxonomy (NCBI): domain Eukaryota; kingdom Metazoa; phylum Chordata; class Mammalia; order Carnivora; family Phocidae; genus Phoca; species Phoca vitulina. The sequence goes on from NW_022589706.1 coordinate 447,221, forward strand.
TTAGGTGAGGACTAGGTTAATATTATTTTTTTATTTTATTTAAATTCAATTAATTAGCATATAGCATATTATTAGTTTCACAGGTAGAGTTCAGTGATTCATCTGTTGTATATAACACCCAGTGCTCATTACATCACATGCTCTCCTTAATGCCCATCACCCAATTACCCCACCCCCCCCCCCCAGCAACCCTTATGGTTTGTCTCTTATGGTTTGTCTCCCTCTCTGATTATGTTTTGTTTTATTTTTCCCCTCCCTTCCTCTATGATCCTCTGTTTTGTTTCTTAAATTCCGCATATGAGTGAGATCATATGTTAATTGTCTTTCTCTGATTGACTTATTTCGCTCATAATACCCTCTAGTTCCATCCACGTTGTTGCAAATGGCAAGATTTCATTTTTTGATGGCTGAGTAGTATTCCATTGTATATATATACCACATTTTCTTTATCTATTCATCTGTTGATGGATATATGGGCTCTTTCCATAGTTTGGCTATTGTGGACATTGCTGCTATAAACATTGAGGTGCAGGTGCCCCTTTGGATCACAACATTTATATCCTTTGGGTAAAAACCTAGTAGTGTAATTACTGGGTCATAGGGTAGCTCTATTTTTAACTTTTTGAGGAACCTCCATACTGTTTTCCAGAGTGGCTGCACCAACTTGCATTTACTAGGTTAATATTAAATGAGTATTGAATTAACAAAACTCGTAGAGTGCCAGGCTCAGTGCTTGGCCCAGAGTTAGCACTCAGCAAGTGCCCACCAACACCCCCACCCCCACCATCGTCACTGGCTTTGTTACCATGGTAACTAGCCTGGGAGTGAGACAGATCAGGGTTTGAATCCCACTTCACTAGCTGTGTATCCTTGGGCAAGATGCTTGACCTCTCTGAATATCAGTTTGTCATATAAGACAGGAATGGTAATAATTACCTGGGAGATAATGTAATTATCTGAGATAATTTAATAAATTGCATGTAAAAATGAACAAAATAACAGCATGTGTAAGACAACCAGAACATGGGGGCACATGTAATTGCCCAGGGCCCCCCCCTCCTGTAACAGGGAAAATCGTGAATACCCTCCGTGAAGTCGATCATCTGTCCCTCCTTACGGAGTCGTGTGAGATCCCAGGGAGATAATGTGTGCAGAGTGATTTGTAAATGCTAAAGTGCTATAAACATGTTTATAATGATTATGACTAATTAAAATTTAGGGCAGCCGGGAGAGAAGCCCAGTGTGAGATGAAGCTCTATGCTCCTGCCTTCGGAGGGTCTTTTAGAGACCCGGAGTGAGAAAACATAACCGATGAAGAGACGGTGGGTTGTGTGTCACTTAGAGCATTGCAGGGCGGGGGGGGGGGGGGGGGGCGCCGTCCCGCAAATGCCCTGGGTCCTTCCACAGCTTCAGTTCCATGCATCCATCCCTGGAACATGAGTCAAGAGTTTGTTCTGTGCCTGGCACTGCTGAAGACTGATAGTCCTTGGGCAAGACAGAAAAACAATTTGTAAGAAACCTTCCCCCAAAGACCTCCTCTGCAGAGGCAGCCATTATATGCAGTGCCGGCCCCTTTTGGAAGGTAGAGCCCCCCCCCCCAGAGTCCCCAGAGCACAAGCTCCTTGAGGCTAAGGACTCTGTCTTGCTCCCGACACCTGGCACAGGGCCCAGTACCTGGAAGACGTGGATAGATGGGTGTGGAGCAGAACTGAGCTCATGAGTGCTGGTGTCTGAGCAGCCAGGGACCAGGCATGCGCGCCCCGACCCACAAGGTATTCATTTGTCTGCCATCTGAGCCCGATCTGAGCTGGGCAGCCACCTTGAGCTCTTTCAAGTTTGCTTTTTTCTCTGGGTTCCCATCACTTCCGCACTTTGGCAGGAGACCAGCTTGCTGGGGGCGGAACGCTGGGCTGTTGTTGCTTCTGGTTATTTGGCTCCTGTGGGGACTTTCCAAGTGGCATCAGAGAGCTGTTCAGTTGCCTTTTGTGTCTGAGGGGGGAGCTGAGCCCTCTCTGGCTTCCCCCCACCCCCCGCCCTGTGCCTACACTCTCAGACCAGCTCTTCTGTCCCCATTTTCTCACCTCTCAGCACCGGCCATCAGACTGGTCGTTCTTTAGAAGAGCAGTGCTTTTCACATCACTCCTGTGCAAAAGTACTTCTCGTACCTGCCTCCCTATTATCACAGGGAAAAGTCCTAACTCCCTAACTTGGCATTCAAAGCCTCTCTCCAGTTCGTCTTCCATCTCCAGCCCTACTTGCCAACACACCCAACCCAGTGGCTCTTCCCGACACTCATTCTGCTTCTCCCCATCCCATGACTTTCTCAGAGCTTCCCTGTGGCTAAGCCCTCCTGCCCTTGGATGGTGCCTCAAAAGCCACTACGTCCATTGTCTCCAGCGGTTTCCATCAGCTGAAAGCAGTTTCTAACTCTGCATTCCCTTGTCTTTTTTTTTTTTTTTTAAAGATTTTATTTATTTATTTGAGAGAGAGAGAGCACATGAGAGGGGGGAGGGTCAGAGGGAGAAGCAGACTCCCTGCTGAGCAGGGAGCCCGATGCGGGACTCGATCCCGGGACTCCAGGATCATGACCTGAGCCGAAGGCAGTCGCTTAACCAACTGAGCCACCCAGGCGCCCTCTGCATTCCCTTGTCTTACGTGCACTGTCTTATGGCATGCATCCCATTCTCCACGTGTGCCCAGAAAACATGTGTCATCATGTAATACACAGACACGCAAGTATGTGCATGGCCCAACTGTCACTTGTTCCAGGGCCTTGGGTTCCTGTGACCTGAGTTATATCTATTTTTCCCAACCACCAGCAGCCTTTGGCTTCTCTTTGAGCCCCCTAAAGAATGCACTTACCCAAGCACTACTGAGCAAGGGACAATTGACTGAAGAGTATGTGGAGACTGGGAACAGCAACCAGCCCCAGAATCCACATGTCAAAGCCCTAATGGCCAATGTCATGGTGTTAGGAGGTGGGGCCCCAGGGAGGTGCTTAGGTCATGAGGGTGGAGTCCCCATGATGGGATCTGTGCCCTTATAAAGGACCCCACGGACCTCCCTTGCCCCCATTCTGCTGCGTGAGGACACAGCCTGGTAGCGGGTTCTCACCAGACTCTGACCTTGATCAGGACTGCTCTTGGACTTCCAGCCTCTAGAACTGGGAGAGAGACATTTCCATTGTTTACTTTTTTTAAATTGGGGTACAATCAACAGAGAACATTATATTAGTTTCAGGTGTACAAGATAATATCTGTGTATATTGCACAAATGCTGTATTTGCATGTATTGCAAAATGGTCACCATAATAGGTGTAATTAACATGCACCGCCACACGATTACACAGTTTTTTCTTGTGATGAGAACTTTTAAGATCTACTTTCTTAGCAACTTTCAAATATACAATACAGTATTATCAATGATAGTCACTATGCTGTACATTACATCCCCGTGACTTACTTATCTTATAACTGGAAGTTTGTACCTTTTGCCCCCCTTCACCCATTTCTGTCACCCCACCCCTGCAACCAGCTAGCTGCTCTCTGTAACTATGAGCTCATTTTGAGCTCAATTCTTCTTTTTTCAGATTCCACATATAAGTGAGGTCATACAGCATTTGTCTTTCTCTGATGAACTTATTTCATTTAGCATAATGCCCTCAAGTTCCATTCGTGTTGTTGCAAATGGCAAGAGTTCATTCTTTTTTAATGGTTGAGTAATATTCCATTGTATATATATACACCACTTCTCCTTTGTCCACTCATCCATTGATGGACACTTAGGTTATTTCCATGTCTTGGCTGTTGTAAATGCTGCCATAAACACAGGGGTGCACATATCCTTTCAAGTAAATGTTTTTGTTTTCTTCAAAAATACCTAAGAGTAGAATTGCTAGATCATATGGTAATTCTATTTTTAATTTTTTAAAAAAAATTTTATTTATTTATTTGACACAGGGAGAGAGAGAGAGAGCAGAAGCAGGGGGAGCAGCAGGGAGAGGGAGAAGCAGGCTCTCCGCTGAGCAGGGATCCCAACGTGGGGCTCGATCCCAGGACCCTGGGATCATGACCTGAGCCAGAGGAAGATGCTTAACCGACTGAGCCACCCAGGTGCCCCTATTTTTAATTTTTTGAGGAACCTCCATACTGTTTCCCAGAGTGGCTGCCCCAGGTTGCATTTCCACCAACAGTGCACGAGGGTTCCCCTTCTCTGCATCCTCGCCAACACTCGTTGTTTCTTATTTTTTTGATAATAGTCAATATGAGAGGTTTGAGGTGATATCTCATTACGGTTTTGATTTGCATTTCCCTGATGATGAGTGATGTTGAACATCTTTTCATGTGTCTGCCGGCCATCTGGATATCTTCTTTGGAAAAACATCTATTCAGATCTTCTGCCCATTTTTTAATTGGATCCTTTGGCTTTTTGCCATTGGGTTGTGTGAGTTCTTTATATATTTTGGATATTAGCCCCTTAACAGATATATGATGTGCAAATATTTTCTTCCATTTGGTAGTTTGCTTTTTCGTTTTGTTGATAGTGTCCTTTGCTGTGCAGAGACTTTTTAGCTTGATGTGGTCCCGCTTGTTTATTTTTGCTTTTGTCACTTTACATTTCTGTTGTCTCTGAGCTACCCAGTCTATGGTGCTTTGTGGTAACAGCGGGAATGGACTGAGACTACAAACAGCTAGCACGTAGTAAGAGCTCATCATGTTCCAGGCCCCGTTTTAAGCACTTTGCACACATCCATCCACTTAATCATTACAACTAACACTGTGAAGTAGATATTACTATCTACCTCTTTGTAGATGCAGGAACAGAGAGGTTAGTTAACTTGCCCAAGATCACCCAGCGAATAAGTGGCAGAGATGGGATCTGAACCCTGGCAGTCTGATTCCGGAGCTGAAGCTCATGATTGCCATGCAATAAATAATAATGACTCTTCCATAAGAAACCCTGAATCCAGAGTAGACTCAGGTAGAGCGTCTGACACCGTGTGCTTTGGTGAAGCTCGGTGAGTGGGCATTTCCTTCACTACCCACCTCCACTCCAACAACTTTATCTGGCACAATTGTCCCAGAGCCTTCCGGGCACCAGCCCATGTCGCACTTGCTGGCAGCAGCAGACCCTGAAAGACACTCCTGGTCAGGATCACACGGTGTTTGCTGATCCTGGCTTCATGACAGGACCCCGTCCGGTGGTGGCATTAGAAAGGAGGCTTTTGGAGACAGAGCAGCGGTCCTGGTCATCCGTGCTTCTGTTGCTGGTTGCTCGGAGAGGCCTTCCCAGGGCATCCTCAGCCCAGCCTCCCTGCAGGGGCTGAGAAGAGCTGCTTTAGACCCTAAGGCCCATGAGCCCCCGGGAGAAGGTGTGTGCCCCCCCTTGCTACCAGGCCCATCTGCACCTGCCTCAGCCTACTGCTTTTGAGGAGTGAGTGAAGCAGACCTGATGTGTCACCCCAGGTTAGCCCACCCAGACTTCCAGAACCCTCCTGAACTACAGTATCTATGGAAACTGGGGCTGGATCTGCCAGCTTGCAAACCTGGGGCTTTCTCTGAGCTGGAAACTGGACCCTGAGTCAGCAGCAACACATCTAGCTCTGGAGATGAGACAGCCAAGAGACCCTGAACGAGAAGGGGGGTCCTATGAGGTCAGCCCCCACCCTACCACTCACTGGCAATGTCATCTGGGAGAGAGAGAGTAATATCTCTCCTGACTAGGGGTCGTATCAGCAAATTCTCTGGAACTCACCAAGCCTCATGGGACCTTGAGGGAGCTTTCTGCATCTCCAGCCTCAGATTCTCCCTCTGCCTGGAGAGGAAGATGCACTGGACCAGTGACCCTCAGCTCCGGCCACACATTAGAACCCACGGGGCAGCTTTAAAGGCTGTGGTGCCCCAGCCCCGGGCCCCGAGACTCCACCCACTCACCCAGGGGCAGCCAGGGATGAATACTTTGGAAAGGTCCCCAGGTGGCTTCGACAGAGCCTGGCCGGGGTGACCTCTGCCAAGGTGGGGGCCTCCTCGGCCAACGGGGAGCCCTGGCTGCGGCCTGCCAGGAGGCGTACGTGAATGCAGAAGGGCCACAGACGCTGTCTGGGTTCCTCGTGTGCTTTTCAGATGTGGAAGCAGGGAGAGTTGATGTACCAGCAACCAGCTAAGACGTGATTGGCTCTATCCTTCCCCTTACAACTTCCTTCTGAAATCACGCGGCACAGCCCTGCGCTCTCTTCTCTGTGGCCTCAGCCCCTGGGGGCCCAACATGGTTCATTACCCATGAGCTGAAGCCTGCTTGAACCACTTGCAAAGACCTCACTGTGAGAAGAGATTGGCTGTTTTCATTTTTCCTTCTGAAGGTGGCGGTGGGGGCCGATTATGAGAGTGGCTCAGGAGCAAAACCATCCAGATTTGAACTCCCACGTCACCGTGTTCTAGATGGGGGTAACCACGGGCAAGGCACCCCGTGCCCCGTTGACTCCATGTCCTCATCTGTGGGGGCGGCCCTACCTCCCAGGGTGGTTGTGAGGATTAACGAGATACAGCACCCCTCACAGCATGCTGTAAATACCAGCGATCATTGCCAGCTTATGACTTTATTATTCTCTTTTTTTAAGATTTTATTTTATTTATTTGAGAGAGAGAGAGAGAGAGCACAAGAGGGGGTAGGGTTAGAGGGAGAAGCAGACCCCTGCCGAGCAGGGAGCCTGATGTGGGACTCAATCCCGGGACTCCAAGATCACGACCCGAGCCGAAGGCAGTCGCCCAACCAACTGAGCCACCCAGGCGCCCTGACTTTATGATTCTTATATCCTTTCATACAAGAGAGATAAACATTGGTGCTTATTGTCAGTGAAAGGTGCAAAATTCTTTGTCTTATTTTGTTTTTGGTTGTTTCTTTGAAAAGAAAGATGGTTATACATTAAAATCCAAACATGAATGAAGAATAGAGAATTAGTTTGAAGGCTTTTAATCCGGATGGCATCAGTCCATAAGTGCCATTCATTTATTTATCAAATACTTTATTTACCAAGTATTTATCAAATACTCCTTGTGTACCAGGCCCTGGGCTCAGTGTAGGAGCTCCAGCATTGAGTGACAGAGAACCATCCTGTCCACGCAGAGCTAACAGCCAGTAATTGTAATTACTATGAAGAGGAATGTGAGAGTCTATAACAGGGGGAGTCTGGAAGGGGAAGCTTCCAGAGGAAGTGACAACTAAACCAAGATCTGAAGGTTGAGCAGAAGGTCTCTGAGTGTTGAGGGGAGGAGCATTCCAGCAGAAGGAAGAGTGCATGCACGTCCCTGGGGCAGGAGAGAACCTGGCTACTCAGGGGACAGTGAAGAGCCCCGAGTCCTGGGAGGGCAGCGAGCATGGGAGGGAGTGTTGGGAGATGTGATCCGAGAGGCAGACGTGAGCTGGTAATTTGGGCCCTGTGGGCCGGGGTGGGAGTTTGCATTAGGAGCTGCAGTGGGAAGCTATTGGAGATTTTTAAAGCAGGGATGTTTGCTCACTGTAGCTGCTGTTTGGAGATTTCTAACAGGGTCACAGGTGGATGTGAGAAAGGGAAGGACCAGCTAGGAAGCCCCAGGGTGCTGTGAGTGTCACTGAGGAGCTCAAAAGGCCAAATAACGAAGTCATCACATTCAGGTAGAATTGGGGCGGGGGGGGGGCGGTGATGGTTGGGGAAGGAGGGAGGAGAAAGGAGCCCACACTGTTGGACACATGTGGTGCGTCCAGGTCACCTGCAGTACATCGTCTGAATTTTCACATGGGTCATGAAGAGGGGCTCTAACCCAGAGCCTGCTTCCCTTTCTGTTACTGATGCTCGGCATCCCTGCTGAGGGGAGGTGGTCATGCCAGGGAACCTCTCCTCTTTTGCTTCTTGCAGTGGAGTTTTGGGGGCCTCCTGTCTCCGGGGGCTTCTCAGAGCTTCGTGATGACAGAAGTGACAGTGTGGTTTCTTCTTCGAATGTTGCCCTTTTGTTATATGCCTCTCGCTCTGGGCCCTGGAATCATTCTTCTCAGTAATCATTTGCATCCTTCTGGTCCCTGCGCTCTGTGATGAATGACCGGCCACATGTCATTTTACTCTGAGCTGATCGCACTGCCTCGCCCTGGGCCCCTGCTTGGTAGGCAATGATTTACGGACGTCATAGGCTGGATGTCTCTGGATGACCTGTGCAAACGGAGACCTGCAGTGCGCAGTAATGAAATGCCTTCTGGCTTGGGCGTGTGATTCAAGACTCAAGGAGGAGATGTGCTATAGCTCTCAGTAGAAATCAAGGAACGGAAACCCTCCAACTCCCCTGCACGACTGGCCCAATGCTATTGTTCTTTTAAAGAAATTTCACGGATATGTTTAGGTTATACTTTCCCGCATGTTTTATTTTCTTTTAGGTAAATGTTAAAAATGCCTAGCTTTTGCAATCTCAGGCTGGCTGATCAGGGCTGTGTGAATGAGGCCACGTTCTCGGAGGCTCTCAGGGGCTGGCTCTCATCCAGCTCTTCTTTTGTGTTGAAACTCCGGGGGCAATGGGAGTCCCAACCTGGGAGCAAGGCAGATCTGGATTTGAACACCAGCTTTGCGCACTTTCCAGCGAGGTGACTTTGGGCAAGTTACTTGGCATCTCCGAGCCATCTGTAACATGGGGATGAATACAGTAGTTATAGGATTAGAGAATTACATGGAAAAGGAGGTATCTGGTCGGGGGTATCTGGTGGGGAGCTCGGCGTAGGTGGTCTAGACATCCTGGGTTCACTCTGTTTGGCCACACCCTTATTTAGGTCAGGCTAATTTCTTTCTTTCTTTCTTTTTTTTTTAAAGATTTTATTTATTTTGACAGAGTGCAGAGGGGGAGGGGCAGAGAGAGAGAGATAATCTCAAGCAGACTCCCTGCTGAGCACAGAGCCTGACTGGGGGTTCAGTCCCATGATCCTGAGATCATGACCTGGGCTGAAATTAAGAATGGGACGCTTAACCAACTGAGCCACTCAGGCGCCCCTAGGTCAGGCTAATCTCATATGGAACCAGGGTTCCTTTCAACTTCGAAGAAAAGGCAGCTCTGGAGTCATGCCCTTCTTGGTCTGTGCAGTAGACGGGTTTAGGGCATGATGCCACATCACCCGAGCCTGCCTCTGCTCTCAGCAGCAGTGACTGGTGCTCAGAGAGCCAGAACACCTTGTGCCCACCTCGGGCATGGGCTCCGGTCCTCTAAGCAGAAAAGGGTCTTCTATGCACTTCTCAGAAGCCTCAGGCTCTGCTTTTAGGGGCACCCAAACCAAGACAGTTTTTATGAACATGCAGAGTAATGGTTTTTGCCCTTGCGAGTCACCCTGTTCTAAGGGTGACTGGGTTGTGCGTACTTGGGAGGGAGGGCGGGGCTGTGGTGTGAGGGAGACTAACCAAGCACTGGGTGGGGTCCGGCTAGACAAAGACCTATCTCCACCCCTGTTCTGCAGGGGGCTGAACTCCCGGGGCTCTGCTCCACCCCCTTGTTATTGATTGGCCCACCGCCGGCCAACCGGGATTCTAGGATTTTTCACTCTGAAACCCTGAAAAATGCTCTCTAGTTGGGGCCCCCTAGTAACTTCAGGAGCTGTCGGTGTGTCTGTTCTCTGTCACAGGGAAGGAAGGCTGTGCAGAGTAAGAAAGAAACAAGTATCAGCCAAGGAGAAACAGAAAGGTGGCGAGAGCTTTCCGGTAGTGTTTGGGTCATTGGTCACACTGTGTGTGGAGCTCGTTTAACCCTGGGGATGGCTGCTCATCCTTCCTTTCAGTCATGGGAGATACCCATAACTGCCATAAAGTCTCATTTTTGCCTAAGCCACTTCAATTTGGTTGCTTTCACATACAGTCATATTGTAAACCAGATTGTATGCCAAATTGTATGCCAGACAACCTGATATGTCTCAGTAAAATATATAGTTCTGGGTACAGTGTATTCCCAACAGGTGAATAAGTTTGGCCCAAAAAGAATGCTTAGGAAGAAAAGGAAAAGGAACGAACATGGATTGAACATCTAGAATGTTCCAGCCACTGAACTCACTATTTTGCCTACGTTGCCTAATATGAGGGAAGAAGTAAGTCCAGTACAAGGTTAGCAATAGAACACCTCCCTTTACTTATTAAGGAGATAGAGCTACATGGCCTCAAACCTGCTCTGTCATTTCACTGATAACCATGAATGTCTGAGCTGCTTTCCACCTTTCAGATCCACTGTCTTCAGCTTATTTGTGTTTATTCCTGGTGATTACTGCCTCATGGTCACAGGGGGGCTGCTGTAGCCTCAGACTTCACATCTGTGTCCCAAAAGGAAAGGAAGAGGAAAACCTTTCCCAGATGCCTCTAGCCAACTTTTCTTTGTATCACATTGGCCAGATTTGACCCAAAAATGTGTCCCTTGACCATTTCTACTTGAAAGCCAATTTCCACCTTCCTGACCTCTGGGCCGGGAGGTGACAAGGGAGAAAAGGATTGGGAATAGCTTTGGATTGGGAAACAGCCTGTGTCTTTCCATAGCTGAGCACACATAATGGGATGAAAAACATGCTGTGTTTGGGAATGGTAGGAACTGGATATGAGTGGACCTTGGAGTACGTGGGCTGGGTGGGGAAAAATGAAGTCAACAGTCAAGATGAAGGAGGCCTGATGTGGTGGTGGGCGCCACTGAAGTCTCTTAAGCCTGGTGGAGGAATGTCAGGATGAAATTTACATCCTAGAAAGACCACTCTGGCTATTACCTGGAACCTGGTTTGGAGTGAAATGGGACTGGAAGGAGGTGAGAGGTGTTTGCAGTGACCTTCCTATGAATTCAAGATAACATAAGCAGGCATAGAATTTAGAATAACTCAGCACATTTCTGAGCTACTTATTGGATCAAGGAAGTGACCAGACAAATAAGACTAGATTAATACTTACGAGAACTATAGAAAAATGCATCCTCATGGGGAAATAGACCATGATATGGCACCTATATCCCATGTTTGATCTGATGGAGATGGCTTTTCTCTGCATTTTGTGTGCATGGAAAATTCTAGGCCACACTGAGTTACTGACTCAGTCATGTTAAAGCAAGTTCAAGGGTACATCCAAGGGAGAGTGAGTGCAAATTACACTATAGAATAGGACATTAGACTCCCTAAGTATTTCTAACAAGTGAAAAATGAAGAGCATCATTGTGCATGTTCTTTCATATAGATCTGCTGGCTTTGTAAGATGCCATTGTATGCTCATATATCTACTGAAAATGCAAGTTATGAAAATTAACTACAGGTAAGAAGAAAACATTAGAAACCATAGACACCAAATCACTTAACATTTTGGCACATGTCCCTTTTCATCCCTATGGGTAGGTTTCCCTACAATATTCATCATCATAATCAATGCACAATCTTATATACCACTTTTTCATCTCATCTCATCTCATCTCATCTCATCTCATCTCATCTCATCTCATCTCATCT
>NW_022589706.1:458696-543635 GCF_004348235.1 Phoca vitulina
CTCATCTCATCTCATCTCATCTCATCTCATCTCATCTCATCTCATCTTGTAGACATTTCCCCCCCTGCTAACAGTCTACATAAACTTCCCTTTCCATGGTTTATAGAACATAAAACGCTCTCGACCCCTGTTATTGCACGTTTGAGTGGCTTTCTTTTTTTTATAATAAATAACATGGTGATTATCACTGTGTACAAATTTTAGTCTTCATAGAAGACAATTTTCTGGAGATGGAGTCTCAGAAATGGAATTACTGTCTCAGAGGGAACAAGCATTTTTAAAGTCATTGGTACCTATCACCGATTCAGAAATCCACACTTGTCATAGAAGTTAAAGACAGACAGTGTGCAAGAAAGCCCTGCTTTCTGGACTCTCTCCCTCAGCAGCCTATGGGTTTGGTCACTACATGTGTGGACTATTTATTGCCTTATTTCTAAATAGGATTGATTCACCCAGGAGCCCCAGAGTAATGAGATTCAGGGGGCCCTCCACTCATGAATGCATCCATCAATTAGACCAGAATATTAAGAACAGTGAAAGTGAAAATGGCCCCAATGAATTTTGATATTGAAACACAGATTAGGGCATTTTGGGGGGAAAAAGCATTTTATCTTTATCCATATTTTCTGTATTCTGTACGATTAGGAAGCTCATGGAAACTGAATAGAGGCTCATCTGTTTCCTGGTATATGCTCTTTCTGCATTACCCACGAGCACGCTGACCTCTAGTACCCTTACTCAAAATTTACTTCAAGGATAACGGTTGCATGTCTGCCATGCTCCAGGAACTGTGCCAGGCGCTGGGGACGTGGTCATCCTCAAGGAGCTGCAGTCTGGTGTCTCCATTATTTGCCAGAACTCAGATGTTAACTCTGCCATTTGCTGAGGCCTCTGAGCACTGCCCTCTTCACACTAGTGAAGTGGGTGTTATCACCCTCGTGTTCTCGACGAGGAAACAGAGAGAGATTAACTAACGTGCCCAGGGTCGCAAAGGTAGGAAGTTATGGAGCCGTGCCCTTTGTCATCATTCCTCTTTATAAAAAGACAGAGGCAGGACTCTGAAAGCAACTTGAAGAAGCTGCTTCAAATGCTTTTCACCCTGATTCTGTCCTGTTTTACTTGTAAAGTTGTATCTCCTGCAGTTATAAACACATTCTGCTCATTCTACTTCTCTCTTATTGCTTTTACAGAATTGCAACCCCTCCCTCATTCATTTACGTGTGTATGCAGTCTTCACACACACACACACACACACACACACACGGGAGCTGGAGATGTGTCCTTCTGGCTCATGAGAGATGATCATGAGCATCACTTACCAACTCTTCAATGACATCAGCCATGGTTGGGATATTTATACCACAGAAATTGGCAAATGCCAAAAAATCAGGTCTTCCCCCCCCCCCCCCCCCGCCCCGAGCCCCAGTTATTAACATTTACCAGCTCAGCACCATGGTTGTTCTCTGGACACTCCTTCAGTGGCTCCATGAACTTCTAGCAAGTCTTATTTTAATTCCACTTGTGGAGGAATTTCTGTGATATTGTGGTTTATAATAAGGAATATCTTATCCCACCGTTCCTGTCAGAAAGGCCCACACATTCAGAAGGCATAGAGGGGGAAGGGACCCATCAGCTCTGGTGAAACATCTGTGATAGAAATAGGAACATGGTACCACTTTCAAGTTCATGAAGGAGTCACCCCTGCCCCCAAATGTGAGCAGCTTGAGGGCAGGGACTTCATCCCTATCTCACCTGAACACCAAAACAGCTTCCTGCCCAGCTCTGGAAGAAGCTGGGTTCTTGAAGGCTGGCAGGAGTGAGGCTGAGAGGGCATTGGTTGGAGGACTAGGGAGCTATTCCAAGTGCCACCATTATCAAGCTGGGTGATTACTGGGGGGGACACTTTTTCTCTGGGGATCTGTTTTCTCAACTAATTCTCTGAGGACTTATTTTAGATGACTTCTTTGGAATAACTAATATTCTAATTAAAACACCGCGATTCACACCAAACCTGTTTATAGCATAATGTGGATCACAAACAGACATCATTTAAAATATAAAAATTAGTGGCCAGCTGGAGCCCACTGAATAGATTCTTAGATTTTGAAGGCTTCTGTTTGAAACACACTCATACACACACAATCATGAATTTTGCATTTGATTCCCTTTACCTACAAGAAAATGCCAAATATTCCCTGAGGAAATATGTTGGAACTGGGTTGCATTCAATGAGAATCACATTAAGTTGATCCCAGGTTTAATCTGTCCTTTGTCAGCATCCCCATTCAGAGGCTGTTTCTCCTCTGCTTGGGGCCGTTTTCAGATGCATTTTTCTGTGGGTCCTGGAGTCTGACGGGTATCCTTTAAAAATCCCAGCTGCACCACTCACTGGCTGTGGGACCTTGGGGAAATTTCTTTCTAAGCTTCCACGTCCTCCTTTGTAAACAGGGGAAATGATAAACACGCATCATGGGGAGTCGTGAGGATTCAGTGTGACCAAACCTGTCAAGGGGTCAGGACAGTGGCTGACACATAGCAGGTGTGGTCCAGGATGCTGTCCCTATAATTCTTGGATTATCAGATTCTGTACATGCTCATCCTCCCACTTGGAGCACTAGGTCTCTCAGGATAGGTGCTCCCATGTAATCCTCCTCACCCGCATTTACCCAAGTTCTCCTACTCAGGGTCCTGATCGTCCCATGGAGACTGCTGGTCCTTCTGTTCTGTCCTGCAAACTCCTGACAGCATAAGCCTTGCGTTGGTGCAAATCCTGAGCACTCAGCCCAGTGTCCAGCATGTAGGGAGCCAAGCACCTGCTTTACTGACTGAGTTGGACTTCACGTTTAGAAGAGGGACACATGAAAAGGGAAACTATTTCTGGCTTGGGAACTGCTCCTGATAGTATTGATGGAAAAAAGGTCATAACCCCCAAACACCAAGAAGAGAATAAAAATGAAGAGAAAACCCACTGAATGCGTTCCTCAGTGCCAGGAGCACTTGCCATCAAGCACCGACTCATTCATTCCGCCCCTAGACACCTGGCACTGCTATGTGACCATGGCAAGCACGCTCAGTGTGCAAGTTCATGTGGCCGCTGTGTGAGGTGGAAGGGCTTGAATTTCAAGTGATGAGATAAGAGAAGTGGGCGGGGCTACACATTAACAGGGTCCTGGGAGTCTTGCTAAGGAACTTGGCTTTATTCTAAGAGCAGAGAAAGACAAGGGGTGGAGACAAGGGAGTGATCCACTCAGCTTTCCAGTAATTCTGGCTGCCGTATGGATTGGGATGGGTACCTCCTGGAAGCCAGGAACCTGGTTAGGAAGCTGTCCTGGGGGTCCAGGTCATAGATGGTGGTGGTCTGGCTGGGACTATGGCAGTGCAGAGGAAGGAGGAAACAGAGAGCAGAAAATACCAGTTCTGTACTTCCTGGGCATTTTTAGTCTATGAAGTAGGTCAGGTCAGCACTGCTTTGATTTACACATCAGAGTGAGAGCAAGGGCGATGATGAAGCAGTCCCCAAGTATGACTTTCTCATCTCCCTTCTGCATCCCCACAGAAGGCTGCTTGACCTTGGGAGGTTAAGTGAATGATGTCAAGGACAGTCACATCTGTGTGGGCCCCTCCTGTCAGAGCGCCTTCTCTCATAGAGGAGATCTTGTCTTCAAAAAGGTCTGAAACTAAGTAGGGCATGGACTAGTGTCCCCAATTTTGCCCTCATTTTCTGATACCCAAGGGCTTCCCTCCTCCACATCATGTGGTTATCTCCCTGCCTGGGATCTCCACTGTTATCTGCTCATGCATTTGCTTCCCCCATTGGGCCAGGAAGGGAGGCTGGAGCTTAGACCTCTCCAAGTCCCTGGGGCTTGTGAACACCTGCCGTGGTTATGTAGAAACATCGAGTCACATGGTAGGAAGGGACATTACAGTCCACTGGTTAAATGTTCCTCCAAATGCAGGAGTCCTTTTTTTTTTAATTTAATTTTTGTTGTTATGTTAATCACCATACATTACATCATTAGTTTTCGATGTAGTGTTCCATGATTCATTGTTTGTGCATAACACCCAGTGCTCCATGCAGAACGTGCCCTCTTTAATACCCATCACCAGGCTAACCCATCCTCCCACCCCCTCCCCTCTAGAACCCTCAGTTTGTTTTTCAGAGTCCATCATCTCTCATGGTTCGTCTCCCCCTCCGATTTCCCCCCCTTCATTCTTCCCCTCCTGCTATCTTCTTCTTTTTTTTTTTTTTTCCTTAACATATATTGCATTATTTGTTTCAGAGATACAGATCTGTGATTCAACAGTCTTGCACAATTCACAGTGCTCAGCATAGCACATACCCTCCCCAATGTCTATCACCCAGCCACCCCATCCCTCCCACCCCACCCCCCACTCCAGCAACCCTCAGTTTGTTTCCTGAGATTAAGAATTCCTCATATCAGTGAGGTCATATGATATATGTCTTTCTCTGATTGACTTATTTCGCTCAGCATAACACCCTCCAGTTCCATCCACGTCATTGCAAATGGCAAGATCTCATTCCTTTTGATGGCTGCATAATATTCCATTGTATATATATACCACATCTTCTTTATCCATTCATCTGTCGATGGACATCTTGGCTCTTTCCACAGTTTGGCTATTGTGGACATTGCTGCTATAAACATTGGGGTGCACGTACCCCTTCGGATCCCTACATTTGTATCTTTGGTGTAAATACCCAGTAGTGCAATTGCTGGATCGTATGGTAGCTCTATTTTCAACTTTTTGAGGAACCTCCATACTGTTCTCCAGAGTGGCTGCACCAGCTTGCATTCCCTCCAACAGTATAGGAGGGTTCCCCTTTCTCCACATCTCCGCCAACATCTGTTGTTTCCTGACTTGTTAATTTTAGCCATTCTGACTGGTGTGAGGTGGTATCTCATTGAGGTTTTGATTTGGATTTCCCTGATGCCGAGCGATGCTGAACACTTTTTCATGTGTCTCTTGGCCCAAATGCAGGAGTCCTGTTCAATATTCCCAATATCCTCCCATATGTCTGACATATAGGAGGTACTTGATAATGAGTAAATGAGTGATGAATGAAAAATGAATGAGTAAGTGAATGAGTGAGTGAATGAGTTAATGAATGAATGAGTGACTGAGTGAGTGAATGAGTTCATGAATGAATGAGTGAGTGAATGAGTTAATGAATGAATAAGTGAGTGAATGAGTGAATGAATGAGTGAGTGAGTGAGTTTGTGAATGAATGAATGTGTGAGTGAGCTTAGTGAGTGAGTGAATGTTTAGCTCTCATTGTTGGGAAGTTCTTTACCTTCGGCTGAAACAAGCCTCCTGCTAACCACCACCTTTTGAGCAGAAGTCTACTCACGGACTCGGCAAGGATTCACAGGAGCACACTCTCCTCCTCCCCATGGTAGCTTTTCACATGGAGCCACAGTGACCTGTTCTCTGTTCTTCAAACGTGCCAACCTGATCCTGCCAAGTGTGTTCCCTCCTTAAGCCTTTTGCATGCCTGGACCTTCTGCCCAGGACACCTGACTCATATTTCTTTTCATGGCTGGATGTTTCTTGTCATTTTAGTCTTAGCTCAAATATCACTTCCTCAGAAAAGCCATTTCTAACTACTCAGTCTAGAGTAACCTCTCCTGTCCTTTCCCCTCTTTATCACTCTGTGCTGAATCCTGGATGATTTCTTCAGATCTGTCTTCCAGTTCACAAAATCTTTCTTCATCTATATCTAGTCTAGTGCTTAACCTGCCTGTTGAGGTCTTATATCAGTTACTCTTTTATTCATAGAATATATTTTTGAATATTGTAAACATTCTTATTTTAAAGGTCTTTAAAAAAAATAAAGTCCTTTTTAGAGTCCCTGTTACATGTGATCCCCCACAGTGATTTCTCCTCTTTATTGTATCTGCTGGCCGTGTCTCAGGAGTTGAGTATCTTTGTATTGTTATAATGTTTTAAATGTAACTTTATCAATAATTATCATTTATGAGTGACCCACATGAGTTATGGAGATGAGCCTAGGGTGTTTATTAATCTTAGAAGAGTTGTTATATTAATTTCTTGATGAATGCAAGATCAATGCAAGGATTTGGGCACTCAACCTTATGCTTGATGTAGGCAGGAGATGATGATTTCTTATGTTTGGTATCACTCACCTGATTCTGATAAAGAAGACTTTACACTGAAAGACTCACACAGAAGCATCACCCAGTGCAGCAGTCCCCAGATGCTTGGTACTTAATGCATGAGTTCAGTGCATAAAAATCACCCAGCTCAATGCATGAGCATGGAACTCATTGGAAACAGAGTTCTGAGATTGTCTCCGGGATACTGATTCCCTAAGTCTGGCGTTGAGCCCAGGAATCTGAATTCCTATAAAGTTCTCCATTGATTCTGATGTACAGTGAAGTTTGGGTACCAGTGGTCCTATAAGCTTTGAGGATTGGAATTGGAATTATTTTTGTCTTATTTCCTTCAAATGAAAAGATTTAAAGCAGCTTATAAGATATATGCAAATCCATTTTGAAAATCAGACAGAAAACACCTGCACAAACAGATCACCTAAGTGGGTGAGCGCTGAGTTTATTTGCTCCAGTACTGGGGAGCGCTCAGGGGATGCTGTGGTTGGCATCCTCACCAATGTTATATCATAGATGTGGCCGTGACCTGTGCTTGACTCACCCTTATCCATCTCTGGACACTGTGGGCATTGGTCCAAAGTCCACCTCAGTGAAATCAGTTATGGGGTAATTGTGGAACTGCAAAGTGGTGCTGCTCTCTGATAGGGCTTTGCTATTTCTGGGGTCCTCTTCTGCAAAACTTCAGGTTGCTCAAATGCATTTATTGACTGGCAGCACCCTTTGTTTCCTAGATTACCCTCTGTCTGGGCAATGAAGCCTCCTCTTGGCAAGCTGATGTGCCTTGCTGACCCGTGTTCTCTTGCACCTCTAGCCTTCTGCCCAAGCTGTTTCCTCTGCCCAGAAAACTCTGGTGCATCTCTAAGACTCCATTCAATTACCACTGTCTCCAGGCAGTCTTTCTCCTCTGCCTCCTTCATTTCCTTCCTTCCTTTATCCTTTATTAATTGAGCCCATACCATGTCCCGGCACTTCACTGGAGCTCCCCAAATTCCCTCCATCCCTGCATCTGCCACACTGCAGACCTTTCCAGCCTCATCCCCCACCATGCTGTCCTCCCTTCTCTGCTCTCTCCACACTGGCTTCTTGTGCTCCCTCTCCCTCTCTACAGGACCTTTGCACAGGCTGTACCCTTCTCTGCCTGGTAAATTCCTCCCCCCCACACTCCTGCTCTTCCCACCTTGACTGTTACCTCCTGACCCCCTGCAGTTGTCTCACTCTGCCTTCCTTCTTCACTTCTGCCCTTTTGTGTTTCCTAGATTACCCTCTATCTCCTCGACCACACTAACCTCACAAGGGCAAGCCGTGTAACCTCAGTGCCTAGCACTGAGCCTGACATATAGCAGGTGCCCACTGTTGAGCAGTTGAATGAGGACAGCCTCGAGAACCTCAATCTCTCTCCTCCTTTGGATCAGTTCTTAACCTTCTTTTGACCATTGGCCCCTTTGGGAGTCTCGAAGGCTAGAAACCCTCTCTGAACAAATACACATGAATGCTTCTATATTATTTCAAAATTGAAAACCACCGCAAATAAAGAGGCCATTGTCTATTAATTCCAAGCGAAGATTCTTTTCTTGAGAGAGCAGCTGGTGAATTACATATAGATATCATGATTTAAGCCCACCACATTTAGAGAGGAAAATGGGCCTCCCCGCATCTTAAAGGCTTGTGCATTCAGACAGCTTCATGTAGGTGCCACACTGGCTGGTATGTCCCCTTTAAGAACTCATCTCCCTGCTTTTGTTATTGCAGGAATGAAGACAGCACAGAGGCAGACCCATCAAGCTGGGAAGTATTTATATCTCCCCAACTGACCAACAGAGCAGTGGCGGCCCCAGGATTTGTGGTCCCTTCCAGGGAGCTGAGTTACAAGCCAAAGGACTGTCTTCCTATTCCAAGTCATTCATGGGAATATCCCTTTTTGTATAATACCAACCAGGGGACCAAAGGATGGCTCTTGTCTGTCAGAAGCCCATACGTATCGGCACGGGGTGGTGGAAGGAACTTGGGGTCTGGCGTCCCAAGGTCTTGGCTGGCTTTGCCAATCCTAAGCTGTGTCACCTTGCACAGATTTCTACGAACTTCCATTTCTTTATCTGTTTGAGGGTCTTAACACCTACTTGACAGTTTTTTTCTGATGACCAAATGATCTAATGGTTATGAACATGTTCTGAACACTGCAAGATGCTTCCCATATGTCAGGGATCATTGTTGTCTGTAAATGTGATCCTGTCTTCTCCCATTCATGTCACTGGTGGTTGCTCAGGAGCATGGTCTGCCATAGCTGTGCATTACACGTACAGTTCCGTGTCACTGCTGCCCAAGATGGGTGATGTGATTCCATGGCAATAGAAGAGTTTAAAAAAAAAAAAAAAACCTTAGTAGTCTCGATATTATAGAGCTCTTGCAGAAGCTTGGGCTAAGGTGGAGGTCCTAACCTGTGTGAAATATTGTATGCCTGTGAGCACTTCCTTAGGAAGAGGGGCCATGGATTTCATTAGATTCTCAAATGAAATGACACTGGAACCCCCTAAGGCCAAGCACCCCTAGTCTATGGGGAAAGGACTCCATTAGGGAACCCAGATCTCCAGCTCTGCCTCTAACCAGTTGGTGACTTTGAGGCCTCCGTTCCTGATCTGTAAAATGGGTGCAGCCACCTGCCTTCCAGTAACCTCCCAGCCTCACAGCAGATGAGTCTGTCGCCCCTCCCTACATGTGTCCCCCATCAGAGAGGAGACTGCTCCCACTGCAGCGAGCATTTGCTGGGGCCCTACTCTGTGGCCAGCTCTGTCTGGCTGGAAGATCCCATACCCAGTCTTCTTGCTTCCTGAGTAAGTAAAGCATTCTTCTAACCTAACCGTATGTCACTTCAGGCAACTATATCTACGGATTGTCCTCCCAAATAACCACAGCACCCCAAAGTGCTCAAAGCACTGCAGCCCCACTCAGCTCATTTTGCCAGGAGGTTAATTAAAGAGCATCATGGCCTAGCCAGTGTGCAGACCGAGGGGTTTGCTCCCTCTGCAAACACTTCCCTGGAAATTGCAGGACTGTGAGGCTATCTTTCCCAAACTGAACCTCTGTCCCCATTAAACACTAGCCCGCTATCCTCCCCTGCCTCAGCCCTCAGCCCCTGGCGACCTCCACTGCACTTTCTGTCTTGATGAATATGACTGTTCTGGAAACTTCATATAAGTGGAGTCAGACAAGATTTGTCTCTTAGGGACTGGCTTGTTTCACTCAGCATGATGTCCTCAAGGTTCATCCATGTTGTAGCAGGTGTCGGAATGCCCTTCCTGTTGAAGGCTGAATAATGTTCCAGGGGATGGACAGATCTTATTTTGTTTGCCCATCTCCCTGTCGACAGACATTTGGGAGGCCTCCGCCTGTGGGTTAATGTGAGTAGCACTGCTATGAACATGGAGGTACAAATACCTGCGTTGTTAATACTGGAATTAGCAAATGACATTTGCAAACAAGATTTCTCATGAAAATCGGAATTTCTGGCTTCCCTTGGAAGAACAGTGGATCTGGCTATTCAAGGCTTCTATCTTCATGGCCGTACTCAGAGATGAATGAGGCCGGCACACTCCATCCCAGGCTGACAGGCACACCCAGCCTGATGGGCTTCAGGTACCCACTCCCTCCTATGGTCTCTTCCGCTGACCACCTAACCTGCCCCGTCTGCCCAGCACTCTCAGGGGATGGCTGAAAATAGAGACCAAGAGGCACCACGACTTGGGCCCATGATCTCGCAGGTGGGATGGTGAGTGACTTGCTGTCGTCTGGGAAAGGCCTGCACTGAGTTCAGGTCCCAGCTCTGCTGCTTGCCTGCCCCAGTGACCTTCACCTGTCTGAACCTGTTTCCTCCTTTGGAAGAAAATGGGAGATACGGTACCTTCTCCAGCGGCTGTGTGGAATTATTGTCAAGACAGAAGAAGAAGGTGGGTGGTGACTGGAACATGGAGGGACGTTATTAACAGCACAGGCCAAGTCTGGCAACCTAGAGTTTGGGGGGGTCCATTTCCTCATCTGCAAAATTGGAAAAGGGACCACACCTCCCCCCGGGATTATTCTGAGGGCTAAGTCAGGGAAGGTAAAGCACCCAGCAGAGGGCTTGGCGTCCAGCAGGTGCCTCACACATGGTACCTTGTAATAAGAGAGGGCTATGTGGGAGGGCTCCAGATCCCCCTTGGCAGCAGAGCACAATCCAGCAAGAGACCTGAGGTCCTAATGTGGGGACAGTCTGTCTGCAGTCTGCCAGCCTGATTTCAAAGCCTACCCTCTGCCTTTTTACCTGCTGGAGCCCGAGCAGGTCAGCTGCTTCCCTGAGCTGCAGACTCTCCACTGTTGGAGGCGCACAATCGCTGTTCTTGCTAACACGGGGAAATGACGAGCATCAGTTGCCTGGCACGTACTAGATGCTCAACAAAATTTCATTCCTCTCCTCCCCTTCCCAAGCAGAAGTCTGCCTCTGAGTTTAAAAGGATGGCATGTTTTCCAAATGAATGTTAGAAGGGGGCGGGGTGGGGAGGAGGGGGAGACAAAGACAAAGATGAAGAAGAAGATGAGGAGAAAGAAGAGGAAAAATGTGGTTTCTAGCCTCTCACTGGAGTGCTTCAGGGCTCACATGTTCTTGGGGTTGAGGTTTGTCATTCCCTGGGATTCATTCATCCATCCAACCAGCAAGCATTTACTGAGCACCACTAAATGCCAAGCACCACTACAGGCCCGCCTGGGGTTATAGGAGAGGACAAAACAGACCAAATCCCTGCTCTTTGGGGTCAGTTCATATCAGTCAATGGGTAAGTTGATGGATAAATGCTCAGTAAGTGCCGCTTTTGAGCTGGCTTTATGTGGGACCCAGACTTCACCTTCAAGGCTTATCTCTGTTGCTGGCTGTGGGCAACCTCCCTATCTGAGCCCGGCCTGCTCCTCTGGCAGCCCCAGATGGCATGCTTGTCCTGGGCTCTTGATCACCCACCGCTGGTCTATCTGCCCGCTTGTGTTGCTTCATTGCATCTGTCCTTTTCAGACTCCCCAAGGGAAGTCTCTGAGCCACTTCGGGACCAGTGAGGCACCCCTGGGGGAGCAGTCCATCCCACTGCCCACAGGAGATCCGTAGAGGCCAGGTGTGGAGCATGGCAGAGCCCTGCCTCTTTACCTTTAGGCTTTGAGTGAAATGGAAATGTGACCAGAAAAGAACTTTGTAAACTCTTAAGCTCTCCATAAATATAAGGATTTGACTTTCATATGCTCGAGAGAGGAGAGAGACCACCTGGTATAGGAGAAAGAGATGAGGGCTTAAACCAGAATCACTGGGCTGGAATCCAGGTTCTGCAACTTCTTAGCTCCAACACCATGGGAAAGGCTCTTCTCCACCCCAGTTTACTTACCTGTCCAATGGGCTAATAAAATACCTGCCTCAGCACCTGCTGTGAGCATGAACAGATAAACAATGAGATGGGAAAGCACTTCGCAGACTTCAGTGTTGTGCATATGCTTCATTCATGTCCTTAATTCAATGCATATCTATTATGCACCTACTGTGTGCTCTTATGAACAAGGTGGTCTGTCTTACGACAATTTGGAAAAAGGTCCCCAGGCTAAGGAAGAAAAGAATTGCTTGTCAGATGGTTGTACTGTGCATTCATAGATTATGATTAGCAACAGCCAGGGAGTTGGCATGGCAACGTTCCCCCACAAACTGCTAGGCAGTGTTCTTAAAATAGGTTCACCAGAGGTGTGGCAGCCCTGGAGACGCGCAGCGGCTCTGCAGACCAACGTAGCCTGCACTGTAACCTGTGTGCTCAGCATGCCACTCCCCTTCCCAAGTAGACCAGTGGCACGGTAATTAGATCCGGAAGCATCCATTGTGGGAACTGGAGACTTACTTTGGTATAAATACTGTTGGTGTTCCCCATTTTACAGGTGAGGTGAAGAAACTGGAGCCCAGAGCAGCCCAAAGGGGTTAAGTGACATACCCATGGTCACAGTCACTTGATTACTGATGTGACTGAATTTGGTTCTGACATCATCATGGAGGATTCTCCAACCACGCTATGAAGCACGCTTTTCTGATTCGGAATTCTAGATGTAGGTCTGATGCAGTTCTTTTCCTAATGGGTTACGATCCATACGGCATCACTGAGCAACATGTATTAGGTCAAAGAATTCTTTCCTTTTGTGTAGAATTCACGCCCATGTTTCTCCCTGGGGAAGTGTTGAATCCCGAGATGTCAGGAAAGCTCACCTAACTTCTTGGTCATGCTGAGGTGATTGTGGTTTAAGTCCCTCCCTCCACAGTCTTCCCTAACCTAGTTTCCCAGTGTGAAAATCAAGCAGCAAAGCTGATCAAAAGTTTATGAGCTGCTTTGCAAGGAGATGACTGCATGAGTTAGTGACCCCTCATTGCAGAGGACAAGGAAGCCAAGTCCTTTAAAAGATGAGTTCTTTTTTTCTATCTGTGTTACTCAGCAATTCACTGAGTAAACTTTATAAACTTGAGAAGGGCTTTTTTTTGTTTGTTTTTAAAACCTTCAGGCTGGTGAGCTGCTTTTAAGAGATTCACAGCTCTTGTTTAATTCCAGGGTGAAATTTCAGGACTGGAATGTGAAACTTTTTGAGCCCTGTCAACTTCTGAGAATAGGGTGCTAGACATCTGTGACGTATTTTAGATATTCAGCCTTCCTCTGTGTGGACTGTGCCTTGCAGTAGAAAGGGCTCTGGGCTGGGAGCAGGGAGGATGGGAGGGGGGGCTGTAACGTGAGCTCTGCCACTGCCTGCCCCCCCACCCCCACCCCGGGGCTGTTTGTAGGCTAGAAAGATTGCACTACGTCGTGATAATTCTTTATCACTGCCTGTTGGACTCACCTGCAGAGCTCTTTAAAAACTCAATGCACAGGCCCGTCTCCAGGTCCTGAAATCAGCCTGTCTTGGGTGGGGCCCAGGCAGGGATCTTTAAAAAGGCCCCTAGTGATTCTCATGGGTTGCCAGGGGGAAAAGTATCAGACCATTCCTCTCAGTTCACCCATTGCCCCTGTGTTAATTAAATTCCAAGATGCCCCTGGAGCTGTCTTCTGTGTTCGACTTTTATTTAGTTTTGCTCCTTGCTAGGAAAGAAATGTGTACTCAGAGTTGATAGGAGGAAGCTTCTCATCTTTGGGATCATTTTTGATCATGAGTTGGCTTTGTAACTTCACGTTTAGAGGCCCTTTTAAGCAGCTAATGATTCTTTTGAAAACGAAATGCATGGCGCTGTAGCACTCAGCTCCACTGAGGCCGAACCTAATGCTGAGCTCTTGGTGTCTGATCACAGCACACTTACATGGAAGCTCAGATAACGCAGTTGGGTGATGTAATAGGCACCGAAAATGAGCCTCGTGTGTATAATTGCTTGCATCCTAAAATCTTCCAGAAATAGATATTCCAAATCCACCAGTATATATGGATTTATCAGTTGTGTGAGCAATAGAAGCTGATTGCTGTTCAGCATTCATGCCCGTGGCCAGCTGCGTTCCTACCTGGCTTTGAGATAAATTCTTTAGGAATTCTTGATGCCTTAAGGAGGTGGAAAAAGAAGACCCCTGGGAGTTGGTCATGTATTTTAGTCCTCTTCCCAGTTTTAGAAGAATTTCTAGAAAAAGATTGTGCGTGTCTTGGACCAGAACCTGTTTTTAAGAATTCGGTAGGCTTAGGATGGAAGGATTGGGTTTTCTTTATCCTATTTGATCTTCCCTAAATCCTACTTTAGTTTCAGCAAGCATAGCTCCCATCCAAATCTGACTTCTGCATCCTCCGCACAAATGTATTACATAGAATCATGGAAAGACTAATAGGAGAATCGATACAATCAAAGTAAGTTTTGCTCTAACACCATATATGTGTATATATATATATATATATATTTTGTCTTTGAAAAGTATCATCAGGTTATGTCCAAAGGTGGATTGATGATACCTTTATATGATGGTAGAACAAAGGAAGAGAAAGACAAATGAATGGGATTGTTAAAATGCCTGACAATTTGATATCAACTCTGTATCAATATTTTCTTGTTTAAGGTAAAGTAATATAATACAATGTTTGTGAATATGACATCGAAAGTGATGGGGGGACAAATATGTATGCAGTGATGTTAGAACTATTAACTTAGACTTTTCACTGGGGTGAAGACACGTTTGCTTCTAACAGAGATCAAAGAAGGAGTTATGGGCCAGACACACTGGGCTTGAACTGTCACTCTGCCACCAACTGGTTGTGCAAGTTTGGACGGTGTACTTACCTCTCTAAATCCCAAAGTCTTCCATGGAAACAGCAGGGAAGGTGTGAGCCTTGATGAGACAGCACGTGTCTTCTAAAGCATCTGCACATGTTAGTGCTCTGTAGATGTTGGGAACATTTCCTCTCCTCTTTGAAAATGCCCAGATGCATTTCAGTGCAATGGTTAGGCTTGTGTCACCAATCTGAGTTTGGTGATTCCGTTGGTCTCCCAAAGTTCAGGTTTGCACAACCAACTTTTGATAATGAGGTAGGGAAGGGACCTGGGTGTCACTGGCAAAGATGATGAACAAGGCTTATGAATTCATTTTGGCAGAATGCCCCTGGTCCCCTCAGTCTTTCGGGTTGACTCCTGGGAGGGTATCATGTGAAAGCCATGAAGCACAGACGGTGGTTTGGAAATTGCATACTTTCCCATTGGGTCCCAAATGTATAATACCTCTCCACTTTGCCATTGCTTGAACATTAAAGGAATTTTATATTATACACGGCCATTAATAAACACAAGGGCCAGAATTTTGGCAGAGTTCTGCCCCTCCTCTCAGAAGCATGGGTTCATATGGGAGTGATATCTGGCAACAGGAGTGGAGCCCCCTTCCTTTTGGATGCTCTTCAGCAGGACCCTCCCTTGGGTCCATGGGTAGTGGCTGTCCCCCAGCTCCTGCCTTCAGTGAATGAGCAGAGTGCAGAGTCCCTGGAGATGCTCATTGGATTCCTGATCAGTTGTGAATCAGGCTCAAAACTCCCTTCTGGGTTTTCAAGATTTGTAATGCTTGCTCAATCTTGTGTAAACTAGGCTGGCATTTTCTCTTGTTACCAAGATGTATTTTTCTATGTTCATTAAATGTATAATTTGTGTAATTTTGTACATTAAAATGTATGCTTTTTCACAATTAAAGGTTTTTTTTTCCCTTTTGAATGTCTAACTTACTGATGGTTCATTACAAAAAGTTGTAGACTTTGACACCATATGAAAAGGCAATGAATCCAAGAGTCTTGATTTTTGGTGGGGAGTAGTGACCTTCTCAGAAGTCAAATCCCCTTTGCACAAATAATGAAGTGACTTCTTTTATGGCCCTTTAAATGCATGTTTTAGTTTTACTGTTGTTGCTGTAACAAGTTACCACTAAGCTAGGGGCTCAAAACAACACAGGTTTATTATCTTACAGCTCTGGAGGTTAGAAATCTGCATTGGGTCTCATGGGGCTAAAATCAAGGTCTTGGCAGGGCTGTGTTCCTTCGGGAGTCCCTGGGGAGAATTTGCTTCCTTGCCTTTTCCAGCTCCTAGACGCTGCCTGTGTTCTTTGGCGTATGCTTTCTTCCTCCATCTTGAAAGTCAACAGTGTAGCATCTTCGACTCTCTCTCTGACTCTGACACCTGCTTCTGCTGTCACATCTTCTCTGACTCTGATCCTCCTGCACCCCTCTTTCACTTATAAGGATGCTTGTGATTACTTTAGGCCAAACTGGATAATCCAGGATAATCTCCCCTTCTCAAGATCCCAGACTTTGCCACATCTGCAAATTCTCTTTCCCTTTTGCCACGTAAGGTGACATATACACAGGTCCTAGGGCTTAGGAGGTGGGCTTCTTTGGGAAGGGGTCTATTATTCTGCCTACCACATCCCTATGCACTGCTTTGGAGGCTGCCAGGGAAAAGCATACATTTCAGAATCAAACGGGCCTGAAGTTGAACTGTTTCTCTGCCACTTGCTGGCCACATAACTTTAGGCAGTGTGCTTAACTTCTTGGAACCTTGTTTCTTAGACACAAAATGATGGCAATAATCCATTACCCACCTTGCAGATTCACACCTGACAATAAACTACAATTCCCTTTCCCTCATCTTTTGGAAAGCATTCTTTTTATAACTGATGCTTTTTTTTTTTTAATATCTTTTTGTTTGTTATTTTGCCCAACAAGGGCCCTGATGGAGAGCATGCATTAGAACTGAGCGGCCTCTCCTGTTCTCTCCCTGCTGCCATGTTACCCGGCCCTCTCTCTTCTCTGCCACCACGCCGGAAGGCTTCCTGGCCTGACAGGATGAGCTCCTGGCTTGTCCTTCACCAGATGTCATGGTTTAATTCACTTGTGAGCACTCCTTCCCTGGAGGACTGACAGCAATCAGAGGACAGAGTGGGAAAGGTCACAGCCATCCTCTGGCCCGAATGCAGTTTGCTCAGCTTTCCTGGGCTTTCCTCTGCTGGCCTTAGCCAGATGCTGCTCCCTTGGCCTCCCTGCAGGCTGGCAGGTTCATTTCCTAACTTAAGCCCCAGCTTTGTTTCTGGCTTCCCTTTCTTTGCTACACTTGGGTTATTGCCCTTGAAGGAGGAGACGTTGTAGGAAGCACTCAGGCAAGCCCACGCTGAAACCCAGCACCTCCTGGCAGAAAACTGGGGCTGTGAGTTTAAGGTATGTACCCCTCAGCACTGGAGCCTGAATATGGAGATGGTGTTGTCTGCCATGTGGGACTGCTGAGAGAGCCGGTGGCATATAAAGTGACAGGTGAAGCAGACTGCAGTGTGTAAAGATGAATAGTGTGTGCAAAGACCCTTACATACATTTGGTAGACACTCCATAGAAGCCAGACCCCCTCCCTTGTCTTTAGGGAAACAGAGGAGCCCAGAGGAGTCCTGAGGAGTAACATAAAGTCTCTGACATACAGGGGTACCCAAATGTATGCTGGATGAAGGCTGAATGATTAGTTGCCCCAGGCTGCAGGGAGGACAGGATTCTAACTCAAAAATCCAGACTCTTCTGACTATCCCAGGCCTTTTCCTTTATCTCCCCTCTCCCAAAGGGACTCCTTCAGCCACACTTCTTGAGAAGGGTAAAGAGCACCGATTAAGATGCAGACTCTGGGGCCACACTGCTGTGTTTAAATCCTAAGCAGCATTACTTACCAGCTGTGACCCTAGGCAAGTCACTTATCTCTCTGAGCCTTAGTTTTCTCATCTGTAGAATGAGGCTAAAATGGTACCTATGCCAAAGGTTGCTGTGAGGCTTAAAAGAGTTACTATATGTACAGTGCCCACAATGGTCCTTGGCATGTAGTCAACTCTCTGTAAATGGGAATTATACTTTTCTTTTCTTGCTTCTGCACAAAGGCAACTCTTTCCCTCCTTCTTCCTTGTGCTAACTCCCTCCTAGTCTTGACAACTGCCTAGCCCTTTCTTACAGCAGAAAGGGTTTTCTTGGGAAGCAGTGGGATCTCTATCACCAGTGGTATTTAAGCAAAGCAGCGGAGACAAGCTCCTCAAAATGTTGAGAGCAGGTTCAGACATGGAGGATTGACCTCAAAGTTCTGTCTAACTCAGATTCTTGGATTCTCTGGTATTTCTGTGGGTTTAGTTGTTGTGAATATTTGTGGAGCTTTAGAAGTCTAGGTGGGCTTCAATATGAAATTTCCTGGCTTGGGATATCCTGGGAATAGTATTTCCCAGGACAGATAGAAGTTTTCATTGAAAACACTTGCAATGAAGCCTAGAGTCCTCCAGACCTCAAGTGGATTATTTGTGACAGAAATCTGTGCAGGGTGCTCAGGGACAAAGGAGGAGGCTAGGATGGGGGATGGGGTGGCTAGAAGAGAGAGTGAGGGGGTTCTTATGTTCTTTATGGCCAGTATTCTCTCCCCTACTATAATATATGCTTCTTGAAGGAGCTTTATAAATATTCATCGCGATATTCCCAGCACAGGAAAGGGACCCACTAAATGACCACCGAGTTCCAGGCCTGGCTGAGCAGCAATAAGATATGAGGCACTAGGCATCTGTTTCACTGCTCCTCTCTTGTTTCCTCATCTGCCCAATGGGCAGTTTATTCCAGCGTTGAAAGATAGTAAATACAGCGAGGTGTCAGCTACCATGAAGCCAGTATCCCTGGCGTCATCAGCCCCTGGGTTCCAGCAGTCACAAGAACGAGAATGTGAATCTGGCTCTCTGTCTGGGACCCCAGAACTGGTGGGACCCGGTGCTGAAGGGACAGTTCCCAGAATAGGGAGGGCTGAGGGTGCAAGGCCAGGCACTCAGGCTCCCTTCCCAGTCCCAAATGCTGCCTGTCTGGACTCGCCAGCAGAGAGGGTTGGCAGCTGGTGATTCCACCCGTCCAGAAAGAGCAGCTGGGATCGCCAGATCCCCGGAGACTCTCAGGATCCTCGGCCTGATAATAATCATGGAGAAATGAAGGATGGTGTCTAGGGGAGGCACATGGAGCCTGGCCTTGAAGAAGGATTGAGGGAACCCCCAGAAGAATGACCCCCAGGCCCTCATGCCTTCCACCTGGCCCAAGTCAGAAGAAGCCTGGGACCCTTGACTGCAAGCTCCTGGCACATTAAGAGTAGGCTGTACTAGGGGTTGTGGGAGGTGACTCTAGAATGGGGAATATTTGTCTGGGTGACTGACGGGTGTGTGTGTGTTCGTATGTGTTCATCTATCTCTCTGTGTGTCTTTCTCTGGAGCGTTCCTATTTTTAAGCTTCAGACTTTCCTTATTTCCAGGGTGGATTTCTGTGTGGGTGTCCTGACTGGGTTTACGAGTGCACCTGTGTGGAGTCACCTTGTGAGTTTGCCTTTGGTGTGAGTGTGTGACAGTCTCTTTGTTGTGTGGGTGTTGTAGGAGTGAGCATCGTGCATGTGTGTGAGTCATTCGTTGGTGTGCAGGAGTGTATTTCTCTTGTCTGCCTGAGTGAATGTGGTCGTGGCATGTCCCTCTTGTCTTCCGTTTCATCTTTCCTAGCACTTAGCACCACCTGGAACATTATGCCTCTGTTTGCTTCCTCCCTCCTTAGAGTGTCAGCTCCCAGAGGGCAGGACTTGGTGTATTTTGTTCACAGAGCCATCCCCAGCACCCACAACGTGCTAGGCACCAGCGGGCACTCAGTATAACACTGTAGAGTGAATGAATGCTGTGTCCAATGTGTGAGTGTTTCTCCGGTTGTGCGATTAATCACACAACTCCAGTTGTGTGATGCTGGGTTGGTGGGGTTGGGTGCCTATGAGAATTTCTGGTGTGGGTGTGTGTAATTGGCTCGTAATATGCACAAGCTTGTACGTCTGTGCAAAAATGTCTAAGATGTGACTGAATGAGCCTGTGACTGGGAAGCCTGAGTGTAATCGACTCCCGTGTGTGTGTGTGTGTGTGTGTGTGCGTGCCAGCATGTTTGTGCATTTCTCCCGTGTTTTATGGCGTAATTGTCTGGTGTGCTGGTACGAACCTGTGTGTGCCTGGGGAGTGTGTACGTGTGCGCACGCGAGTGTGTGTGCATACTCCAGGCTGCCCCTCGCTCTCCTCGCGCTCTGCGCTCGGCCTGGGGGCGGGGAGTGGGGGTGTGGCGAGGGCACTGCGGTTCGTCTGCCCGCCCCCGGCGCTGCGGCTCGGGCACGTCACCGTCCCTCCCCGCCCCCGCCGCGGTCCCCGCCCCCTCGGTCCTTTGTAGCCGGCCGCTGCGCTCGCCGACAGCCGCCCGGAGGCCCCGCCCCGGCCCCGCCCCGGCCCCGCCCCGCCGCGCGCCCCGCCCCTCCCCGGGCCGCAGTCGCTCCTGGGCCGCCGCGGGCCCGCAGCGAGCGCGGAGCGCGGAGCGCGGCGCACGGCGGTGGCCAGGGCCGCGAGCGGGCGGGAGCGCGGGTGGGCTGCCGGCCTTGGACCGGCATGGCGGACCGGCGGCGCGCGTGGAACACGGAGGACGACCTGCCCGTGTACCTGGCGCGGCCGGGTAGCGCGGCGCAGACGCCGCGCCAGAAGTACGGCGGCATGTTCGCCGCGGTGGAGGGCGCTTACGAGAACAAGACCATCGACTTCGACGCGTACAGCGTGGGCCGCCGCGGCTCGGCGCGCACGCCTCGCAGTGCTGGCCGGCCCGACGCCGTCGGCCTGCCGGGGCCCGGCGGTAGCGAGGACACGGCCAGCGACGTGAGTGAGCTCTCGGGCTCGGCGGTCAGCTCGCCGGGCGAGCGCGAGGAGCGACCACCCGCGCTGCGCATCCGTTGCCCTGCGCCCCGTGACCTGCCACTCGGCCGGGACAATGGCCAGGTACCCTCGGGACGCGCGCGGACCGGACGGGGGGCGGGGCCCTCGGGGCAGCTGGGCGTGGAGCCGCCTGAGCGGAGTGCCTGGGCCGCTGCCACCGGGCTTGAGAGGGCCACGGAAGCCCCCCTCCCCCACTCCGTCACACTGGAGGGTCGGAGAGGTGGTACGATTTGGTCGGGGTTGGCCAGCCCAGCCCGTGAGACTCCAAAGGGTCCTTCGAAATCCAGCCCCCCGCTCCTCTTCTGCAGGAAGGGAGAGCAAGGCTCTGAGAAGGAAAGTAAGTTGGCTACAGCCGCCACATGGACCCTTAAAACGCGAGGGGACCTCTGGGGTGAAGTTAATCCAAGGATCCCCATTCCCTGCCTTATGGGAAAAGAAGGGGAGCTCTTTTCCGCATTCGTGCATTCATTTATTCACTCACTCACTAGTGATTATGAAGCACCTACTGTGTTCCAGACTCTGGAAAAGGTTCAGTGAAACGCCTGTGGTCACACAGGTTAATGCTGAAAGGAACCTTTCGTGTGTGCTCCCTCTATGCTTGGGGGAAAGATCTGGTTAACGATTTAGATGAGTCGGGCAGCTAGCACTAGAAACTGCTACCCCCAAGCACCGACATCTTCAGGGGATGCTCCTGAGTCCCACAGCACGATGCCACTGTACTCTCTTCACAGAGCAAGTTGGAGATTTGAACCCCGGTCTCTAGCTTCCTAGACTTGAGGTTTTTACCCTCCTAAAGTGAAGGAGCATTAGGGAGAGGGAATGCCAGGCCCTGGGCCCTATGGCTCTTCTCCCTTAAGCTAGCGGTTGCCAGGGAATTGGAGGAAGATGGATGGGTAGAAAGCACAGCTTTGGGATGTATGTGTGAGGGTCGGGACCAGATGCCAGGACAACGGAAGTTGGAACACCCAAGGGCCAGCGGGCTGTCAGCTTAGCCCAGAACTCGAAGTCTGAGCACTGCTCAGGTCCCAGACCCGCGGTAGGCGCTGGGGTCCCAGCTCAGCACGCTGGCCCCACCCCAGGCCAGGGTGGGTGCCAGATTCATTGTGAGAATTAAATCAGCTAATGCTGGTAAGCAGTGAGCATTCAATAAATGTTCGTTGTTGAATTTTACTATCATTTTTTATTAGCCCTTCTCCCCTTAAATACTGTGAGAGGCATAAAGTGAGCGGAAGGAAGCCGAGCTCGATTCAGACAGAAATCTGGGAGGGCTTCCTGGAGGAGTGGGGGCTGCGCCAGCCTGCGGCTGCAAGGACGCAGTACCGGGTCTCCTGCGGCTCCCATTCTCTCGCTCTCCGCGTCCTGTCCCTTTGCTCGAGAACTCTCCATGGTCCTGAATTCGGCGCCCTGAAGAGGGGAGGTCTACAATGATGGGGTGGGGGCAAGGGAGGGAGATATCGAGAGAGTCATCTCCTTTCCTCTACCCCTTCTTATTCTGCCCTGACCACCTCCTTCCCTGGTGGCAGACCTTGTTTGGGATCCAGACTTCTGAGCCAGAGCGGGAGGCTTCAGAGCTGCGGATCCTGAAGTCAGGGTCTGTACCGGGAAACCCTGGTTTCCAACCAAGGCACTTCGTCCTCTTGAACCTCAGCTTCTCCACCTGTGAAATGGGGATGGCGTTTTTCTCCCAGCCACCCACAAGGCGTGGTGGAGTATCAGGGAGGCGAGAGCGCTTTGTGCACGTCCGGAAGCTGTCTGCAAGTGCGTCCGTGGTCAGTGTCACCAGCGCCAGCATCGGCCCCAGGCTCTGCCTGGGCCGGCTCCGCAGCCGCGCCTAGGCATTTGGGGATGGTGGTCGCTTCACCTCTTCCACTCCTCTCTCTCCCCCTCTGGCCCTCTCTTCCGTTTCTCCATGGCTCCTCGGGGACTGGACAAAAGGCGGCGCCCTCAGGCGCGCCTAGGGCTCCAGAAGTCCTCGAGGTTTGGGACTGCGGAGCCCAGGGGCTCACGGTCTCCCGAAGGGAAGCGTTTTACTTTCTGCAGACCAAGCGGCCACGGGACTCGGGTTCTGGGGCGGGCTTCGCGGCTCCAGTGCTTTGCAGAGGGTACAGGGGCCCGAGGTCCTCCCCCCGCCCAGAAAGCTCTCTCCTGGGGAGGGAGGAGGAGTTTCTGCGGCGCAGGCGCAGCGTTTGCTGAGGCCCGAGGCCCAGCGACTGCGGCGCTTTGTACCCGGGAAGTCTGCTTGGGAGCAGCGATCTGTTTGGCCAATCGCGAACCGGTGCCCCTCCCCCCGATACACACGTGGTCTTGTCCCCAGCTCGGGAGCTTCCCTGTCCAGACTGACCCCTGGGGACGTCCTGGTGCGTGGAACCTAGGACTTAACAACGCTGAGGAAGGCAATGTAGGCAACATGGGAACGGAGGCCTGCAAATTCTGGTCATCAACAAGGATTTAAGACCCAGCTCAGAGTCCAGAGGACAGACTGAAAGAATGAGTGGAGAATGAGCTCTAGATAAGGTGTGCGGGAACCTGGCTTCCAGAAACTGTGATGCTCAGTAGCTAATGTACTTTGCACCTGAGATACCATTTTATTTCTGTAAGCCCCAACTTTCCACCTGTAAAATGGGAAAATGATGGCCTAGTGTTCCTGGAATACTAAGTTGCTTCTCTTTTGTGAATCTACAACCCCACATCTGTTTCAAGGCCAAGGTATCTCTGGCCTCCTGTCCTGGTGTGGGTGACTGGCCTCTAGGTGGCTGTGGAGGGAAGAGCTTCAGGCCTCAGCCTGTGTAGTGGGGTGCTTTACCACCCCTAGCACACCCTCCCTCTGGGTGGCAACTTGAAAGTAAAGAAGATGGGTCTTTTAAAAGATACTGCTAGTTTGTATTTTGCAGGCAAAAAGTGAATGGCAGAGGTTAACATTTTATTCTGTCTGGAGATTTGGGGCACCTGTCTGGGGTTGTGGGGGCTTGCTAGGACTCCCCTTCCCCCCTTCCCTCTTTTCTCCTTTCCTGTCAAGAGGTTTATCAAGCTATGCCCTGGCTTCCTGCCCACCTCTCCCCAGAGCAGCATCTGGGTCAGGGGTGCTGAGGCCATGGTACACTATACATTGGGAGGCAGGACATCCTATTCTTCTCTTGCCCCCCAGCCTCTCCTGGGGTCTATGGGGACCTTAGCACCAGTGGTCTGGCCCTCCAAACAATCACTGGTAAGCAAGACTGTGGGGGTGACCTGGTGGCTCCAGGGCCAGGCTGCTGTGTGATGAGAAGCTGCTGCAGGGGGTAGAGCAGGTCAGCCACTAATTAGGTTAGGGCCTTGTCTCTCTCATCCCTGCTGCACTCCCTTGGCCTGGCAGTAAGGCTCCTGCTGAGCCCTCGGGGAGGCTGATTCAATGATGGGAGTTGGGAGCGTGGCAGGAACGGCTTTATGGAGAGGCCCTTGACGATGAGTCTGGGAGATGGGTAACCTTTTGTCTGGGGTTAGATATTAAGGAAGAGGGTACAGCTTGAATAAAGGCTTGGAGTCCCTGGAGATGGAAAAGCGCTTGATCTATTCAGGGAGTGTGCAGAGCGGATGGACAAACAGACGAACGGAGGCTGCATGCAGCAAGAGAGGCAGGAGAGGGCTGGGGCAGTCGTTGGGCCGGGTCCGGAGGGCCGCCGAACGCTCAAGCAGCTCCGGCGGGTCCTCGGCGCCCGCCCCACGCTCCCTCCCCCGCGCAGCTGTTCCGGGGAGGCCCGCAGATGCTGGGCCTTGCCCGCGCAGTCCAAGGCCGTCTCTGGCATTTAAAAGCACCCTGAAAACCAGACCCTCCCAATCGGGAGAGCGAGGCCGGGGCGCAGCCGAGGGCGTGTGCGCGGGGCGGGGGTCGGCAGGGCTGGGCGGTTCGGGGGGCGGGGGGGGGGGGGGGGGGGGGGGATCGGAAGGGAAGAGCTTCCTGGTTCGAGTCGACAGGGGCGAATCGGGCTCGGCTCCGCGCCGCCGGGAGGAGCTGTCTGTCTGTAGCCCCCTCCTCCCGCCCTCGCCTCTCCCTCCTCCTCCCGCCCTCCTCACCGAGCCGGGCGGTGCTGGCAGCCGGAGCGGCGGCGGCGGGCGGGCGGGCGGAGCAGCCGGGGCAGCGGGCGCGTGGGCAGCCGCGGGCGCCGAGCTCCCGTCCCTCTCTTCTGCCCTCCCGGGCCTTAGTCACCGCGCCCGCGGGGAGCGGGACCGGTTGAGAGCCGGGCCGAGCGAAAGACAGCCCCCACAGGTCCGCCGGCCGGGCCGAGGGCGCCAGCGGGGCCATGTCGTACCAGGGCAAGAAGAGCATTCCGCACATCACGGTAAGCCGGACCCCCGCCCCCGCCCCGCCGTTCTTTGTGGGGTGGGGGTGGTCGCCGCCAGGGTCGGGATCCGCGGGGGGGCGGCAGGGGCGGCCCCCGAGGCTTCCTGCGTGGCGGCGGGTGGGGCGGGGCTGATCTCAGCACTGCAGCCCCCTCCCCCCAGCCTCTGGGGACAATGGTGGTGGTGGTGGTGGGGAGCCCCGCATGGCTAGGCGGGGCTGGAGCCTCGGGTCCCTCTCCCCGCGGGCTTGCCGGCCCCCACCCCCCACCCCACGGGAAGTGCCGGAGGATGGCGTGGACAGGGAGGATGCGGAGCTGAACAAAAGAGGGAGGGGCGCGGGGGGCCGAACCCCTCCCTCCAGCCCTGGAGCGGGGATGGGGCGGGGAGTGCCGAGCGTCCTGCGCCTGGCCTCCGCACCGTCGGGCTCTTGGACCTCGCCGCCGAGTTCCTTCCCAGCCGGAGGAAGGAAAAATACCGTCCTCCGCCTCCCACTCCCCGCCCCTACTGATGGAGTGGAAGCCTGGACCTAGAGGCAGCGCCATGATGGAGCGCCCCTCCCATTCCTCACCGCAGCTAAAAATAAACCTAATGGGGCCGCACTGGCAACTGTGGTTCCGGAAGGGTTAACGCTGGGGGGTAGAAGGGTGGTGGGCGCTGAGCCGTCCGCTGTCTCTGGGTGTGGCCGGAAACAAAGGATCCCTGCTTTGTCTTGGGTGGGGAGCTGAGGGCCGAGGGCGCAGCTCTGGGGAGACCTGGCCTCCACCCCATTCCCTCCCTGGTACCGGAGTCCAGCCAAACCAGTCCTGAAGGATGTGGCTCACAGGCGCTGAGGAAGCCTGTGGGCCTTTGGTGGCGGGTGCTGGAGTAGCCAGGTGCTGGGAGGTGGCGTTCTGGGTGTGATAGAATCTTCCAGCATGGTACCTGAGGTTTGAGGACAGGACACCCAGCATACTCATTTATCCAGAATCCTGGCTCTGGGAGCCCCAGGGCACCTGCAGGAGGAGGGCAGCCTCGGGGAGGAGGGAGCTGACATTTCCCATTAGCCTGCCCAGTTTAGGGCAGATACTCTTTTGAGTCTTCTCAGTAAATCCTAAACCTCCCAGAGGCTGGAGCACTGGCTGGGGCACAAGTGAGAGGCCGGTTGGGACAGAGCCCCCTCAGCCCCCCACCCCTGCGCCTCCTCTCCAACTGTGG
Organism: Phoca vitulina; assembly: GCF_004348235.1. Lineage (NCBI taxonomy): Eukaryota > Metazoa > Chordata > Mammalia > Carnivora > Phocidae > Phoca > Phoca vitulina. Next base: position 484,600 of record NW_022589706.1, read on the forward strand.
GCTGAGTCTTCCCTTGGAAAACTCCTCCTGGGCCCAGCTTCAAGTCTCTCCAGCAGACCTTTGGTGACTTCCTGCCTAGAGGTGTGATCCCTGAGGGTAGAGACCATCTCTCTCCCATCCATAATTCCTGCCTTCTGAGATAGGAAGGTGTGACTGGCCAGTCCTACAATCAACGGAAGAGGTGTGGTAGGGGTGTGGTTGCCCCAGGCAAGGCAGTGCGGGGAGGAAAGGGGGGGTGTTGTTTGATTAATTCCCTGCCTTGGGACTCTCTAACCCTGGACCCTCAGGGGAACCAGGGCAAGTGATGGGAGTAGGGGTGATGCAGTGACTGCTGAGTCTGGAGCCTTGGGTCCCACTGTGGCTGTGGCCCATGGCAGGTCTGTCCCCCTCTCAGGACCCTGGTTTCCAGGAAGGCAGTTTTGCCCCATGGTCTTTGAGGCAGGTACGCAGGTGCGTAAGAACAGTACCCCAGGCTTGAGCAGCTGCCCTGCCCCCCTCTGTGACCCTCAGGGAGTGGGGATGGCTGCCCAGGCTTTTGTACCAGACAGATCTGGGAGCTCAGCCTCGCTCTGCCACCTCTCAGCGTCTGCGCTTTGATATCCCACATGGACCCACACTGGCCACTTCCCAGGATCAGTGTGCATCCAAGAGGACTCTGGCAAAGCACTTAGTATGTGTTAGACGCGTAATAAGGGCAGTGGAACTGCTGGCTGATGCTGCTTTCATCTTTGTGCGAAGGCAGTAGTCAACCTGTGTGTCAAAGAGAACCAAATGGCGTGGTTCTAGCAGCTTCGATAGCATGGGTGCGTGCGGAGGAGACGCTGAAAAGTATACTTAGTTCCTGGGAAGGAGGCTCTTGATGAGCATTTATTTGTGTTTCATTTGGTCCACATAAGCCCCCTTCACCCAGAAAGACTCGTGGTTTAAACAAACAGCAAACCAGAGAGGATGGACTTGGATGGAGCCCCTTTGTAGGACCCTCAGCTTCCTGAGGATCTTTTGCTGATAATGTACACGTTGTGACAGGAACCAGAATGCCATTAGAAGTGTGGTTTTCCAAATGCGGCACCCTTAGTTTGCGCAGCAGGTAAGTTAATAATGAGCACTGTGCTGGGTGCTAGGGACAGTAGGCTTGAGATGGGTTTGCACATGCCTTCCCAGAGTTTGGCAAAGACCAACATTTCTGCCTGAAATTGCATCCAAGAGTGGGGGGTGTCCTAAAGGGACACACAGGAGGCTGGTGGAAACCATAGCAGGGACACCCACCCTAGTCCTGGGAGGAGGGCAGGGAGGAGGGGGGGTTCCTAGGTGAGTGGAGGAAGGCCCAGAGGCAAATGAGTGTGGCATGCGGGAGAAAATGAAGGGAAGTCAGCATTGTGTGAACCTCTGCTTTCCAGTGTAGCTGCTGTGTACAGGGAGAGCAAATGCTGGATGTTTTTGGTGGCCATGGTGTGTGTGGCCCGTGGAGGGACCTGGCGGTTGAAAAGGACCAAGATACAACTCTCAGCTCATCCCCAAGATCCCACCTGTTCCATGTTGGGTCACTCTCTGCCCACTGTGAGCCTCAGCGTTGTCATCTGAGCAATCAGGATAAGGTCCCACTTTAGCCAGAGCATCCAGAGATAGGGGAGAGGGTACTTGAGCAGAGGAGAAGGAGGGACATCCCAGGTGGGGCATGGCCGAGTTAAGAAAATGTTCTACCCATGTTGATTGTGATCGGGCATCTTTCCTTTTATTTCCCACCTCAGCCTTTTCCTGAGATCATAGAGTACCCGACAGAGAGGAGGGAAACTGCAGAAACACTTAGCTTCAGCCCCTAAAGATTGTTTAAAATATTTACAAAGCTCTCTTTCATGTGTGGCTTTTTAAAAAATTAATGGCACAGCCAGGGATTAACTTAGCTGAGGCTGTTTCTGGAGCCCACTGCAGTGGTTAAGTGTTAGAACATCCTGGGCGTGGCTCTGAGCAAACAAAGGCACATGGCTTCCTGGCCCTGCAGAAGCTCTAGGCTCCCAGCAGAGCCAGCGAAGGGGGCTCGGTCATGGGAGGAGACCAGAGTGTCCACCGCAATGGTGAAGAATTATTATTATTAAAAGGAGGACTTCCTGAGGACTGATCATTTGTGGGTTTGCAGGCTGTTAGAGCATTCAGCATGACCTCCGTGATTTCTTACTGGGTTTTCACAGCAGTCCTATGAGGAAGGCAGGCCAGCGATATCATCCCTGCATCCCAAAGAGTAAGCGCAGGTTCACAGAGACTTGGTGGCACGTAAAAATTCTTGCAGTGGCCTGTGGAGGAAGAAAGAGCCAGATGCAAGCAGAGGGGCTAGAAGGGCTGGTCTGCCTGCTATGAAAATCACTATCTGATTGAAATCTGTGTGTGTCTGTGTGCGTGCATGAGTTCCGTCAAACGGTGAAGATGGGCAGGGAAGAAAGAGATCAGTAAGTGGAACTCACGTCAGACTCTAGTTAGTTACTCTAATGTGCAAATATGCAAAACACGTGAGGCCTGTTATACTTCTTCTTGAGGATGCCATTCAGTTCAGATACTCAGTTTATTTGCCCCCCCCCTTTTTTTAACACAAAGGATTTGAGATGCCCCCAGGGATTTGTCATGCATATAGTGAGGTCTTGGAATACCAGGGCCGAAGATCGAGGAAGAGCTGGGAACAGAACTGCCAGTGTTTCAGGCCACTGGACGTGTGCAGCTGGACATCTATCTGATACCCGATTCGGAGCTTCTGTCGTCCAGGGCAGAGAAGCAGACACCCTCAGTTAACGTCAAGTGCGTGACCAGAGAGGGGAAAGTGGGCCATATTCTTAGGGGAAAAATTACTTTGTTTAAATTACATTCTTGAAAAGCGTTTCAGAGAGGGTAACAATGATATCGTTAGGACTTCCTCTGTAACCTAGCCGGGCCAACCTGGCCCTGCGTGTCTGTTTCTCATGATGAACTTGGCCATGACTGAATCCATGGAACGCACTTGATAGGACATATGTGAATGTGCCTGGCACATTTCGGTGGCTGACAGATGATCGTTCCCTTCTCCAGACTCAGGCTCTCTCTTGGAGGAAACGAAAACCCAGAATGGCAGGTGAGCGGGCAAGTGTTCACTGCGTGTCTGTTCTGTTCCTGGGACTGTGCAGGTGTGATGGGCAGCTAAAAATAACATCTCCTGATCCATGACCCTAACCGGCTTACCACCTAAGTGACAACGTGCACACACAAGCAGTTAAGGATGACAGAGCACAGGTGTTAGAGGGGCTTGGGGAGGGGAGGACTCAGTGTTGGGGGAAGCTATAGGAGGTGGCTTCCTGGGACGTGGGGGGCAGCACGAGCTAGATGGTGAGGGATTTGATTGGTGGACACAAGGGACGAGCATGCAAGGCAGGTGGACCAGCCTGTAGAAGACTTGGGCTGGAGAATGAATGTGGTCAGAAGAGAGTGAGGCGTTAGACGCAGATGGATCGGGGGGGGGGGGCAGCATGAGGAAGGAGAAATAAGCGTGAAGGGGTGTGGGTATGGGGGGATTCTATAACACTTCGGAGGTCACGTAGAATGTACCCAATGTGATGGAAATAGCATATAGGTTCTAAGTCTGGCTCAAATGCAGGTGGGATATTTGATCTCAGGCAAGTCACTTCCTTTCCCTGGGCTTCAGATTCCTTTTCTTTTCTTTTTTTTTCTTTTCTGTTCTTTTTTTTTTTTCTTTTTTTTTTTCTTTTTTTCCTTTCCTTTTCTTTCTTTTTCTTTCAAGACTTTATATATTTATTTGAGAGAGAGAGAGAGCAGGGGGAGGAGCAGGGATAAAAGGACAAGCCCACTGGACTGAGTGTGGAGCCCGAAGCAGGGCTCGATCCCATGACCGTGAGATCATGACCTGAGCTGAAACTGAGAGTTGGACGCTTAACTGACTGAGCCACCCAGGCACCCAGAGATTCCTTTTCTTTATAGAGTTTCAAGTTTAGGACACTCTGACTTTATTCTGTGGGTAACAGGAAGCCACTGGCGGTTCGTGAACTGGGAAGCTGGTATGATAAAGGCAGCATGGAAGAGTGTGGATTCTGAAACCAGACAATTTGGGTTTGGAGTCTAACTGTTCCACTGACTTCACTGTGTAGTTCAGGCAAGTGTCTTATTCTGTCTATGCACCAGTTTTCTCATTTGTGAAATGGGGATAATAATACTCCATAGGATTTTTCCTGAGAATAAGATGACTTACTGTGTGTCAGATGCCTAGACTAGTACCTGCTCGTGGTGTATCCTCTGTAGGTTAGTTGCTATTATTCTTATTGTGGGAAGGTGTATTAGCCAGCTGTGTTCTGTAGCAAACAGCCACCATATCTGGCTTTCAACAACATACATTTAATTCTTGTTGATGCTATATGAGGGCCTTGGATTGGCTATAGCTTTGCCCCTGGATGCTGGTGAACAACGGGTCTGTTCCTTGTATCTCCTCACTTTGAGACTCAGGCTGGAGGAGCCGAGGAGGGAGACACAAGAGACTGGTAGCAACCTGACATGCCTTTAAGAACTTGAGCTCAGTTACAGCTCACAGTCATGTGGTCACAGCAAGTCACATGATCAGACCTAAGTCAATGGAGAGAAGCCCCATGATAAACTTCCTTAAGGAGATATGGGGATTAGGGCGCCTGGGTGGCTCAGATGGTTGAACGTCTGCCTTCCGCTCAGGTCATGATCTAGGGTCCTGGGATTGAGTCCTGAGTCGGGCTCCCTGCTCGGTGGGGAGCCTGCTTCTCCCTCTCCCTCTGCTGTTCCCCCTGCTTGTGCTCTCTCAGTCAAATAAATAAAAAAATCTTAAAAAAAAAGAGATATGAGGATTAAGTGTGAAAGTTATGAAAAAAAAAAGAAAAGGAAAGTTATGGCACATAAGAGATGCTAATAAACACCTGTTAGAGCTAATGATGAGATGGTCCGGAAGTATAAGGGGTGAGTTTGAAAGAAAAGGCCTGCACTGGTTCTTAGGTTGAATTAAGTTGGGAATGAGCACTAAGCTGAGGGGTCTCAGTGGGCAATTGGAAATCCAGATTGGTACGGGGTGGGGGGTGAGAGCCAAGGGCCAGATATGGAGATTAGGAACCCATTACAAGAAGCACTAGTGGAAGATAGGAAATATGAGCTATTCTAGCAACTAGTGGTTCTCAGCCCATGTGCTGTGAGCAGAATGGTGTATTAAAAAAATCCTCTGCAGATGTGCTGCTAAATTTTGATCAGCATGTAAAATTTATATTTTTGCAACCAAGTCTACAAATTGTGCTAGTAACATGTATCAGGTGGAGCAGGGAGGTGTTGTTGAATGAGTCCAATTTTTTTTGTGAATCAAAGGAAGTTCCTGCCCTGGAAAGAAAGCCTCAAGAGGATTTTGCCCTTGAGCGTACAAAAGGACAGAGTCCAGGCCGTGGACAGTGCCCTGGTGCTGAAGCATAAGGACGTGAGCTCTTCAAGGCCCCGAGACAGGCAGTCACACCGTAGTAGGGATGGCATGCTAATGAATGCTGACGGACTTGGTGTTGTGTAGGTCTTTAATTACTTTAAGAACGCTGCCATTTTTTATACTGTTTGGACATGTGTTCTGAACACAGATTGAGATTCGTTGCCCTGGAGGGATGCAGAGATGAAATCCTAACTTTGCTCTGAGAAAAGATCACTCTGAATTGGGGTTGGTGGCTTGGGAGAAGGAGTGGGATCTAGGGTATTTTCATAGAGATGCTGGTCTAGAAAACAAAAGCAAGCACTCCTTCCTTGGGCCTGTGCCCCAGGCACCTGGAACATTCTCCCTGACCAGGCTTACCCTCTCCAGCCCTTTGCCCTTGTATAAGCTGTGTCCATTCTCCGTGGAGGATCCTTCCCCCGGGGGCTGGGAACTGTGAGTGCTCCCACGTCAGTAACTTTGGTTTGTCCACTCGATTGAACACTGGAGGGCGGAGACAGCCTCTCATTCTCTTTGGCATCTCTCAGGTGTGCTCTTGCAGGCTGGTGACTCACAGAGAGACTTCATACTGCGTGCGTGGATGAATGAAACCCGGTTGCAAATGGTGTTGCTTTGCTGAGTGAGGTTTCAGCCACTTCTGCACTTGACTTTCCTTAACAAATATCCTATTTGTGGATTTAGTATTTAGGTGGTTACCATCCAGAAGAAGATGAGGGTGGCTTGAAGGGTTTTTGGAGCTCAAAGAAGGGCCTCCCAAGAGGTACTTTGGCAGTAGGGAGAGGACAGAGCTGATCTATTAATGGGCTTCATTGCATTTCCCACTGAAAAGCAAGATTTTGCAATAAGGGTCTTCTGTATCAGCTGGAGCATCCTAGCACACACATCCCCTAGGCCTTGACTGAATGATGAATGACCTCAGTGGCTCAATGGGTCTGATGCAGAATTGCATAGAGCAAATGGGTAGCTGTTTTGGATTTTATACCTGTCCCCAGATTATGCTACCCTGTATTTTGTCCCATACTCATAGACCCTTAGGGCTGAAGTCCTAATAATATCTCAGCAAATATTTGATTTATACAACCTTAAAGTTAAAAGGAACCTTTTAAGTTATATGAAATTTTCAGTGTTTGTGTAGTTATGAAGGCAGGAAGTGGTGTCTGTTGCTTCTCCCTGTCTCTCCTCTAGTGCAGGAATTCCAAATACCCTCCCTTTGCATACCTCTAGTGACAGGGAGATCACCACTTTACTCAGCAGCCTGCTTTACTCTTGGGCAGCTCCGTTGGAAAGCTCACGTGTGTGTGGACTGAGGGTCTGCCTCTTGCCCTACTTTCGCCCCCAGATTTTCACAGGTCTCCTTTTCTTCCACACTGGCATTCCTGGAGGCTCTGGAAGGCATTTCTCAGGCATTTCTCCTTACCCAGGACCCTCTCTTTTCCAAAATGGCCCCAGTGCTCTCTTCCTCATGGAGCACACTTTCCAGGTACAATGTTAGAATTTTTCATTCCTTTTTTTCCTTCATTTTCTTCTTTTCTCTTTTGCTATCCTTTATTTCTGGGCATGCAGAACACAATAGATTCAAAATAAAACTTTAATCATTGGGCACTTTTCAAACTGGCTTAAAAACTTTCTAGGTCACAGACACCTTTGAGAAGGTGATAAGAGCAATGGAAACTTTTTCCTGCTTCCTCAATGCGTGGACGTAGGACATTTGGCATAAAATATTGGACTACATAGACCAGTACTTAGCGTATGCAGGGTACAAAGTGCTTTTACACATTATTTTTAGGAATCCTGTGAGTTGATTAGTTAAACTTTGATTAGTTCCATTTACCGATGAGGAGACTGAAGCACGCAGAGGTTAAGTATCTTGTCCCAGGTCACCCATCTAATTCCCAGCTGCTTGGGAATAAGCTGTAGTCTCTGGCGTGAAGGATCTCCCAGCCTCGTGGGAGAAACAGACAGACGAAGATGAGCTGGAAGATGAAGCATCTTGAAGCAATACTAACCATGAGGTGTGCGCCTCGAGCTGTGGGAAGTGCAAGGGATGACCACATGTTCCTGGGGTCAGGACACGGTGGCTCACAGGGTGAGTTGGAAATCAGTGGGTAGAGCAGGTTTGGCAGGAAGGCCATAGGAAGGCATGGGGGTGTGAAGTTGCAATTTAGGAGCCAGTGTGTGGGGAGTGGCGGAATGTGGGGACACAAGGCTGGGGGAGGGGTGGGGTCAGGCCAGAAATTACCCAGGAGGGCGTACTTTGTCCTGTGCATGAGGGCAAGTTAGCTGATGAAGGGTTTAAAGGAGAGGTGTGACATGGTTGCATTTGTGTTTCGGAAAGGTCACTGGCTGTCATGTGGAGGGGACAAGACAGGCAGCAGGGAGACAGGTGGTGAAGGCTGACCTGGGACAGGGGCAGTGGGAGGTGGGAATCAGCAGGTGCATGCAAGGACTTTCTGGACCAGATGCCACAAGATGGAGGAAAGACTTGGGTCTGAAGTGAGAGTTTAGAGAGAAGTCGAAGATGGAACCGGAGCATCTCAATGAGATCTAACTCCCCATGTTGCAAAGGTTAAAACAACAACAACAACAACAACAAAAAACAGGCACAGATCTAAGCGCTTGTCCACGTGTTTAATTCATTTGTCTTCAAAAGAGTTCTCTGCATTACAGGTGGGAAACTGACACAGGCAGAGGAGGACTTGCCTGGGGCACAGGCTTAGTAAGGGTGCGCCCGATCAGAGCTCAGGAAGTCTGCTTGGCACCCAGAGACTTAACCAGCAGGCCACTCCGCCTCTTTGTCAAAGAGATACTGGGTGTGGAAGCATCTGGCTCATAGGGAGGCATTGCCAGTGTTTATTGGGCGAATAGGTCTCTGCATTTAATATCTCCCCGCCAGGGAGCTCTTAGCAACTTTCGGAGCCCTTTAATCTGCCTTACTCCCTTCTGGCCACAATGGCAGCAACCCTATCAGGAGGGCAGGGGAATGCATGGCATCGGGATTGTGCTTGGTAAATAGTTGAATGGGTATATATGGTCGGTTCTTGCTTGTCCCCATTTTGCAGAGGACGAAACTGAGGCTCAGACATGTTAGCCATGTATCGTGAGGAGAACGCAGGATAACCACCCTGGGGGCAATGGGGCTGTCCTTTTGTAGGTATCAGGTGGAACTAGGTTCAAATCTGGCAGCACCCACTCCTGGCTGTGTGACCTTGAGAAATTACTTCACTTCTCTGAGCTTCCTCACTTGTAGCCATCATACCCACCTCTTGTTTATTTTTATTTTATTTATTTACTTTTTTTCTTTTTTTGAGGGAGAGTGTGAGCAAGGGGAGGGGCAGAGGGAGAAACAGAATCTTAAGCAGGCTCCACGCCCAGCGTGGATCCTGTCCTGGGGTTCCATCTCACGACCCTGAGATCATGACCTGAGCCGAAATCAAGAGTCAGACAACTGACTGAGCCACTCAGGCACCCCTATCATACCCACTTCTTCAGGTAACTTAATTAAAAATGAAAACCCATGTAATGCAGAACTGACGCTTAGTGTGCGCTCAAGAATGTGATTTCCTTAAAGGTAAAGGATTTCTGTCTACATTGCTTTGTATGAGGTCAAAAGCAGAGACAAGGCAACACAGAAATGGGTCTCAACTTAGACACAGATGTAGCTAGCGCCCTCCTCCGGAGGCCCTGCCCGCTCTTGGGGTCATCTAACAGGTGGGTTATTTTAAAACCAGATATTCCCTCCATGAGGGAGTATTTCCTGACTGTCTGCTGGTCTCATGGGACCTGAGATCTCGCTGTTAAAACTGCAGTTGTCATGGAAATGGGCCCGAGTTTCCAGAGAAGGCCTGCAATCCATGGGGACCACCGCCATTTCTGCTTCATGAAGGAGGAAAATGCCATTGTGCTCTCTCCCCATGCAAGCGGAAAACAAATGTGTGTTAATTAGATTTGGTCTCAGGCCTGTTGCCACTTCCAGGGCTGCCTTCCTGGACAGGTGGCAAAGGGCTGCTGGCTGACAGGCTGTCCCCTGAGATAAATCAAAGACAAATGGGCTGGTTTTCTGGGAATAAGTAGGATGTGCAGATGCACCGTATGGCAGCCCTTGCTGCTGCAGGAAGGTGGAATGGGAGATCTCTAAGGGCGGGGGCTCTGGTTAGTAAAGGTAGGAACTGAGTCATGGAATTATGAAATATTTGAGCTAGAAAGTCCCTCAAATGGCTCTCAGCACAGTCTTGGTGGTGTATCAGTTCACTTTGATACAATAATGCCCCATCACAAACAACCTTTTAATTCTGACTTACAACCCCAAACAAATATTTACTGCTTATAGGTCTGTGGGTGGCAGAGGCGTTGCAGGGCTCAGCTAGATTTGTCTTCAGGCTTCTGTTTGTGTCATACATTCTCCTCATATCCCCTCCTTCTGGGACTCAGAATGAAGGAGGCTCCTTCTTTGGGTCATGTTGTTTTCACGGCATAGGGTGGACTGTCAAGATTGAGCCGAATCCCACCTGCCTCTTAAAGTTTGTGCTCAGACTGGCGCACTCACATCCACTCTCATTCTGTTGGTCAAAGCAAGTCACATGACTGTACCCACAGCTGGTGGGGCAGAAGAGCACTGCACCTACATTGGAGCACGGCGAGGGTAGGGGAGCAGAATGAATTGCAAAACAAATAGCACAACCCACCAGAGGGTCCGTATCGAGATCATCTGGAGGTGTTTTTTAGTGACATAAATTCTTGGCCGGTAAACTACATCTGGTAGGTGAAAATCTTGACAGAAGCACCTGGATTGGAATTTTTAGCAGGTAATCCCAATGGATTTTGGGGATCATCTAGGCTCAGGTGCCATGTTATAAGTTGTAGATGCATGAATGAGGTGCGCCTACTGTCCTGTTGAATGTTTGGGTTGTAAACATAAGCCTCAACATTAGTGGCTCATAGAGTCTGAAGGACTGGTTACTTTTAAAACTCACCTTAACATTTCTTTTGTCTTAAGAGAATGAAGTTCAATGCATGGTCAAACACATTTCTATCAAAACAGGGCTTCCCGGATCTTTTTGAGACTCATTTCCGTGCCAGCTCTTTGGAGGAAGGGATTCTTCATCTTCCCAAGGAGTGACTGGTTATTTCATTACTCTGATTTAGACTATTAGTGAAGCATTGTGTATTAGTGAAGGATTGTAGGAGAGGGGACATGGGGCCACATGCCCTCTCCCCAACTTCTTGGGGTGGGAGAATTAAAAGTATTGAAAGGGTGGTACTAAGCCCTAGTGCTAATGTAACCAGTTACATACATTGTGAAACATAGGTAATGGTTGTTTTTGTTCTCTGGGAATATAAAGATTACAAAATAACAGCCAGGAAAGAAGAGCAGTGAAGAACTACAAGGTTGGACGAGGGAGAGGCAACTTCAGCATCCTAGGGTTTGGAGAAACCTTGCTGTCCTAATGCTCAATGAGGTTTCAGGACCACGGACAGCACACAGCTTCCACTTTCCATTCCTTATTTACTGCGTTGGAACTTTGAGAACACTGTGTCTATGTATATACTATTTATTTTGTTGGAAGGCTCCACTTCTCCCCCTTTTTTGGTGTCTTTGAACTTCTCATATTTTAGAACCCAGTTTAAATGTCCCCTCCTTGATGACATAGTCACTGTCTTTCCCTGTCTCTGTAATAACAGCTTTGGTTTTCTGCTATTTTCCAGATACCCAAGGTTGCTAAACTAGTGATTTTGGGGTAAGTGTTTATTTGATTAGCACAGCACCTCTCTTTTCTTCCAGGGCTCCCTAGACCTTAATGGATTTTCCATCCCTCTGACTTTGCGGTGGAGATGACAGATTTTATTCCTACCAAGGATGTGGGAGAACAGAATGCAGAGAGGCTTAATGCTTTGCTCAGGGATAGACAATGATGCAGAAATTTCACTGTGACCCAGACCTCCCCTCCTAGCTGAGGCTGACTGTTGACTTTGCTGCTGTATGGGTAAGGATGTCTGAAGCTTTAAGGGCTAATTTTTGTAAGCAGCACTCTACATAGTACTTAGTGTTTGTGAAGAGAATGAAGGCGTCCTGCCAACATCAGCTCTCTCCCAGCTGGGGCTGGGTGGGAGATGATAGCGGGTTTGCAGACAAGCCCTTCCCTTCCCTGGGCTTCTCCTCTGACTCACAGGACCTTTGGCAGAGATGTGATTACTGCCCGGAACCAAGGTTTAGGTGGGCCCCTCCTGAGGGGCTCCTTCAGCATCATCCGTGTTGTGCAGGCTTTGCATTAAACCATCTTCTCTTCCCAGGCAGCAGGCTTAGGCTTTCAGGGAATTTTAAAGGCAGAAAAAGAGATTTCTGATGTTTTCATCTGCTCTTTTCTCCTGTTCTGTTTCTTGCGCCACCCTCGCTTCCTCCCTCCCTTTCTTCCCTCTTGTTCATTTCCCTCCCTCTCCATCTCCCACTCCTCTCCTTCTCCCTCCCTCCCTCTTTTCAAACCTTCTCTTCTTCTTCCTCCCTTTCTCTTTCCTCCTGTCTGTCACCACCTCTCCTGCTGCTCAGCAAACATTTGCTAAACACCCCTGGCTGGTCCCTGGGGATCCAGAGATGAATCACCCCAGGAACTGCTAGCCATGAAGGAATGTCCGGTCCTGTAGGAGATGGGCACGTGAACAGTGGACCTTGACGTGGGCTCAGTGTTGTGGCAGAGGGGTGTGCAAGGGGCAGTGGGACCTGGGCGCACCCCACAGTCTCTGCTGGGGGGAGTCAGTTACTACCAGAAAGATCTACTCCCCCCCACTGTGGAATTACTACCGTATAGAGAGTTTGGTATTCTGCTTTTTCACCTAACATTTTATTGTCTAGCACTTTTGTCTGTCCTTAAAAATTCCTAGGAAATATTTTAGTAGATGAATGATACCCATTAGTGGTATGGTTATAGGATTGTAATTAATTCTGGATCACACCTTTGTGCATAATTCTTTGGCCCTGTTTGGGGATATTTTCCTGAGGACAGATTCCCAGGAGCATGGCATCCCATGCTAAATTTTTAGATCAAAGTTCATGAACAATTTTAAGGCCCTCGATATATTTTGCAAAATTGCCCAGTGCTTGATCTTATTGAGAAACCCCAACTTTGAGGAAAATATAAAGATTATCGGTTTCCCTTCTTATACATCTGCCCAGTATTTCTGTGATGTCTTGGCTCAGAAGCTTTTGTATGTTTGAGTTCTTACTTGATGAAAGCCCTTTCATTATCATGTGACCAGCCTGGACTCCCTTCTACACATGGTGTTAGAGTCCCCATGGGCTGGCACCTGCAGACCTCTCCAGATCCCCACTCAAAGGTCATACTTCAGCCAGATAAAATCACATACAGATTCCCAAGCACACCAGGCTCCTTCTTCCTCTGTGCCTGTCCCCACGTCATACCCCTTCCTGCAGTCTCTTTTCACCTTTGCCATGTGGCTAATTCCTACTCATTCTTCCATCTCAGATAAGCATCCCTCCTGCCCCGAAGAGCTGGAAGGGGTGGTGGGGCTCTGTGCTCCTCCCCATCTCTGCTCTCCTCTCTACCCCAGCCTTTCCCAGTCTCCCCACTGGCCTGAGAACTCCTTAAAGGCAAGCACTATTTCTTTTAGCTGCACACACTGCTTCCTTAAATAGTTATTGAATGTAGTTCCTGCTATAGAAGATGGCAAAGAATGAACAATGCATAATTCTACTGAGTATTTACATGGGCCAGGCCTGTGCTAAGTGCTTTGTGTATCTACCTCATGGACTTCACCAACAGTCTTATGAGGCAGGGACGGTGCCCATTTGCCGATGGGGAAACTAAGTCTAGAAGACGTTAATTCACATGGATAATAAGTGGGCAGAGATTGGAACTTGTATCTGACTCTGGACATTCTGTTCCTCCATAACACTGATCCAAGGACATGAGCCATGCTGAGCATAATTCACTTTAGGTCACTGCTGTCACCGTGGAATGAATGGCAGTCTCTGGCATACCCTGCTGTTAGACTTTTGTTGAATTTTTGATTAAATATTTCATTTTCTTCCAAGTATTTAAACACTGGTTGTTATACAGAGCTTGTCATTTTTCATATATGCTATTTGTGAGAGGCAGGGTATCATTAATTTTCTTTTAAATGTGTGATTTTACTTTGTTAAATTCTTAAAAATTATGTACCATCAAATTCACTCTTCTTGGTGTGAGATCTTACACTCAGATTTCCTGTGTGAAGAAAGGGAGCCCTAGAATGCTGGGTCCTTGGGTCACAGACCTCTTGTCCTTTCTAAATTGTGTTTGATTATGGGTGTCATGGATTCTAGAGTGTGAAAATGTTTTCAGATATGACAGAAGGGTGTTTGATGGAACCAGTGCTAGGCAGGAAGTTAGGGAACGTTGGGTCTACCCTAGACCCCTATTAGTTGTGTGAACATGGGAGGCCACCCCATCTTGAAGCCCCGTTTCCATCTGAGGTCAAATCAGACCTAACATTCCATAAGAACCACTCAGCGCCAACAGGCTTGGAAAGCCTAACTCTCGTAAAGCACAATTCTTAAGGTATTGTCTGGGGAAAGTATCTTTGTCAAATTTTCCATACCACAAAGGGATCTATGTTTGGAAAAGATGTAAATTCAGCTCTCCTCTTGCATTTTCACATTACACATCAACAAAGTAAAGGATCTGGGTATTCCTGTTTTATAGAGATAATCTTTGTTTCTGCTAAATCCAGAATTTTCTAAATTCACTACACCTGGGAATCCCCTTTGGGGATAGCATCCACTTAAACCCCTCTGTGCTAGAGTTCCAAAGAACATGATTCTGAAAATGCCAATTAAAAGGCAAAGGCACTGCTAGTGTTAAGGAAAAAAAGGAGGAAGTCACATCAACTCTTGCCTCATTGTGGACATGCTGGTTTAAAAAGACACTTGCCCCTGAGAACACCGGAAGGGACCCCTTGCAATAGCTACACACACGGTCTGTCAGTAGTTGAGGAGAAGGTGGATTTGAACACAAGCTGCACCCATCTGATTCTAGGAAGAGCAGGGTGGGGCTGATCTTTGGTGCACAGTGCTTTAAATACCACCTTTCAGGCTGAGCCTGTAAAGCCCTCTATTAAATGTGACAGGGCAGACGGCTGCCCGCGGGGGGCCAGGTTCTGGAAGCCGTGCACCAGCTGCTGCTGATGATTCACATTTCCCTGCTTTCTAGTGCCCGGGAAAACCTGCATACCAGCTTGTCTCTGCTTCTGGATATGTAGAGCCCGCATCTCCTCTTTCCCTTGGTCCTGGAGTATCCTCCCTGGGAATGTGCAAATTGTGGCTGGCTTCTATCTTAGGGCTAAGAGACAGCGTGTAGGGACTGGTGAGCTTGAAGCCAGAGACCCTCCTGCTGGGGAGCAGGATATGCTAGTTCATACTTCTCTTCCTTGTCTTATGGCTCATAGTTTCTTGTCTCATGGTTGTGATACCTTTGCTCTCCATCTTAAACTATTCAGCCTTCAAGAATCACTTCAGGGACCCATCCATCTGTCCATCCCTCCATCCATCTGTCCATCCATCCATCCATCCATCCATCCATCTATCTATCCATCCATCCAACCATCTGTCCATCTATCCATCCATCCATCCATCCATCCATTTGTCCATCCATCCATCCGTCCATCCATCCATCTGTCCAGCCAGCCAGCCAGTCAGCCAGCCAACCAACCAGGCTGTGTCCGAGTATCAGAGATGCAGAGTGAAAATAGATGAAATCTTTACCCCCATGAAGCTAATGGTCTTGTAAGGACAGCTGCAGGGCACCATTGCAGTTGGCACCAGTATCCACATCAGCGTGTATGCAGGAGTCCCCCATGAGTGTGTCTGACACTGTCAGTGGGGAAGCACCACAGCTCTGATGTCCGTGAGCAAGTCACCTTTTAGACAAACAATGTGAATATATAGTGTGTGGGATGTACTGTAGTTGGTACTATGAAACAGAGTGGGCAGAGGTATGGGGTTTGCTGGTAGGGCAGAGGCGTCCAGTGTTCCAGACAAGGCAGCCATTGGGGAGGGGGGCTCTCAGGTAAGAGAAATTGAACAGACACCTGAAGCAAGTGAGAGCGTGAATGTTGCCTGGGTAGTGGGATTCCAAATTACATCGGGTCTCACTGACTTGGCTTTCACTCTAAAGGAAATACAGGGCTGTTGCATGACGCCACTAGAGGGTCCTGAGTGGCAGGCTGCATGCCCTGTTTCTGCTCAGCGAACCTTCCCTGATTCTTGAGTGTGGGTTGACCCTTCTTCTCTGGACTTGTACAGTATTCTGTCTTCCTCTCATGACTGATGCCATGGGACCACTGGGACCGCTCTGAGGTGCATTCCGTACAGTTCCTCAGAGGGTCCTGCTGGGATCAAGCCCAGTTAACCCATGTTCGCCAGATTGGTGGGCACTCTGTATGGGATTTGCCTGCCTGTCTGCCTCTCCCTACTTCCTCACTCCAGTTTGTGCAGTCACCTCCCAAAGACACTATCTGCCTCTCATCCTCGTCTCAGGCTCTGCTTTCAGGGACACTCTCTTGGAAGTGTCTACCCTGAATTGTTACTGTCTGTTTACTCTCTCTCTCCCTACGCAGTGGCTGGAGCTTAAGGACAGAGGCTGTGTTTTTTATTCATCACTACATCTCCAGCTAGGAGATGGTACAAGTATAAATAAGCACAGGGCAAAACAATTCTCAGCCGCCCAGAAATGCAAATTAACGAATATTAATGACAACCAAGGGTGCTTGCTGATTTTATGCATGGCAAATCAGGGCAGTCCTTTGGGAAGCTATCTGGTCATATTTATCAAGGGCCATAAACAAGTTTTATACTGTTGGACTGAGTTGTTACGCTTCTGGGAATTGACCCTAAGCATCCAAGCTGAGCGAAAAGCTTTGTGTGCAGAAATGGTCATTGCAGCAATACGTACCATTGTGAAAAATCGAAAATAAGTGTCCAACAGTAGGGGGGTCATTAAACAGTTTATTGTGTATCCGTAAAATGGAATATTTTGTAGTCACTTGCAGTGATGAAGAACATGTAGTAACTTGGGGACACTTTTATGATACAATGCACAAAGGACACAGTTGTGTTCTTTTTGGGTCCTAGAATTTGCTGTGTTTTTTGTGGCCTCTGGGCCTTGGCTACCAGTTCTCTCTGTCCAGACACTGAAGGTTTGCCCTCCTTGGCCTTTGTCCCCACTGCTTGTTTGGAACAACTCATCTTGACTGACTTTTTTAGGTGTGAGCTGGCCTTGCCTGGCCCCTGGTAAGTCTAGCAGCTCCTTCACTTTGCTCCCATGGCGGGCACCCTTCCCTTCTCTTGTAACCCTGTAAACCCATGGCTTATTAAGCCTCTGCCTCTCCTTCCATCTGCTCCAGGAAGGGCAGAGGCTTCCTCCTGGCTCCGCAGGGCCTGTCCCTGCACTGGGAGCTGAGGCGGGGAGCCAGCACGTAACGGGGGCACGGTTGAGTGGATGGATGCGCGCACTGTGATCACAACCATGGGGAATCAAGGAAAACGGTGGAGAGAAACCTCAGATGTTTGACTGGAGGTGGTTCTGGGGGAGTTGTGTTTATTTTATAGTCTCTCTACTAGCTTTTAAAAGGTCTCTAAATTGGGTTTTACTGTGTTCAGTAATAATGCCCTAATAAACTCCTGTTCTATGAATGACCTAGTTTCTTCAACAAATGAAGGGCATCAGAGGGGCGGGAGGGCTGGTATAGATCTCGGCAGACTGCAGAGAGCCAGATGCAGAGTGGGGACTGAGGACGGAGCCCCACTCGAACCTCCCACTGTAAAACCAAGTAAAATTGAGCATGGGCTGTTAACTCATAGGAAGGAATTACTGTTAATTGGGTCCGCTGAGATGATGGATTGTGGATCTGTTTATTTAAAAACTCCTTAATGTTTGGAGACATATCCTGAAGTATTTCCAGGTGGTGGGGTACGATATTTGGGATTTATTTTACAATATCTCAGCAAAAACAAAACAGATGTGTTGGGGGAGGGGTTGGAATAGGTGGAGTGTGAATGGCCAAGTATTGAAGCTTTTGAGTCTGGGTGATGGATGTGAGGGGGCTTTTTTATCCCATTTCTTTACTTTTGAAAATATTTGGATAATTTTATATTAAAAGTTAAAAAAATTCTTGGCTTTTCCCCAGTGACACTTAATACTTTGCTTGGCTTTTCAGAGTGACCGACTCCTCATCAAAGGTGGACGGATCATCAACGATGACCAATCCTTCTATGCTGACGTCTACCTGGAAGATGGACTTATAAAGTAGGTTGACCAAAACACACTTTTTTCCTTTTTTTGAAAGATTTTATTTTTTAAGTAATCTCTACACCCAGTGTGGGGCTCAAACTTAAAACCTTGAGATCAAGAGTTGCATGCTCCCCTGACTGAGCCTACCAGGCATCCCCAAAACATACCTTTTAAGAAGCCAGTCTTGGGGTGCTGGGATGGCTTGGTCGCTTGAGCGTCTAACTCTTGATTTTGGCTCAGGTCACAATCTCAGGGTTGTGAGATCGAGCCCCGCATTGGGCTCCCTGCTCAGCGGGGAGTCTGCTTGTTTCTGTCTCCTTCTGCTTGCTCTCTCTGTCTCTCTCTTTCAAATAAATAAATAAATCTTAAAAAAAAAAAAAGAAGCCAGTCTCCCTAGGCTGCCAGGCCCTTAGAGTTCTGTGCCAGAATGACTGTGCTGTCAATATCAGGGATGCAGAGATTTGGAGAGGTCCAAACTACAGGTGGGGAAGGGACTAGAGATTCTGGAGCGTTCCTGCCGCGCCAGCCTTGTGCAGGCCATCAGAGGCACAGGGGGGTGTGACGTGCACACGGCCGGCCAGTGAGGTCCAAGAGCTGACCCCCATTGTCAGCTGGGGGCAAGGGGCAGATGCCTACCTAGTACATAGGACTGAATTCACGGCTCTTTCTTCTACCTTTCCACAATTTCTGGATTGGGTGGAGGGAGCAAGGAGAGAAAGGAAGAATGTTAGGACAGGGCCATGGCCTGCATTGGGCCAGAGGGTTCCTGCACTTTCCGTCTCCCTATTGGCCTCCTCTCTGGCTGTGACATCCGGGTGCATTCCATCTGCTCAGTCACTGTGATAAAAAACCCAGGCTGGGCAGCTGAAACAATAGAAGTTGACTTCTCCGAGGCGGGAGGCTGTAAGTCCTGGATCAGGGTGCTGGCAGGGATCTTCTGTGATCTCTCTCTCCTTGGCTTGTGGACTGCGGCTTCTCACTCTGCACTCACAAGGGCATCCCTCTGTGCACATGTGCACAGGACACCAGTCCTGTTGGCTCAGGGCCCCACCCTGATGGCCTCGTTTTGATTTAGTCACTTTAAAAGCCCCATCTCCAAATACAGTCACATTCTGAGATGCTGGGGGTCAGGGCTTCAACATATAAGTTTGGGGGATCCCAGCTCAGTCCACAACACTAGACAGTGGGTTGATGTGGCCTCCACATTTTACCAGCTAGTAACGGAGAGGTTCAGCTCTCTTTCTTTCACATGCTGAGTGCCCTGGATTCGCTGGCTGCTCAGCAAGTTCCCCTGGAGTTGGGAAGAGTAGGAGCAAGAGACTGTCTTAGTACCCAGCCTGGGCTGCTGGCACAGGAAGGAAAGGCAGAGGGGAGTGAGAGCGAGGGCAAGGTCAAGCAGGAATGGGGTCTGTTAACAGAACTGCCTGGTGCCCATGTGAGCTTTGATGAGGAGGAGGGGGAGGAAGGGGGAAGAAGGGGAGGAGGAGGGGGAAGGCTGAGGGAAGGAAGGAGGAGGGAGGAAGGGAGGAGGGGGATGAGAGGGGGCTGTGGATGGCTGTGAGCACTGAGAGACCACGCCCACGGCATGTCCAGTGAGGAGCTCAGGAGAGCGTGGAGGCCTTCTCTGCCTCCCTCTGCCTACCCCATATCCAGTCCCAGGCTCCGACCATTTCAAGTCCAGCCCAAGCCTCTGTTCCTCCAGTGGATTCCCTCCTCTTCGCTTCTTCCCAGCCACGCTGAAAGCGTGGTACCCGCAGAACTAGCCCAGCAGCTCTACCTGGAACCTTGCACGCATAAATCCTCTGCCTGGAACGCCTTGCCCCACCCCGCATTCTCATTTCTCTGCCCCCCTCCCCCCCTGGCTCCCCAACCCCTGTTTGTCCTGTGGGTCCAGCTTGTGTGGCTCCTCCAGGAAGTCTTCCCTGACCCCCATAACTCTGTTGGTCAGCCTGTGTGCCCGGCCCCACACTCCTCATGCTGCATTTGCCCCAGACTAGGGACCTTGCCTTAGGGCCTCTGCAACCGGGGCCTGGCACAGTGCCGGATATGAGAGGTACTGGGAGTATTGACAGGAAGTGTAGCAGAAGAGTCCTGACCTGTCAGGTGGCAGGACCTTGGTCTTGGAATCAGAGGGAGAGAGGCAGAGGTGGTGGGGGTGGTGAGGTTTCTAGGCAACTCCCTGCTTAGGTACGGAGACAACCACTCCGGGGTGAACTCTGGTTTGTGGGGCCTCGGGGTTCTGGGACGTGGGAGGTAAAGGATGCTGACGCTTTTGCAGGACCACCTACCCACCGGTCATGTGGGATTGAGGTTGGCTCCCCAAGAGCCGTGCACTCCAGGATGTGTATACATGAAACAAGAGCTCACTGGCCAAGCTGCATTTATTAAGTGCTTGCTGTATGAGTGAACACCCGGAGTCTTAGGGCCTTTGGTGGATCGTGTTGTTCAGGAAATATGCAGTGTCCACAAATTCATTATTTCTCAGCTCCTCTTAGTCAGAAACCCCTTTTTATTTGACTCTGTTGCTCCTCCCCCCACCCAGCTCAGCAGAGCAAGTCTCCGGATGGTCATTTGGAGCACGAACCCCTGCTGGCTGGGGAGGAGGTGTGGGAGGGCTGAGACCCAGAGGGGCCACTGTACTGACCCCAGGAGGCTCAGTTATGCTCCTTCACTTTGATTGAACCCCAAGAATTCTCTTTCGTGGTCATTTGCCAAGTTTTCCTAAAAGCTTGTCAGCTGGGTTTGTGCTGCATCTGTTAGGATTCACTGAGGGTTCCATCCAGTTTGCAAGTGCTGGTGACTCAGACACTGGCCACTGAGCACTTGTGCGTAGGGCGGGGGAGGTGTTGGGGTGCAGGGATGAGGTGTCTGGCTAACTCACAGAGCCTCCTGTTCTACACACACTGCCATTGAGAACCATCTGGGTTCTTCCTCCTAGTGCACTGGCGGTTCCGTCTGGGTCAGTCCCAGTTTGGGGAGAATCTGCTCCTTCTGGGTAAGGGAAGCAGGAAGGCAGGTAAGGCTGGTGGGCAGAGCCTAGATGTTATATTAGACTTGGGGGGGGACCTGGCTTGAGTCCAGACCCACCACTGACTTGCTGTGCAGCCTTGAGCAAGGCACCGTACCTCTCTGAATTCCATTTTCCTCTTTTGCAGAATGTGTTTACTTCCCGTAAAGAGAGGTGACTGTCATGCCTTGAAAATGGGCCCCGAACAGCAGTACTTGTTGGCATGGTGACTGAGGCACGCTCCCAGTCAGACTCCAGATACCCACATGTGGGGCTGTGCTGTGTGTA
This sequence comes from Phoca vitulina, assembly GCF_004348235.1. Lineage (NCBI taxonomy): Eukaryota > Metazoa > Chordata > Mammalia > Carnivora > Phocidae > Phoca > Phoca vitulina. The sequence continues at coordinate 505,625 of NW_022589706.1, forward strand.
CAGCCCATGCCCACTCTGGGTCACTCATGGCTAAGCCTTTGCCAGCATTAAACACTTGAACATTACCCCGTCTTCTTGAAAAGCCAGTTGAAGCATGAAATGAGATGATCTGCAAAGTGCCTAGAAAAGCCGGTGGTCGGGGGTGACCTGCTCCTGCTGGAAGGTTTGGGGGTGTCTCCTCCTGGATCCCTTGCTCTTCCGCTCCTGACATATCTCCATGTGTTTAGTAGGGGGATCGGGCAAGGCAGGAGTCTGCAAATCAAGATGGAGATGACAGAGGGAAGGACACTGGCGTTAGAAGCAGCAGTGCTGAGCTTGTGGGTGTGGTCTCGGTCGTGGTCCCCGGCACCATGCTCTTGCTAGACTTATTTCCGGTTTCAGGACAGTGCGCGATGCCCCGATTCTGTGGGAGAGCCCCAAGTGGAGCCCTCTGTCCTCCCTTCCCCCACAGCTTGCCTGGACCAGCCCTGCCCAGGGGTCCGGAGGATCCAGGAGCGTCTGCTTCGGCTGCTCGGGTGTAGATTCTGTTTGGGGCCTGACATGGTGGTCCCTGAAGCAGCACTTGCCTGTATCTTCATTATGGTTGTTTTTCTGTGACTTAGAATATTGTTGCCTCATCTGAAGCATTCAGAGCAACTGTATTTTTTTTTTTTTTAATAAAAATTGCTCATGTTCAGGTCTACTGGTCTTCGCCCGGCGTTGACCTTGGAGGCTGTCATCTCTGTCCTGGTTCTGGCTGAGCCTCCCCTCCGCCCCCCATGTGTCTCCCGACTCTGGTTCCAACAGATGAAACACAGCCACCACCACATGGGACAAAGGCTTCCAGTTTCTTAGGCTCTTCTCCCTTCTTCCTCCCTTTGGAATTTTTCCTCCTTCTGGCGGAAGTTCGCAGGTGCCTAGCACATTGGGGAACAGAAGGGAGGGTCAGCATGTTCAGAAAAAGTCTGCTCTCCCCAGTGTGATTCCCTCCAGGCAGGAGTTATGAGGTTAGTGGCTTTTTCTTGTGGGTACTGGGCGGTTAAGCAGCTTTCCTGAGGTCAGCGCTCAGGAGAGCTGAAACAAGAATGCCGGGCGCCTGTCTGTCTTAGCTTGCCCTGGCTGGTGTAAGAACGTACCACACGCACTGGGCAGTTGAAACAACAGACGTTGATTCTCTCATGGGTCTGGAGGCTGGAAGTCTGAGATCAGGATGTCGGCAGGGTTGGTTTCTTTGAGGCCTCTCTCCTTGGCGTGTGGCTGGTGGTCTTCTCCTCATGTCCTCACCTGGTTAACTCTGTACGGGTCTGTGTCCTGATCTCTTCTTACAAAGACACCAGTCCTATTGGATCAGGGCCCACCCTGACAGCCTGACTTTACTGTAATTGTCTCTGTAAAGGCCCAGGCCTCAAATACAGTCACATTCTGAGGTCCTTGGGGTTAGAGCATCAACATACAGCTTTTGAGAGGGTCCCACTTCAGCCTGTCACAGTCTGCAGAGCTAAGGGGACTTTACGCTCTTGTCTCCTGCAATCTGGATCCTCGAAGTGGTTGACAAGAGTGTGCAAAGAACTCTGGAGTGACAGGCTATTCTGAGACCCCTTTGCCACCACCTCCCCCTGGAAGTCTCCCCAGATTCCCGGGCTAGTGAAGCAGCCCACCTTACACTCCCCACCCCTCTGCTTACTGCATTGTTACCCATCTGCCTGCATGCCTCTCCTCCTCATTAGGCTGTGAGCCCCTCGGGGCAGGAGTCCTGCGTGAGCATTCTCTGTCTACCCAGTGCCCTGCCTAGGACATGGCTCAGAAACGTTTACCTAATGGAACTGAAGCCACCCAGTGGGCTGCCATCTTGTTTCTCTTTTAAGAACCAAAGGCCATTTCTGTTTGTTTCCAGACAAATAGGAGAGAACTTAATAGTTCCTGGTGGAGTGAAGACCGTCGAGGCCAATGGGCGGATGGTGATTCCCGGAGGTATCGATGTCAACACGTACCTGCAGAAGCCGTCCCAGGGCATGACCGCTGCCGATGACTTCTTCCAAGGGACCAGGGCCGCGCTGGCAGGCGGGACCACGATGATCAGTGAGTTGCACCCCTGCCTTGGGCACATGGGCAGTGACTTCGGTTCATTTACCGGCAGCAGCAGCACCACCACGGTCTCAATCTACACCAGGCACTTTGCTCAGGGGACCAGTTAGTGTGTCCTCACCACAACCTACCACAAGGCTGTACCACTGGCGGTACAAAGAGGATTTTATAGGCAATACAGACATTTGAAAGTTTAAATTATTTTGATGCATTTGAAGATAAATAATTAGCACATCATGGGTATTATTGCATAAGGTGAGATTGAAATTAACATTTAAATTTTTAGAAACTGTGAGCTGATTTAAAGGAAGGTATTAAGGAAAGAATAATATGGATTGTAGGGAGATAAAGCAAAATATTCCTGAACCTGGTGTGCACATGGCTAAAGTTTTGGAACCAGGGATATAGGTGTTATGGTGAAAGATGGGGAAGTAGAGGCTGAAACAAGTTGCTGAAGGTGACACAGTGGGGAAGTGGTTGTATTAGTCAGTGTTGATGCCGTAATGCTGGGATAACGCTGCATAACGAACAGTCCCTAAACTTCAAGCATCACTTGTTTTTCTTGATCAAGGATCTGAGGGACTAGGAGCAGGATGGAGTGAGTCTGCTTCAGGATGTGGGTTGGGTTCGGACGGGCACTGTGGAGCTCCCACCCTGGAACCAATGACCAGCTCAACCATGCCCTTCTCCTGGCAGATGGCAGAAGTGCAAGAAGGGTCTGGTAGAAACTTGCCACCCCTCTTACCACCTCATGTCTTCCCTTACACGCTGAAGTTCTGTTGGCCAAAGCAAGTCGCGTGGCTGAGCCCAAAGTCCCTGGGATTGCACTCTGCCCGCCCTGAACCATGGTGAAGGTGGGGAGGGGAGGAGGCAATGTGCACAAACAGTGCCCTCTACCACAGAGGCTTCCTGAGATGCTGGATTCTTCTTCTACCGCATTTTGCAGTCTCTTGTAGTTTTTGAAGTAGCTTTTCTTTCTTGGATTCCATTTTATTTTATTTTTAATTGTTTTAAAGATTTTATTTATTTATTTGACAGAGAGAGCAGGAGCAGGGGGGAAGGGCGGAAGGAGAGGGAGAAGCGGGCTCCCCACTGAGCAGGGAGCCCAACACAGGGCTCGATCCCAGGACCCTGAGATCATGATCTGAGCTAAAGTCAAACACTTAACCGACTGAGCCACCCAGGTGCCTCTCTTGGATTCCATTTTAATAAATGATTTTAATTAAATAAGCAACAGTTGATTTTTCAGTGTTCTTTCAACTGTTAGGCTCTGCGTCCAGGCAGCTCATCCCTAAGCTGCCCATCTGTCTCCTAGGAACCCCTTTGGAAGTACACTGGGTAGAGCTGGCCACTGTGTGTGGAGCTCATGCGTCAGAGCCACCTCATCCCCCTGAGCCAGGAGGGGATGGCCCAGATCATGAGGGAAGCACGGTGCTGGTCCCTTCTCCACAAGGCAGCCTTTTATCTGCTGGTTGGGAAAGTGGGAGGAGCCCAGATGTTGGATCTGGATGGATTTGGACTTGGACCCCAGCTGTCCGGGTTTGATCCTGATCACTGCCACTCAGCAGCTGTATGCTTGTGGGCAGTATTTAGCCTCTCTGTGCCTCAGCTTCCTCATCTGTAGGGTGGGCTTTATAATCTGAGCCTTCCCCCACCATAGCATTGCTGGAAAACATACACGAGGTGCCTGGGTGTAGTGCATGGCACGTGGCAAGTACTTGGAGATAGGAGCTGGCACAGCGCTGAGAGATGGAGATGGAAGTTGCAGGCTCAGGTGACCTGTGTGGAGTAGAAGACAGAACCCCGGATGAGGATTCAGGATCTCCAGGGTCCCCTTTTGCTCTTTCCCCATCATCATCTTTGAGACTCTTAGGGGAGGGGCCTCATCCACCCCATCTGGAAAAGGGTGGTTTTCATAGTGTGTTTCATGGGACCCCAAGAACCTGTGGAAGCACCAGGAGGACCATCATGAGGGGCGGGGAGGTTCTGAGTCTCCATCCCATGTTGTCATCCAACAGATACTTAATTGAGGGTTGCTCTGTGCCAGGCACTGTGCTAGGTGTTGGGGGACGGAGGGACCAAAGCGGACATGGTGCTGGTGCTCCAGTGGTTGCAGTCTTGTGAGGAGTTACGGATCATGTACGACTACACACACGTCTATACTCTGTGACTAGGGCTACAACAGAAATGTGTGCACAGAGCTTTGAACTGACGGGCCAAGTGCTTCCCTAAAGACACAGCATTCATGCAGGGATCTGAAGGATGAGTATGAATTTACTGGGTGAAGAGGGTGGAGGGGAACAGAGCTCCAGGAAGAGGGAAGAGCATGTGCGAAGCGTCTGTGATGGAACACAGCTTGCGTTTAAGAGACTGATGAAGGCCCATGAGGCATGAGTGCAGAGACTTAGGGATGGGATTGTGTGAGATAAGACTGGAAGGTAAGGATGGTACTGATGGTCCTTGATGGCTGAGGTAAGAATTTTGGACTTTTTCAAATGGGCAATGACCAGGCATTGAAGGATTTTAAGCAAGGAATGATGAGATCTGCTTTGGGTTTTAAAGAGACCAGAATAGATTAGCCTAGATCAGATGTGGCTGTACCAGGGGCAAGTGATTGTAGTAGCTCAGCTACAGAAGAGGGTAGCTAGCGAGGAGTGTGGCCATGGAGGTGGACAGAGGTGGACAGCTCTGGGGATATGTAGGATGGAAATATAAGTACTTGGTGATGGGTCACCCATGAGGTATCTGTGAGAAAGGAAGTGTCAAGAATGACCCCTTCGATCCTAGCTGTGGAACTAAGGTGGTATCCTCACAGTTGAGGAGGTGGTAGGGATCAGATTTGCAAAGGGGCGGGGAGATGTTGCATGAGGTTTGGGACATTTTAATCTTGAAGAGCTTTTTTGAGTCTTCCTGGTGGAGAGGTCAGGGAAACAGCTGAAGTCAGAGTTCTGCAGCTAAGAGGGAGTGGTACATTTTAATGAGCAGCTGTATTAAAGAATATTGCAGGACCAAGGCATAAGGAATTTGACCATTTAATGGCCAAGTAGAGACAGAAGAGTCTACAAGGAGACTGAGGAAAAATGGCCACAGAAGTAGAATAAAAGCCAGAAAGCCATGTCGTCATGGGAGCCAAGAGGAGGGAGTGATTCACTGTGTCCCAGGAGGTCCAGTGGAGTCAGGACTGGACATTTCCATTAAATCTAGAGACGTGGAGATTGAGTTAGCAGAGGCTGATGCTTTAGACGGGTGGAGGAGTGAGCTGGAGGAAAATAAGGACTACTTTTTATAGATGTCTGGCTGTGAAGGGTGGTTGTTAGGGAAACAGGGCAGTAGCTAGAGGGATATGCAAAGTCAAGTGAGGTTTAAAATTAGGTGTCTCCCCTTTCATTTGCTTTACATTTAAGATTTTATTTTAGAAAGGAGTGATGAAGTTAACATGCTTTTAGTCTATAAGGTCTTGTGCACCTTTCCAGCTCTGGCAGCATGGAGTAGTGGGAAAGGGTTCAGACTGCAGCTGATGGGACTCTGGACCTTCTTCCTACCACTTACCTAGTTGTGTAAGTAAGTTGTAAGACAAGTTCCTTACCCTTTTTGAGCCTCAGTTTCTTCTTCTGCCAATGGAGATACTAATATTCACTTCATAGGTTGGTTGTGAGGATTTAATGAGATAATTGATGGAAAGCCTTGTGGCAGCGTCTGAGGCGTAGTAGGCATTCAGTAAATAGTTGTGATGCTGCTGCTGCTGATGACAATGACAAGGGTGGTGATTATGTCATTGCTGATGGTTATGGTAATGATGGTGACAGTGATGGCAATATTGACAATGATGATGGTGGTGGGAGTGATGATGAAGAGGGTGGTGATGGTGATGATGGTGATAATAGTGATGGTGATGATGATGATGGTGATGGTAGTGGTGGTGATGGTGGTGATGATGGTGATGGTGATGATGATGGTGATGGTGGTGGTGATGATGATGGTGATAGTGGTGGTGATGATGATGGTGATGATGATGGTGGTGGTGATGATGGTGTTGATGATGGGGTGATAGTGATAGTGGTGATTAACGTGGTGATGATCATGATGGCAATGGTGATAATAGTGATGATGGTGTGATGGTGATGATGATGGTGATGATTATGATGATAATGATAGTAATGATGATGGTGATGGTGATAATAGTGATGCTTATGATGATGGTGGTGGTGGTGATGATGGTGATGGTGATGATGATGATGATGATGGTGATGATGATGTTGAGGATGCTGTTGATGATGGTGATGGTGTTGATGATGGGGTGATAGTGAGGGTGGTGATTAAGGTGGTGATGATGGTGATGGTGATGATGATGATGATGGTGATGATGATGTTGGGGATGCTGTTGATGGTGATGGTGTTGATGATGGGGTGATAGTGAGGGTGGTGATTAAGGTGGTGATGATGCTGATGATAGTGAAGATGTGTATGGTGATGATGATGGGGTGAAGAGGCTATTGGAGGCTACCATTGGAATAGCTTGGGTCCTATGCATTTTGGAATGTGATGCATATTTTTCTTTCACAGTTGACCATGTCGTCCCTGAACCTGGGTCTAGCCTGCTGACATCCTTCGAGAAATGGCATGAAGCAGCTGACACCAAATCCTGCTGCGACTATTCCCTCCATGTGGACATCACAAGCTGGTACGATGGTGTTCGGGAGGAGTTGGAGGTGCTGGTGCAGGACAAAGGTCAGTTAAAGCCTCAGAATGGGGGTATAGTTCTGGAATCCCTGGTTCTTTGGTGGGCCTCAGTATGTGGAGTTAAAAATCCCTTTATCTGCATTTGCTGTGAGCCCAGCTATGAGCTACACACTGCCGCATAAACAATGGAAAAACGAGATCCTCTTTGAGGAGTCTGTCCTCTTCTCCTTCAAGCCCTTTGGAGGTATCCCCCTGTTCACAGAAGAAAGCCTGATTTCCTTAGCCTGGCATGCAAGGCCCTCGCTGATCTAGGCTCATTTCTCTTTCTCTACCTAAACACATCTGGGGTCCTTGTTATCCTGGATGCCATCCCCTGAAACCTGCTTCACCGCTGGGCCTGTGCTCAGGCTCTACCCCCTGCTAGGAATGCCCTTTCTTCTACTCGGCTACCCAAACTCAACTCGCACTTTCTCCAGTTTCCCCAATCAGAATTGCTCGTTCCTTGAATATCCATATCAGGTTACTCTGGGAGCACCTTCTCCATTGTTCTTGGATTATGGGATACTGGTTCTCTGTCTGGCTCTTGTGTTAAACCCTGAGCCCTATGGTGGGGTGGGGGGAGATTGTGTCTGTCCATCTCTGTATCCCATCCCAGCTCCCTTCTGTTTGGACTCACATCAGGTGTCCCTGCACAGTGTAGACACTACAGTGTGCATTGTGTTGAAGTGAATTGAACTGAAGATACACGATGCAAAGACCAAGAGAACACAATGAACCAGGACAGGAGTGGTCAGTCTGGAGAGGGGCAGTTCTGGATGCTCTCGGAAGAGGCAGCCTCAAATGAAGGAAATGCTTCAAAGAGAGCTCGAGGGTGTTTTCAATTTTTAAGATATGTATGCTGTGTTTTCTCATTATAAAAGTATACTCGCCACATTACCAGAAAGTCAGAAAATCAAGAGAAGGAAAAAGGGCTTGAAGGAGAAGAGGATGGACTCCTCAAAGAGGATCTCATTTTTCCATTGTTTATGCGGCAGTGTGTAGCTCATAGCTGGGCTCACAGCAAATGCAAACCCCCAATCACCACTTACATTAATGTTAAGGATTATTGCTTTCCATTCTCTGTCAGCTTAGATGATTTTCTCCTTATATAGTTATATGATAGCAGTTATTTGGAATTCTTCTATTTTCACTTAACGTTTAATGAGTAATCATTACTTTTCATTAATAACTTTTTCATGGCTTGTAATGTACAATGTAATGGTTAACTTGCTTATTTTCTTTTTATTGGGCATTTAGGTTTTCTGTTTGCTCTACTGTAAGTAGTGTTATGGTGAACATCTTTGTATATAAACATTTGTTTGCATTTCTAATTGTCCCCTTAGATTTCCAGAGATGGAATTACAAGGTCAAGGTTTTAACATTTTTCAAGCTCATGACACTTACAGCCAAATTGCTTTCCTGAAAGATGCACATACTTGCATGCCCACGATCCCCATGTCTCTGGCTCCTTGCATGCTTGCGCCATTGGGTGGTATTTCTTCTACAAAATCCTTGCAAATCTGATGAGTCAAATTCAGTCTACCACTATCCACTGCAGTTCTTTTATCTTTAATTATGGTAAACATTTTGCTTACCTTTATGTGAATGTCCGGTTATATTTTTTGCCCACTCATGAGTTTGTATGCCTGAGTTCTCCATATGAAGAAGGCACTGTCCCTCCATTGTAGTTGCTGTGAATCACACTCCTGTTTTGTACAGAATCATAATCCAGTCACAATCCAATCATAATCTGTAATTTACAATTATGTATCTCGCTTTTCTCACCTAATGTTAAATCCTGAGCAATTTCCCACTTACCCCATGGGCTTCATCATGTCATCTTTAGCAGCCTGTGTATGGGGATGTGGAGAAGGGTCAGGTAGAACACCAGGATCACAAAACTGTCACAAGAGAGTGCAACAGCTCTGTCGGGGAGGGGCACTTTGTGGGGTCATATTTGTTGCATTGTCTTAGAAGAGGACAGAGAATTCTCTTCCCTTGACCAGACACTTGCAAGGAAATGACTTGGGGAAGTTTTTAGGTGCATTCATGGTTTTAAGTGTCTGGCTAGTATTATATAAGGTTTTTTATTGATTTAAGTTTCAGAATTAGTGCGTGTTTATTGAGAAACAATATGGAAGTGTCTGAAGTAAAAAGTGATAATTGGGTGTTTGTCTTTCCAGGCGTCTTTCCTATCTGTGTAAGTGTGTCCACACTCACACACACATAATTCTTACATGAGCAGAACTGTAATGTGCATCATCTTGCACCATGCTTTTTTTCACTCAATAAAATGTCATGGACCACCAGGCCCCTCCACTTAGCAACTGTGTGACCCTGCGCCAATCCATCAACCTCTCTATGCCTCAGTTTCCCCATCTGGAAAATAGAGGTCACAAAAAGGTTGTTTTGAAGATCAAATGAGAAGGTATATATAAAGTGCTTAGAACACCACTGGCCCCTGGTAAGGATTCTGTATTTTTAGTTATTACTTTTATCCTCATTCTGTCATTTCTCATAAGACCTCCAGAGTGTTCAGTTTTATGGAGGTACTGGGTTGATCTCCTTTCCTGTTGGAAAATTTTTAAAAATTGTGTTGTCAGGGCTCACAGGGAGCAAACTCCGAGGTAGAGACTGGTGTGCAGGAAATGAGTGTGGATTAGTTTGCTATTGCTCCTATAACAAGCCGCCCCAACTTGTGGTTGAAAACAATCCCAATGGCAGTTCTGGAGATGGGAAGTCTGAAGTGGGCCTTAGGGCTGAGGTCAAGGTGCTGGGGTCCCCGGGGAGAGCCCTTCCTTGCCTTTTCCGGCCCCAACAGGCTGCCCATGTGCCTTGGCCTGTGGCCCTGATCCTTCCAGCCACCGCCGCCCCCCACATTGACTCTGACTTCTCCCCTGCTTCTTTCCTTAAAAAGGACCCTGGTGATCACACTAGGCCCTCTCCGGTAATACAGGATGATCTTTTATCTCAGACTCCTTATTTTATTTTTTTAAATTTTTTTTTAAGATTTTATTTATTTATTTGACAGAAAGAGAGACAGCGAGAGAGGGAACACAAGCAGGGGGAGTGGGAGAGGGAGAAGCAGGCTTCCCGCGGAGCAGGGAGCCCGATGCAGGGCTTGATCCCAGGACCCTGGGACCATGACCTGAGCCGAAGGCAGACGCTTAACCGACTGAGCCACCCAGGCGCCCCATCAGGCTCCTTAATTTAATCCTATCTGCAGATTCCCTTTGTTGTTGGGGGGGGAACGTATGCATAGGTTCTGAGGATTAGGGCGAGGACATGTTTGGGGGGGGTCGTTATTTTGCCCTCCCACAGCTTGATCACAGTATCAACCCCTGTGAGCAAAGCCAGGGAACAAGATTGGCCGCAGGGAGCTCTGAGACCTGGACACCTTGCCTTTGGATCCCGGGGAAGCCAAGGGGGTGGGGACTTCATAGCTCCCCGCCAGGCAGGCATTGGGTGCGGCCCCTCTGGGATGGGGCATGACCTTGAGCTAGGCTGCTCTGTGCACGGAGGGTGATTCACACAGGGCTGACAGCGTGGTGCACCTGAGACATGCAGGGAGGTCCTAAACCAGTGTCCGACGGTGGAGGTTCATCTTCGTGGGTGGGCTCAAGCAACCACACCTCCTAGAAGCCTTCCCTGCTTGCTCCGCCCTCCAGGCTGGTGTCCCCTCGGAGCTCCCACAGCCCCAGAGGGGGCTTCTCCAGCAGGGCTGTGGGCCTCGGGGCTCTCCTGCCCTCATCTGCCCTCTGGACTGAGACTGCTCAGGAAGAGGTGGGGTTTTCTCCTCTGTCCCTGGCACACAGTGGCCTGCCCCACAGTTGTCCCTTTGGGAGCAGGAGGCACTCGGAGTAGATCGCGGGTTCTCCTCCTGGGCCAAGGAGCTCTTAGTACGCTGCCAGAGCTGAACCCCAATTTGCAGACGGATGTGTTTGCAAAGCTCAGGTGTTCTGATGCAAAGCAGGGTCGGGATCACAGGCTCAGGGCCTGCCCCGCGTGCACCCCTGTGTCAGGGCTTTAGGAAAGACCCAAAGGAACATCAACCTCCTGTGACTCCCAGGCCCGAGGTTGGGTCACAGGCTCCATCTCACATCCCCTGAAGGAGACCCCAGGACCTGAACCCTCTGCTCTAGGATGGGTGGGCCAGCAGAGTGCCCTCCTCTGGGGCCCAGAGGGTTAGAGCCGACAAGCTGTAGGGGTCGCTAGGACCAAAGGGTCTGGAGGGGAAGCAAAATAAGAAATTCAAGGATCCTCAGTAGAGGCTGGCCCCTGTCCCAGAACAGTTGTTCTTGCCTTTTCCTTCCTGTTGGCCAGTCCCATGTCTGAGGTTGGGTGGATGGGTTATAAAGGATATTGTTATCAGGGCTCCTAAGTGCCTGGATTCTTTCTTATCCCCAAGGCAAACAGCACTGTCATGAGCCTTGGCTGAAGCCCCTTCCCCTCTGTGCACCCGTAGCCCCATCAAAACACAGGTGGGATCATTTACAAGCCCCACCCAGCCCCCCACCTGGTCTTTCTCCCTCCCAAGGTGCTCCATGAATGGTGGTGACCTCGGGGCTCCAGTCTAGGCTCACCTTCCTGAGAGGCCCTTCAGCTTCCGTAGTGTCCTCACCATCCATCTGCCTGTGACCCTGGCCCCAACTCATGTAGGATATGGCTCCCAGGATGCCCCCAGGGGGCTCAGACTTACCAGGTTCTCCCAAGCCCATTACCTTTTCCTGTGAACTCTGCTATCTGTCACTCTGGGTCCCCATCTCCGTGCGGGGCATCCCTGTCCAGCCATTCCCTCTCTCTCCCGCCCCCATCCATCACTGGATCCATGGCTTTGCATCTGCAGTAGCTCAGCTCTGACTCTGGGTCTCCACCCAAGTCCCTTCCCTGATGTAGGGCCCTCTGTGTCTTGTCCAGATTCCTGCTTGGCCTCATCACTGGTCTCTGCCCCCAGTCTTACCCCACCAGAGCATTCTTGCTCCAGCCGTAGATGTGGGATTTAAAGAAGCAATTAGCATGAACACCTGGAGTGACTCCACATTGTCTCCAGGCAGGGTGCCAACTTGCTCATGTGGCTTTCAAGGGCATTTCCCCAGATGCTTGCATATAGGAGAGGTACAGCAAATATTGGGGAGGGGGCTGAGTTCCTAGAAGATGCTCTTACTGTCTTCTGTACCCTAAGTGTTTAGCACACGTCTGGCATAGAGTAAATTCTCAGTAAATACTTAATGCATGAATGACTAAGTTAGGGAAGGAAGAGAGCGGGGAGGGAGAGAAGGAGGGAGGGACATGCCTGCTCTCCTTTCCTAAAGCATTTTTAGCACACCCACCTCTGAGTCAGAGGGCTTGCCCAGGAAACTTGACGGTCATCATCATCAGACTGTACAATCAAGGGCAGGACATTTTTCCAGACGGGAAATCAATGTAGAGCTCGTAGAGTTCAGTCTGCCTGTTTCAGAAATGGAGACGAAGCTCAGAGAGGTGCAGTCCCTTCCCCAGTGTCACACACCAGCTAGCTCTTGGACTCGGCTTTCTGTCACAGGGCTGCTGCAAGCATGTCTGGTGTCTTTGTGAGAATTGCAAAAAGGCACCCTCTTGGGGTGATCCATGGGAAGAACGTGCCCTTCTCCTAGGGCACAGGCTTGGCAGCTGGGGCTCAGGCTGGATTTAGCCCCCTTGGACGCTCTCTTTTCTGGGAGCCCTTATCCGGGGCACAGGTTGCAACTCCTCAAAGCTGCTGCCCAGCCCCTGACCTCCTTGCCAGGTGCTCTTTACGCTGCATGCAGGCTGCCAAAAGCACAGGTCTGCAGTGCCTCTCCCAGGGACAAGCTCAGGCTATGGGACATGAAAGCCATTGCTCAATGCTCGAATCCATCTTTAGATCAAGCCATTTATGGCTTATTTTAGAAATCTCAAAATACAAGAGGAAGTTATTCTAGAAAACGGTGGTGCCAGCATGCTGTGTGGACTTGGCAGGGGAGAATGGCTGTGGGATGGGATTTTTTATAAACCCCGACAGGGGAGTCCTCCCTGTGTTTTCTGAGCCTCAGACCCCAGCCACTATTAATAGTACTAATTGGTTTTGTTGGATGCCAACAGCATTTCAGTCTCAAATAGAAATTTTAATTTAGAAATCGTTGAAAAGAAGAGAGAAAAAAAAAAAACAAGCCTAGTAAAGAGGAGAGGAACTCACATTGGCTCAGTGCTGGGCTGTGTCACTTGGGTCAAGTGTTTAGCCTGTGTCACTTGGTTATGTTCTAAGAACAGCAATGCAAGAATCATAGTGTCATTCCACCATTGCTATGAACCTTCTGGACCTTTCTGCAGGAACTTCTATTGTCTCTTTATCACATTGTCCTGTGTATCAGGTAGCTTTTGCCGTGTAACAAACCACTCCAAACCCAGGACTTAAAAGGATAAACAATTATCTTATGACTCTGTAGGTGGACAACTGCAGCTGGGCTCAGTTGAGCAGTTTCTCTCCTGACCTCGCCTGGGCTCACTCAGACATTTGGGCCTCACCTGGAATGGCTGGGGAGATGCTCCACACATGATCGTTCATCCTCTAACGGGCCCTCTGGGACCTCTTTGCTTGGTGGTAGTGCTCCAGCAGGTGAACATGGAAGCAGAAAGGGCTCTTGAGGATTAACTTAGAACTCACACATCGTCATTTCAATTGCGTCTTGTTGGTCAAGTCAAGTCACAAGAGTATCCCAGATTCAAGGGATGGGGGAAAAGACTCCACCTCTGATGGGAGGAACCTGGAAGAATTTGTGGCTATTTTAATCTCAATAGTGTCTCATCTGGCCACAATTACTATAGTCCTCTTTCATTCAAAATACTCTCACTTCCACCCAGCTGCTCCAAAATTTCCATTCGGTTATGCCATCAGGTTCAGAGTCTAGGATCTCATGTTGAACATTTCCGTAGGATGTGAATGAGGTTCCTTGGTGTGGCTTCTCTTGATCCAAAGACTTGTGAACTTAAGAGATAAGTCATGTGCCTCCCCACCCCATGCACCCCACATACGATTTGTGGGGCATGGACAGGTTAAGCACAACAAACACTCCCATTTGAAAAGAGAGAAAGCAAGTGACACATGGTCATAACCCCCTAGAAATTCTGGAATCCAGCTGGACACATATTGCCGGGCAGACCTCTGGGGGTAGAGAATATTCCTTTGTCAGGGCCAATCTTTCTCCTTGGGAATAGTGCCCAAGTTCAGGGGTTGGCAAACACCAATCTGTGGGCCAAATATGGCCCGTGGCCTGTTTCTGTGCAGCTCATCAACCAAGAATGTTTTTACATTCTTAAGGGTTTTTCAAAACAAAACAAACCAAACAAAAACAACAACAATGACCAGAAAACAAAGAATATGTGACAGAAACTACATGTGGCCCACAAAGTCTAAAAGATTTACTCTCTGGCCCTTTACAGAAAAGCTTCCTGTCCCCTGTGCTGAACTAGTGCTTGCATAGCTCCGGCTCTACCCTGGGGACTCTTGGCTTGACCATTGAAAATAGAGTTCACTTCCCATGAAGATGGCCCATGTTTGCAGCAAAGCACCTGTCTCAGCCTTTTTCTTACCCATAGAAAGTTGGTGGCCAGAGGCCCCCTTTCATTTTGAATAGGTTCAGTCTCTCTTAGTCAAAGAGGGTACAGTTTTCTTAAAAACATTGTGGGTTTCCAGTGGATCACATTATAGTTCACTCCACCAAACAACAGTTTTTTTGAGACAAGCTTCTTTAGGTGACTGTTGGTGTGTGCCCTGTGGTGACCCCTTTAAGATTCTTGGAAGCCCTTTTGTCTGGCCAAGGAAGTTTACTGGGCACCACCTTGGGTTTTTAGGAGGTCTTAACAAAGAGTTCTGGGCACACCCTTGATTTAATTTTTACCCTGAGGTCATTTTTTCCTTTGAGAACTGTTTGTGGGTTGGCAAGAGTAGAGATGAGAAGCAGTCCTGCGTGTCTACTCAATTCCGCTTGCAAACTGAACTGATCCTTGTCTCTCCGGTCCTATTTGATGTCTGTCTTCTGGTGCTTCATCATACTCAGCTTAGGCACTTAATTACGTTCTTCATGGAAGTCACTTTAGGCAGATTTGCAAATTCTCTGAGTACATTATCACAAGTGGCAATTTTTTCCTCTTGTGTTGCTGCTGCCTAATAAGAGTGGCCCCTTTCCCACCCTCCACTAACAGTGTGTTGGCTGTTTTTTCCAGCCTTTGGCCTCCAGTTTCCTCAGGACTGTTCTGACGTCCACCCACTACCCAGTCCCAAGGCCAGTGACACGTGTTAGATTTTGGCCACTGCGACGCCTGACCTCTAGGCAAAGATTTCTGTATCCATTAGCCTTTGTTTTATAACAAACCACTCCAAAACCCAGTGGCTGAAAACAGCCACTGTTAAAACCACAATGAGATACCACCTCACACCCATTAGAAGGGCTGTTACCAAAAAAACTGAAAATACCGAGTGTTGATAAGCATGTCGGGGGATGGGAGCCCTGGGGCACCATTGGTAGGAATGCACACTGGAGGGTCCTTAAAAAATTCAAAATAGAAGGACCCTATGATCCAGCAACTCTACTTCTGGGTATTTATCCAGAAGACTTGAAGGCAAGGATTTGGAGATATTTGTACACCCATGTTCGTAGCAGCCTTAGGCACAACAGGCCAAAGCTGGAAGCAACTCCATTGTCCCTTGATGGGTGAATGGATAAACCAAACATACATCTCCATGTCCTGTCCTCCAGAGGGTCTCCCGAGCCTCTTCACGCGGGGCTCCAAGGTGAGCGTGAAGCCCCGAGGCGTGGCTTGGGGCCAGTATGGCGGCATTTCCGCCTCATGCCCTGGGTCAGTGCAAGTCTCCAGACGAGCCCGAGTTCAAGGAGTGGGGACATAGACTCTGCCTCTTGGGAGAGACAGAGTCACTGCAAAACTTTTGTGAAACTTTAAAAAAATTTACCCGCCTGTTTAATTTCTTCCTAGCTCTCATCTCTGCATGAAATTACCTTACTTACTTACTCACTTATGGCTTATTCCCAGTAGAATGTAGACAAGCATCCTTCCTTCCTTGTTCACAGCGGTATTTCCAACTTCTAGAATGGTGCTCACGCATAGGAAGCTCTCAGTAAATATTTGATGAGTGAGAAAATAAATATTCCATGAAAAAGGACTTCTGGGGTCCAATAAGTTTGGGAAATGCTGTTTATTCTGTTCTTGAATATTCTTAACACACATGATCATGTTAAAATCTGTGAGAAGCCATGCAGTAAAGAAACCTGTTTACTGTGGAGGAATCCGTTTTTCTTCACCAATCTAGATATCAGCATCCCCGGGTTTGACTGCAAACAACAGAATCCCCCCAGAGCTTGGCTTAAGTTTAATGAAGCAGATTGGCCTTGGTGATAATGATGTGTATCCAAGGATCCCACACCAAGGAGTCTTGCCCCGTGCTCATCTGTGCTTTTCCCTTTGAGCCAGCTCTGTTCTCCCCTCACCCTTGACCTGCATTCTCTACTCCTGTAGCCACCATGCTGGAAGGCAGCAGCCCGCCCTCTGTCTGGGTTGTACATCTCTGTTTAAGACACCAGCCAGGTGTTTTGGGGTGTTAAGTGGGCTCTGTCCCTCCTCCCGGCTCAGCTCAGCATCTGCCGGATGCCCAGCCCTGCACTAACATCTGTGGTCTGGGGTCACATGGTATGGACATGGCTGCTTCCAAGGTTATGGGGTGGATCGAGTGAGAGGGGTTTCTGAGAACTGGAGGGTATCATGAAAGGGTTGACTTCTGGTAGGTGCTCAGCACAATCTTTGAGAATTGGTATCCCGTGCCACCTCCTTGGAGGAAAGCTAGGATGATGGTATATGTGAATTTGGGAGGTTTGGGGAATTCCAGGACTCACCGTGTTTCCGAGGCTCTATTGCTAGGAGTTATCAGGCTAAATATACGGGAACATTTACTACTCTTGATACGCATTGCTTAATTGGTTTTTTAAGCAGATGCAAATTGGTATGTAGGAGGGACTCATTTTGACGCACATTCACTAGCACTGGGCAACATATTTTCAACTGTGGTACAATACTGAGGTTTTATTTCAAATTACTTTGATTACAAATAAGACCAAATCTCTTTATCTTTATTAGCTAGCCACTTTTTTTTTTTTTCCTTGTCTGAAAGTACTGTTTACCTTTGGGGTTTTAGGCTTCTTCGCTTTTAATATTTTTAACATAAAGCAGAAACAGAAAAACCACACAGATAAAAAATGTGGCTTTATGAGTTATTATGAGGCTAGCCCACTTGGGCAAGAAGTAAGACTTTGCCGGATGCCCCCCAATGGACTATCCATGGGCCCCATTGCAGTCATGACATCCTCCTCCTCCCAAAAGTAGCCACTGGTGTTTTCTAAATAAGAGGGTCTTTTTAAAAACCCCTGTTAAATTTGTTGCAGATATATTTACCGTGTTGGTTATTTGCTTTTTGTTTTGAGGTTTTAAGAATTAACTTACAGAAGGTTTCTATTAATAACAATTCAAATCTGTCATGATTTTTTGAGATAGCTTTCAATGTGAGATGACTTGACCCTGTTCACTCACCCCAAGATGCAGTTTTAGGATGTATTTATTAAATTTACCACGTTTGCTAATTCATTATTTCTGCTTTTGTTTGTGTCATTTACTTCTAATTTCTGGTGAATTTTCATTTTCTTTTTTTTTCATTTCTTATCATGAAAAAAAATCCTTATCATGGAAGCTTAATAGGTTAATATTCATTTCCCCTCACCTTAAATAAATAATGAAGCATTTTTTTAGCCTCTCCTTATAGTTTTATCTTTTTATTCACTGGTAATTGATCTGTGTCTCTGTATATACTGAGTTTTTGTTTTTAGATTTAAAAAAGATTATAAGGAATACAATATCAATGAATTGCCTATTATTTTTATTTAAGTCTACCTGATTAATTAGAAACTGATACTGTTAATGTTAATTTTGGTATCTTATTTTATTCTTTAAATTTTTTTCTGATAATGTGGACAGGGAATTTTTGTTGCCTTGGCTCTCTGCATAAGAAAAGATTTTTGGTTTGTCTTTGCCATTATTTTAGTATAAAGGAATTCTCAATCCCATTTAATACTTTTGCCCTAAATGCATATTCTTACCCAGACATTTCTGGATTCCGTGAACAAACACTCATTGCACAGCACATATTACGGGTGTGCAAATTGAAATAGTGTAGAAGACATGGTCCCTGTCCTCATGCACATGGAAGGCATGTTAGGGAAGAGTCTCCTACATCCCCTGCTCCCTGGTGGCCTGTCCACACAGCACATGAAGTCCCGTCATTTCAGCCTTCTTGAATCCCCCACCCCTGCAGCTCCTGCCCTGGCTCAGAGCCTCGGCACACCTGTCCCGTTGACCTTCAGCATCCTCTTCCCACCTGCCGTTTCCCTCTGCCGCTCTGCGGACCCATCCTCCCCACTACTTCCAGAATAGTCTTTCTGAGTCAAAAAAGTCTGAGCATGTCACACCTTGCTTTAAAAAACACATGCTCTGGTAGATCGTGGTAATGGTTGCACAACATTTTGAATGCACTAAATGCCACTGAATTGTGCACTTGAAAATGGCCGTGATGGTGAATTTTGTTATATGTATTTTACCATAATAAATAAAGTAGGGGATTAAAAAAAAAAAGCACATGTTCCCTTGGATCGAGCCATAGGACACTTCTAGTACCTTCACATTCTATGTCTTTTCATCCACCTTACCGTCCATACATGCACACCCGCCTCTCAGTCCAAATAGTCCCCCTCCCCCTCCTCTCCCTCCTCCTCCCCTTCTTCTCCTTCATATATAGCTGTGTGGCTTCCCTGGAAGCCTCCTTTGATCCCCCCCGCCCCCCACACACACCCAGGCTGGGTTCAGTGCCCCCACTGCGAGGCCCAGGGGCACCCTTCTGTCCTAGCAGTTACCACTCTGTACTGTGATCCTTGATTTACTGAAAAGGAATGCTTTTTTCTTAAATGCATTTTTCTGTTTCCTTTTTTATCTTGAAACAGGTGTCAATTCCTTCCAAGTCTACATGGCATATAAGGATCTCTACCAAATGTCTGATAGCCAGGTAGGTCCTCCTCCCGCACACCCCCTCTCCTGGGCAGGCAGCAAGGGAGCTTTCCGAACGGGCAGGGGAGAGCTCTGAGTTCAAGTTCTGGTTCTGACACTGCATTACTATGTGACCTGTGTCGGTCCCCACCCCTGCCTGCATTCCTGTCTGGCTACTAGAGTGGGGTCGAGTGCGGGATCCCTTTGCCTGGTGGTTCCCAAATCCACCTCATCCTTAGCATCATTTAAAAAGCTCATTTAAAAAAGACAGACTCTTAGGGGCTCCTGGGTGGTGCAGTCGGTTAAGCGTCCGACTCTTGGTTTCAGCTCAGGTCATGATCTCACGGTTGTGGGATCGAGCCCCCACGTCGAGCTTTGTGCTCAGTGCAGAGTCTGCTTGAGATTCTCTCTCCCTTCCCCTCTCACTCACTCTGTCTCTCAAATAAATAAATAAAATCTTAAAAAAAGGACAGATCTTAGATCCCACCACGGATGTTCAGGGCAGGGCTCGGGAAAGTGTACTTTTCCGAAAGCTCGGCAGTTCATTCTGGAGATCTAGCAAGTTCGGGCACCACGTCATTAGCTCTGACCCAGAGGGGAGCCCTGGCTCTCTCTCTAGCCAATCGAGTGACTGAGGTCTCCCTCCCTTAGTTTTCTCACCCCTGCAGCGTGGCCATCTCTGGCCCTGCCGGTTTCCAACAGTTGTCGTGTGGGTGAGAGGAGCTTGAGAAAGTGATGCTCTAAGTGGTGCGGGGTGTTGGGGTTATTGTCTGCCGGGCACCAGGCCTTCTTACACCACTGGGACTCTGGGTTTTATTATCATTGTCCTGCCCTCTGCTGGTTAAAACTGTGGGGCATTGTGGCAGCAGAGGGCATGGATGCCGTAGCCAGACTGCTTGGCTGCAACCCTGGCCTTGCTGTGCGGCCTGAGGAAGCTTTCCCAACCTCTCTGTGCTTTAGACTCATGAGAGCACCTGCCTCCTAGAGGTTGTCAGGGGATTGAATGAATTCATAATACATGACTCTAGGACAGTGCCTGGCACACATATAGGCGCTGAGAAGCTGTTATTCCTTATGACCATGCAGTTCGATGTGCAACGAGAGACGTGTCCAGGTCTCACCTTTCAAAATAAACGCTTGGAGGTGATTAACATAACATAATTAAAAAAACAAAACAAAAACAAAATAAACGCTTGGAGTTACAGAGAATAACTTACCCCAAGGTGCCCTACAGGCCTTTGATTGTCACAGAAAGGCTAAAATTGGTTCAGTTTCATGACAAAGTAGCATGTGTCTGTCTAGCATAACCGAGATTTTCGCCTGTTTCATTCTAACCACCAGAGCCCCAGGGACAGGTGGAGTTGAGCCATGGGGGTCCTGGAAGGTGCTTCCTGCCCCCAAGTGCCCCCCACCCCGCCCGCCCCCTGCTGTTGCATCTAAAAGCACACGTCCTGGGGTGGGGTGCTGTCTTGCATGCATGCAGAACAAAGCTAAAATTCGAGAGGCCCTGGAGAGGGAACGTGGCAGCTCTGGTCCTCACCACGGGCACGTGTCTGAGTGCAGATCCTCTGCAGGTGGGAGCAGGGCATGGGCAGTGGGCAGGGCCTGCACCGGCTAAGTAAGCGGATGCCTGGCGGGGTGTGTATTACCTGAGGGTTAGAGTTATTAGAGAACTCGGCCCACAGCACAGGCTGAGCACGCCTAGTTACACAAGTTCAGTAGAACTAAAACCAGCATCTCAGCGTGGCTGTCCCCAGCAGCAGCGGCAGGCACCTGTGTGGGATGGAGCCACATCGAGGGCGAAAGGCACGATGAGCACCAGGACCGAGGGCATTTCGTGCCGTGGTGTGGCTTCGTTCAGTTCTGCCCTTCCCCCAGCCTCCTGCTTTGGGATCCGGAGGGTGTCAGGGTCAAGGGGAGACCCTTTCCAAGGCTTAACTTGTTGAGCAACGCATTCCATTGGTATGAACAGAGTGTCCGTGTGGCCTCGGCAGGGGTTGGCGGGTGGGCAACTGAGCAGAAGAGCTGTCTTTGCAAACGCTCAGGCTGTGATATTTTTATCTCCCCCCCCCACCCCATTGCTTCTCCCTCAGCTGTATGAAGCCTTCACCTTCCTGAAGGGGCTGGGAGCTGTGATCTTGGTCCACGCGGAAAATGGAGACTTGATAGCTCAGGTGAGTGGTGTGGATGTCCACCCTTTCCGCTCCGGTCTGCGTCCCGATGCTGTCATGGTGCGATCAGAGGGGTGGAGGCGTTGGTGAGCGAGGTGGCTAGGCTCTGAAGGGTCAGGCTGAGAACTGGATGGTGCATCAGACACTCTGGGTGTGAGTCATGCACGCACCGTCTGCAGGGGGCTTTCGGCAGGCCACATCGTCTCTCGGCTCAGCTTCCTCTCCTGCACGGTGGGGATCGCATAACCGTCCCGTGAGCCTCACTGGGCTTCCATGAGGGACAAATAAAGATCGAAAGGAGATGCTCTGCAAATGTGGGGGATACCAGAGGGGAGGCGCATGGAAGCTGGTGTTGCTTATCGTCTTGTAGGACTTGGGAGGGGATGTAATGACGGGAGCCCTGCCCCGTCTGCCACCCCACCTCGGGCCGGGGACTCTACCCCTTGAAGGCTCTTGTTCTTCATCCAATAGCACCTGCCTCACGAACATTAAATGATACCATGTATGTGAAGTCCAGCATCTGACACACAGTAGGCTGTAGCCATGCAAAATTTTGGATAGGGAGAGACATGAATGCATTTTGATCCTTCTGGCTGTAGGATGGAGAATTTGACAGGAAAAGAATAGACTCAGGGTGACCAGCTGGGTTCTCCTCCTGCAATTCTCAGAATAAATGAAGACGGGAGATAAAGAGAAGAGAGAGAAGAAGCACAGTGTGTGAGGAAAGGAGCACAGTCCATGGGTCTCATTGGTTGACCGGATGGAGAAGAGGAAGAAGAGGTCAGGGAAAGCCACTTGGCCTCTGGTGCATGGACGTGGGTTGGTCATGACGTCACAGAGCAAGATCAGGCATACCTGAGAACATTTGGATGCACCTAATGAAAGTAGTTAATACGAGGCATGATGCTATGGACTTCATATAGTGATGTTCACAACTACTCCATGACATAGATATGACACAGATATCCCCACTTTATAGATAGAGAACCAGGGTTCAGATATGAATAGCTTGCTCACCATTACGTGGGGCACAGAGCCGGGATGATACGGCAGTTCTGAGCACAGCGGGGCTGCGCCACAATGGTTAAGTGCATGAGCTCCGAAGCTTCGCTAGGAACGTCAGCTGTTGGCTTTACTTCTTAGTTGGGATGACACAAGGGTGTGAATGCCAGGAAGTTAGGATCATTGGGGGCCCTCTCAGAGCTGTCTGCCATTGTGTCCTCTGACTCCCAGTGACTGGTGTCCCGCTCACATGCAGAACACATCCATCCCCTTCCAGTGTCCTCCAGACTCCCATCACAGCACCAAAGTCTAGAAGTGTCTAAGTCAGATCTAGGTGTAGAGGAGGCTCCGTGGGGATAGTTCCTCCAATCTTTAGGTCTCTGGAGCCAAAGAGGCAAGTTATCTGCCTCCTCCCAACATACACAGCATACAGCATACAACGGTGGGGGGACATTCCTTTTCAAGAGGGACAATGGAAGGCTTCAGGATTGGTCCATAGCTGTTCTGAAATGCAGTTGGGCACATGTTGGCAGTTCCTTGATTCGGCCTCGGAGCCTGCGAGTAGTTCTGCTTGGCTCTTGGCTCCACCTTCTGGGCTCTAGGTTCTATCTCCCCACTTCCCATCATCCATCCTTTCCATGAAAAGTAGCGCGTGCTTGCCGCTGAGCCTCCTTCCTGCCCAGTAGAGTTTGGAGGTCCAACTGCGTCCTTTCATACCATTCAGCCCAGGCTGCCAGGGCTTTGCTAAAGTGATTCTCCCAGCTTTTGTTGGCTTCCTGTGACTCCCTCCGTGGTTCACTCCATCAGACAAAAGACACCCACAGATTTCTACCAGATAAGCTTACTCCTATCCTGCTCATGCCCTGAGCTTCCTGGAGGCCCTCCGGTTGGAGAGGCTCTGGGGGTACACCGTCAGTCTCTTTAAAGGGCTTTTTTGTGACTGATTCATCCTGGAGGCACAAGCCTCCATCTTTCCAGTTCTTCACCAACGTTGTGGGGCCACACCCCAGTTTTGTCTCTGGACTACTGTCTGCTGCTTATGTCCTGGATTTGATATTTGCTCAGGAGACATTTCTTTTAGATTTTTTTTTAAGACTTGTTTGTTTATTTGAGAGCATGGTGGTGGGGGGAGGGGAAGGGCAGAGGGAGAGAGAGAATTTCAAGCAAACTCCATGCTGAGTGCCGAGCCCAACACAGGGCTCGATCCCAGGACCCTGAGGTTATGACCTGAGCCCGTCAAGAGTTGGACAATCAACCGACTGAGCCGCCCAGACACCCCCAGAAGACATTTCTTAATTGCACTATCTTTTGCTCTTTGGAGAAGCAGAGAATTTTCAAGACCATCATATCCTGGTTCCTTCTTTTTTTTTTAAGTAGGTTCCGGTGCAAGCTCCAGCTTCCAGTAACGTCCTCGTTCCCTTTTGAGCTCTCACTGCCAAGCTGCTCAATGTCCGCCTTTCTACTGACAGTCTGTTCCAGGCCACTTTGGGCTTTGTCCAGCACGTGCTTTGAAGTCCTTCCAGCCCCCCTGCACTGCCTGGTCCCAGAGCCACTCCCACAGCTTCAGGAGGTTGTTATGGTAACACCCTACTTCCGGGCACCACTATCTACATTAGTTCTCCGTGGCTACATCACCAGGAACCCCAAAACTTAGCATCTGAAAGCAATAACCATTTATTATCTTCTGGTCCCGTGGGCCCGGAGTCCGGGTGTGGCTTAGTGGGGTCCCCCACAGGCTGCAGTGTCGGAGTCCAGGTGTGGCTTAGTGGGGTCCCCTGCAGGCTGCAGTGTCAGGCAGGGCTGCAGCCGTCCTCAGGCCAGACTGGGGCGGGACTTCCAGCCACACTCCAGTGCTCGTTCTCAGGATTCAGTTCTTTGCAAGCTCAGACTGATGGCCTCTGTTCTTGGCTGGCTATTCCCCAAAGGCCCGCTTGGTTCCTTGGTTCCTTGCCCTGCGGGCAGCCCCAGCAGAGCCGCTGGCTTCCTTCTGAGGGAGCCAGTGGGAGAACGGGAGGGGTGTGGGGGTGAGCAGGGTGGAGGCCATAGTCCTTTGTGATGTCATCTCAACAGTGATGGCCAGAGACATGGACATCTCTCTTGTCTGTGTTCTGTTCATTGGAAGCAAGGTGCTAGTTCAGCACAGCTGCAATGAGGGGGTTACACAGGGCATGGAGCCGGGGGCGGGCCCGCGGGGGGCCTCTCAGAAATCGCCCACCACACACACATGTGTTCGGCCTAGTTTTGCACTTGATAAAAAGGCAACAATATGGTATGTGTTCTTTTATGTCTGGCTTCTCTTGCTCAAAATAGGGCTTGTGAGATTCCTCCCTGTTGTCCACAAAACTATTTTTTTTTCTTTTCTTCATCACTGTAGAATTCCAAGGCAGGAATAGGTCATAATGTATTCTCATTGATGGAGATTGGGAGAGTTTGAATTTGGGACTGTTGCGTATAAAGCTTTTGTGAAACCTGGGTTTGCATTTCTGTGAGTATATACCCAGGAGTGGAATTGCTGGTTGGTGGGGACATGTATATTCAGCTTCGGTCATAACTGCTGAACCGTTTTCCAGAGCGAACGAACCCCACATGCCCACCAGCGGCGTGTGAGACGTGCAGCCGGGAGCCCCCAGCTCCTGGGCTCAACGTCGGGGGGAGGTCTCAGCTTTCCATACTGCCCACGTAGGATTTAGCTTTCTCAGCTCCAATAAATCTGTTACCTTTTGCTCATCTGCTTTCCAGGTTCCAAAATTTTGTTTTTATTGTCTGCTCTGCATTCTCATGGCTTTTGTATACCTTTCCTGTCACTTTTGTGGGGTTTCAGCGGGGAGTGGAGATAACGCGTGGGCTCAGCCCGCCATCTCTCTCGGGAAACCCTGTTCTAGTCTTACTATAATCTGTGCTTTCCTCCGTGATAGCATCTTGTATCCTTCCTCCCTTCTTCGCTTCCTGCCTTCTTTCCAACAGAAATAGTAAGGGACAGTTAAACGGCCTTGCATAGGGATCTCTCCATACATAAGTTATTGTGTAAACAGTGTACAGAAATGCTCTGTAAACACCATCTTCAATAGCTCAAATTATTCCGTTGTTTACTTAAATCCACCCCAGCTCTTAGATCTTGACATTTACAGTTTACATTCTTACAATAAGCTCAAGCTTAATAACCCGAGATGCAGTTGAAATTATGTTTTTTTTCCCCATGGCTGATAGGGCTGGGGGTCCATTGTAGGGGATGTGCCCGAGGCTGCTACAGAAACTGTGCAAGTGACAATTAGCGCAGCTGACATCTGGGCAATATAAAAAACAGTTTTTTTTTTGAGAAATTATAGTATTCCTTTGGCAAGGAAAGCTCGAAGCAAATGGGTTTGAATCTGGGGCATTAGCACAGGGAACCATTTCCAGGCTCTAAGACAAGCTCGAGGTAGAGGCTTCCTGATAGAACGACAGGCCCCAGGAAGAGGAATAGTGAGAGCCCGCTGCCAATCAGTGAGCTCTGCCCCACCCTCGGTCCCGTGCGGGCATCATACCGGCCCCGTCGCTGACTCCGTGCAGAAGCTCTAGACGCAGGGGCTCTTGTCCCCGGTGTGAAGACGAGAAGGCTGAGGCCAGAGAGCTTGGCCAACTCGCCCAAAGTCCCAGAGATGGCCAGTTCTGCGGCTGGACTCCCAGCGTAGGGCTCTTCGATTTCCACATTCATGCAATACCCAGACACCACATTTCTTCCCCGAGGAGAGCCCTGCAGCAGAGATGCAGGGCCTGGAAAGGTGGCCGGTCGTCTTTAGAGCTCATTTCTTACCTCCCCTTCCTCTTACTGGTGAAGGGAGAGCAGGTGGGGAGGTAGGTTTCCAGGGTGCAGAACGGGGCAGGTGGAGTGGAGGGGGCAAAGGAGTGCTGGATCAACCCGCAGCCTTAGTTGGACCCCTGCAGACCACTCACCTTCCGGGGACTCAGCTGTCCATCTGCCTAATGGGGGCGGAGGACCGGCCTCTCCCGGCCAACATTCTACAGTCGCTGACTCGGTGCTCTTGTCTTGCAGGAACAGAAGCGGATCTTGGAGATGGGCATCACAGGTCCCGAGGGTCATGCTCTGAGCAGACCTGAGGAGGTAATGGAGCCTCCCCTGGGGTGTGAATCTGACATCATTGAGGGCCTACCCCGATGCTGTTCCAGCTGGAACAGCCCAGCCAGAGCCCCCATCTCCATCCCCACCCCCCCAACAGGAGCATCCCAGCACACGTGGCCTTCCCTCGGGTCTGCCCTCTGACTTGGGAGCCCTGGGGCCTGGGGGTCAATCAGAGGAGCTAGGGAAAGGCCCTGCTTGTCCCCAGGCCCAGGAGCTCCACACCAAGGCCCATGAACAGTTCAGTGTCATAACTGGATAGAAGGATCCTCACTGAGGACCTTATGTATTTGGTGATAGGAAGATGGAGCCACATGTTCGAGACCTAGAACCGACGAAACTGCTTCCCTTGCACATTGCCCACTGTGTTCTAAGACTTGAGCATGGATGAATTTCCCTGCAAGTGGCAGGCTGTGTGTGTGTGTGTGTGTGTGTGTGTGTGTGTGTGTCTGCCGTGGGCCTGGCCTTGTGCTGGACACTGGGGCCACAACACGTGGGTAGATAGACTTTTTACCTTGATCTAGCACAGTGCTCCGCGGCCCATGAGCGGTGTTCCTGGTCCCTGGTGAGGTCAAGACAGACCTAGAGACAGTGTTTACAAACCCCTTATAGCACATGGACACTGCCCTGCATCTAGGCATGTGACAAGTACATTCACCCAGGAGAGCTGGGTGGGGACTGTCTTGGGGGCACTGGGACTCAGTACCAGTCACAAGCAGTGGGACCACGTCGGGGGCATCAGCGGACCGGAAATTAAAAACAAAGCACTACTAAACATATCTGGTCCTGGTGTTTGAGCAGCGCTGGTCTAGAGGGGGCAGAGACCAAGCCAAACAGTAAGCAGTTGCCCGTGGTTATCGAATGCACGAAGGAACGTATGTCAGACACGTGTTTGGTTATGTCAGGCGTTTTATAAGTAACGGACGGTTTTATGGGCCTTTTGATGCTTTATCCTGCCTGGTCTGTCCCCTCCTAACAGAACATGCAGCATGCTTCCAAGCAAGCACAGTAACATAATTCTGCCTTCCAACCCTTTAACCAAATACATTTTCTTTTTAAAAGATTTTATTTATTTATTTGACAGAGACACAGCGAGAGAGGGAACACAAGCAGGGGGAGTAGGAGAGGGAGAAGCAGGCTTCCCGTCGAGCAGGGAGCCCGATGCGGGGCTCGATCCCAGGACCCTGGGATCATGACCTGAGCCAAAGGCAGATGCTTAACGACTGAGCCACCCAGGTGCCCCTAACCAAATACATTTTGACTAATTTTTTCCTTTCTTTTTAGAAATCTTAATATTTTTCTCCCCTGAGGCAGTAGATTTGCCTCTGGCCACACTTAATTAACGGAAAACGGAAGGGCTTTGATTCAGGGAGAGCCCTAGGGGCTTGGGGGTGGTGGCGCTCTGCCCCTCCCTCCTGTGACCCATGTATTGCCGTGTCCCCAGCTAGAGGCTGAGGCCGTGTTTCGGGCCATCACCATTGCTGGCCGCATCAACTGCCCGGTGTACATCACGAAGGTGATGAGCAAGAGTGCAGCGGACATCATCACCCTGGCCAGGAAGAAAGGTACGCAGCCCAGCGCCTGGGCCTCCTGCGGGGCAGCTGGGCCATAAGGAAGGGGAGTCGTCCAGCAGGTCAAGTTCACTGATGGGGCCACTGCCCAGAGCAGAGACACCCTGACAGTTGCCAGCAGCCTGAGCCCCATGTAGGTAAATTATCCCACTTTGTAGGATCGGATGAGACCGTGTATTGTATTTTATTTTAATTAATTTATTTATTGAGAGAGAGAGAGAGAGAATCGCAGGGCTTGGTCTCATGACCCCGAGATCATGACCGGAGCTGATATCAAGAGTCAACGGACTGAGCCCCCCAGGTGCCCTGAGACCATGTATTTTAAGGAGCTCTGCATTGTTCCAGTTCCGTTCTGGGGGGTTCCATCAGTCAGTGCTGGGGCCAGGCTTCATCAACTCTGGGATCCTGCCCACCCTCTTTCAGGTCCCCTCTGGGCACGTCATCCCGTGTCCCCTGCCTAGGGCCCCGTGGTTGGTGCCTGCATCCAGGGTCAGGTGTGGGGCTCACGCAGAGCCTTGGCTGTGGGTTGGGAAGGAAGAAGATGGGTTTCCAGAGCCTTCCGTCTGGGCGCAGCCCTGTGCCAGACATCAGGTGAGTGTGGCCCAGGAAACCAGCCACCCAGCTCGAAGATGATGCACCACTGAACCGCATCGAGCGTCTGCTGCTTTGTCTCTAAGACGTGAAGTCTTAGGGCTCATAGATGTGAAGTCCTTGGCAGGACCCCAGGGCTCCGTGGGTGTTGGTTGATGCCGTTCTCAGTTCCACGTTGGCCATTCACCTCCTGCCTTGGTACCCTCACCTCCCAAGTGGGACCTCAGTACCAGGCTGCCTGCCGTGCTGAGGACCATTGGTGGAGGGCTCAGTGGGTACGTTCTGACTGCAGGATCCTCGGAGCAGGGGCCCGAGTGCAGGTCCCCGGCCTTCACGACAGTGAGATCCACAGTCCCCCACCAGTCACCAGACTGAGAATGAAGAAGGCTCCAAAGAGCAGCTTCCTTCCCAAACTCAGGGAGAGAGAGAGAGAGAGAGAGAGAATAACAGACAGACTGACAGAGGAGGGGTCGTGCATATCATATGAAGACCGTGGCTGGTGGACGTTCGCCAAGGACATTCATCAATCTGCCCGGTCCCTCTCTGTGTCATGTGAGGCTGACAGGGAGTTGTGGGTCAGTGCGGAAGGCCGGGTGGAAATCAACAACAACCCAACAGCCATTATTGAGCATCGACTGTATACATGATGCTCCTCATTTCTCACGGGAGCCCTAAATGGGAAGCATTACTAACTATATTTTTAAAAATACCTTCAATAAGATATTTTTAACCTCAGGCATCCAAACTATTATTTCAACATACAATTACATAAAAAGTATTAGAGATATTTTGTGCTATTCTTGTGTGTGCTGTCTTTGAAATCCAGTGTGTCTGCCACGTTCCAGCGCATCTCAGTTCAGACCAACCCCAGCGTCGGGGGCCTGATGGCCACGTGGGGCTGGTGGTTACCGTGTGGGACCAGAGCAGCTTTGAACCCACAGTACCTTGTTTTAGTATTTTTCAGGGAAAGCTGACAAACAGAGGCATTAAAAGACAGTGCTCTAGTATAACACAGCTTGCTCAGAACTGGCTCCATTTTAAGGATAAGGAAACTGAGGCAGAGCGGTGACAGCACTTTGGAAGCAGGAGTAAGCACGCAGGTCCTGGCCACACAGAGGGATACTGTGGCCGCCAGTCACATGTGGCTGTTCCCATTTAAATTAAGTAAAATTAAATACAATTTGAAATGCCTTCCTTGGCTGTGCTAGCCACATTTCCCGTGCTCGAGCCACATGAGGCTAGTGGCTGCCGTCTTGGGCAGCACGAATAGAGAACATTCCCATCGGTGCGGGACCTGCTCTCGGGCAGCCTGATCGCTGGAGCTCAAAGCCCGCCTCCCCGTCGGGCCAGCACGGTGGCCTTGGGCAAAGGCCTGTATCCAGGCAGCATCCGCCTCTGCGAGCAGATCTGAGGCTGTGCCTGTGGGCTTTGTTCTGGCTGAAGCACATCAGGCCTGCTCCCTGGGAGGCAGGCAGCAATTCCTGGAAAGCGATGCTATGGAAGCAGCCATCAAGTGGTGGGTTGGGGGGTGCACAGCCCAGCTCCCTGGCCCTGGGGTGGAATGGCCCTGGGGTGCGGTCAGCACTCTCCCAGAGGTCCCAGTGGCCCTGAGCTGCAGGTGCCCATGGCCGTGACTCGGTGACTACTCACCTGTTCTTGACGTCTTTCTCTGCCTTGTGTCACCTCCTCCATCCCCAGCCAGTGCTGCCTGGAATCACCTCCCAAGTAAAACACTTGAACTCGGCTCCTTAATTGGAAGATGGGCTTTTGGCCACATCTGCCCTGAGACAGCAAATCCCGTCCTGGGCCTGAAACGACAAACCTGCCAAAGGGCATAATGGTCCTATCCAAATGCTAAACGCATTACCAGTCCAGGAGGTTGCTGGGCGGGTCAGCCAGTGCTGAGTGCCTGGCGGCCAGGAGGTCACCGGGCTCGGTGGTGACGCAGGGGAGAAGGACAGACAACGTCTTGCCCCTTGGAGCATCATTCTCCCGTCTCTGACCCTCCACTTCTGTGCCACCAGATCCCCCTCGAGAGACCATCCGCCCTTGACCGTGTGTTGTGTTTGCCCCCGCAGGCCCCCTGGTGTTTGGCGAGCCCATCGCTGCCAGCCTGGGGACCGATGGCACCCACTACTGGAGTAAGAACTGGGCCAAGGCAGCGGCATTTGTGACCTCCCCTCCCCTGAGCCCAGACCCCACCACGCCTGACTACTTGACCTCCCTGCTGGCCTGGTGAGAGCCGAGGGGTGGCTGGGGGATACTGGGTCCACTGTGGTATCTTGGGAAGCACCCAGGAGGAGGAATGAGAATCCAGGAATCACCCTGGGCTTGTCACATAACCCACAATGGCTTTCTGTTTTGGTTTACTTATCGGCAAAGTGGGGGAGAACATGGTATCTTTTGCAGAGCTGGTTATGAGACGGTGTAGGAATATGGCCTAGAATTTAGGGTTCAGTACGTGGCTACTGTTACTTGTAAAGCACCCCCTGGGTATGTGCACACAGTAGGAGTACAGCCACGTTGGTCCCTTCCCTGCTGTTGGCCAGTGTGAGGGAGGAACACTTAGGCCATAAGAGAAGGCTAAGTGGTGAGGTGTGCAGTCTGCTCTAGAAGCAGAGACACATGCTCAGAACCAGGAGACTTGCAGAAGGCTTCATGGGGGAGGCAACATCGGACCTGGAGCTAGAGGATGAGTAGGAGTTTGCTGGATGGGAAGAAGTCCGGGCTTCTGGTCAGGAGGAGCCCCAAGGGGCTGGTAGTTGTGTACCTACCATGGAAATCTCTCCCAAATGATGCAGAAACCCTTGACTTGCATATCCATGGGCTTGCTCATCATCTGCAGCCCGATGTCTGGTGGGCAGCTCCAAGTCCAAACAGACTGCCCATCACTCCCACAGAGCTGCTGTTCCCACAGTCTTGCCCATCTCTGAAGATGGCAGGACACAGGCCAAAGGCCCCAGGATCTGACCACTTCTCGCCCCCTTCGCTGTGGCCATCCTGGCTTGCTTCTGACAGACCTGTTTCTATGCTGTCCCTTCCATGCCCACAACACGTCTATTTCCAACCAGTGCCCAGATTTTAAACCCCAAGTCAGACCAAGCCACTCCTCTGCCTGGAGACCCGCAGGATCCTCTTCTCTCAACATGGATCACAAGTCCCCACAATGTGCCCCAAGGCCAAGCCTGATCTGGCCTCACCCCCTCAATGAACCTCATCTGGCACCTCTTTTGGGCGGATGTCCACTCTTCCAGGTGAGGAAGAGGAGGCCCACCTGGGGAGCCTTACCCGGAGAGCCCGGAGCCCACACTGACAGAGCCTTCCCAACAAGGGCCTTCCGATGTCACTCACCGATGCCCACGATGTGCCCCAAATCCTCTCCCCAGAATCTCTTGGGGTTTTCATCTCACAGCCTGCGCTGGGTGCCTGAAGTTCAACCTGAGCTCAGGTCGGCCCCCCACCTTGTTTTCGTCCTTGCAGTGGGGACCTGCAGGTCACGGGCAGCGGCCACTGTCCCTACAGCACTGCCCAGAAGGCGGTGGGCAAGGACAACTTCACTCTGATCCCTGAGGGCGTCAACGGGATTGAGGAGCGGATGACTGTTGTCTGGGACAAGGCAGTGGTAAGGCACTCCCTGTTTCTCTATCCCCAGGAACATTCTAGAAGCACCCTGCCTGGCCCATCAAAAGCTAACACATAGTGCACTGCTGGTTCTTTTTTAATTTTTTTTTTAAGATTTATTTATTTGAGAGAGAGAGAGGGTGCCAGAGTGAGTGGGGGAGGGGCAGAGGGAGAGAATCTTCAAGCAGGCTCCCCTCTGAGCGTGGAGCCCGATGCGGGGCCCGATCCCACGACCCACGAGATCATGACCTGAGCTGAAGCCAAGAGTCAGATGCTCAACCGACTGAGCCCACCAGGCGCCCCTGAACTGCTGATTCTTAAAGCTCCTCCCTTCCTTGCTTTGAGGCAGGAGCAGAATACACCAGGAGAGCACGCGAGGAAAGGTGTGACTCTTAACAGAGCAGCACAAGTCCTGTGGGGTCCTCTGCAGTCGCGAACCTGACAGCTGCCCAGCATTCTTTAAGGATGCAAAACGTTTTCTTTAGTTTTGTTCTGACTGCATCTCAGTCCCTGTAAGGGTGACTTTGTAAACCATGTGTCTGGGGTTGAGAGTGGGTACAGAGGGTGCTTGTTGCGTTCGGACGCCCCACATCACACTCTGATCCCTGACTTGAGCCAGAGATTTTTATTTTCTATTAAACTTGGTCCCAGTGGGCCTGACAAGATGCCCCAGAGGCCGTTGAGCAAATGTCAACGCAGCTCCGAGCAGTCAGTTACATTTCTGCTCCAATGGGGCCAGGCCCTTGTGCCCTTTCAGGATGGCCTGTTTTCAGCGGGGGAGGAGAAAATTCCAGACTGCTCTCGAGGACTCCTGTCGGCGGGTCTAGATTTGTGCCTGTCTGCCCTTCCCCCAGCCCTGTAATGGGGGGCACTCTTCTCATCAGCCGATCTTGCCTTTAGGCTACGGGCAAAATGGATGAGAACCAGTTTGTTGCTATCACCAGCACCAATGCAGCCAAGATCTTTAACCTGTACCCCAGGAAAGGGCGGATTGCTGTGGGCTCGGATGCCGATGTGGTCATCTGGGACCCCGACAAGGTGAAGACCATAACAGCCAAGAGTCACAAGTCGGTAAGTCCTGGCTTACCTGAGATGCTCCTGATTTGGGTAAGCAGTTCTTGCTTGGTTGGCAACCACTTTAGAAGCCGCTGGTTGAAAATGATTTATGGAGTTTCCAACCAGGATGTGATCTGCTAACTGGCATGACTCAGTCCTTCACATTTCTCTGCCAGTTGGAGAGACTGGCTTTGAGCTGGCTCAGCTAAGCTGCTGATGTGCTACTGAACGCATTCTCTCTCTCCTTCTCTCTGTCTCTGTCTCTCTCGGTGGCCCCTGCCCTAGATGCATGCATTCTTAGGCTCAGAGAAGTTTTAGGTCCAAGATTCTTTCTCCAATCTGGTTATCAAGCTAGAAAGGGTTTGATCTCCTATCTCAGAAACCTCCTACTTCATGTTGGGGTGACTGCTAACACTCGGCAAAGGAAAGGGTTGGGTCTAGAGCCCTCTGTGTTTGAGCACACCGCAGGGCTGCATGCTTTCCCAAGCTCCAGGCCCCAAGCCTATCTATGGCTGTGGGTTATTTCTGTGCTTTGTATCCTATGTGCCCTTGATTTCTTCACTCCACCAGCAAACCTAGGACATAGAGAGACAAGCCATCTTCCCCTCCCTTGCTGCTTGCTTCAAGTCCACTCTGCAAGGCCAGCAATGATCTTGGGTCCAGATTAATGTCCACACTCATGAGACAGGAGGCCACATCCTGGACCCTGGCCCATTAAGTCTTGTGACAGGACACGGACGGGGAAGCGGAGTGTGTGCACACTGCTTTGCCCCTTGACGGGGTCCTCACTGTCACATGGGCATAGCTTCCCAGCCTCTCAGGGGTTACCTGCTGGGAGAGGCGAGGCCACATGCATGAGGACAGGACCCCAGGCACAAGGAAGTCTCATAAGAAAGTGACAAGAACTGTTCATAGCAGTTCATGAGCTTGGCCCCCAGGTCCCTGCTTGGCCACAGGAGATGGCATGGGGCTGTAGAAGTCTTGTCCAGCTCGCCAGCCGGCTGTCATGCTTAGCCAGTGCTCCCTAGTGACACGCTGCCTTCCCTCAGCCCCCATCCCTGGGGACAGGATCAGGAGGAAACGAGCTTGAGGTCTCCTCCCTGGAGAAAGGTGTACCCCGTTCTCCACGCTTACCAACTCACAGGCACACGATCCCGCTGGAATCCCTGTGAATGCAGTGATGCGTGTGCGCAGAGAGGGGTCTGGTCATGCAGGAGAGCACGTGTTCCCTCACGGTGTCAGGAAGGTGTCCCATCAGGAGAATGTTTGAGAAGGTCTGGCGGGTGAGAGGGTGTTTGCCACCCTGCCACCCGCCTGCTTTAGGTCGCTGCACACGGGTGTACGCTGTGGTGGTTCGTATGATCAGAAGGTTGTACATCCCCCCAGAAAGAAACCCCGGACTCATTAGCAGTCACTCCCCGTTCTCCCTTCTCCCAGTCCCTGTCGACCGGGGATCTGATTT
The DNA here is from genome assembly GCF_004348235.1 of Phoca vitulina. Taxonomy (NCBI): domain Eukaryota; kingdom Metazoa; phylum Chordata; class Mammalia; order Carnivora; family Phocidae; genus Phoca; species Phoca vitulina. The sequence goes on from NW_022589706.1 coordinate 540,095, forward strand.
CTTTCCCTCTGGATTTGCCGATTCCGGACGTATCACAGAAAAGGAATCCCACAATGTGTGGCCTTTCGTGTCTGCCTTGTTTCCCTTGGCTTCATGGTTAGAGGCTCGTCCACACTGTGGTGTGTGTTAGTACTTCATTCCTTTTTTTTTTAAATTTAGATTTTATTTATTTGAGAGAGAGAGAGAGAGGGAGCGTGCAAGAGCAGGGGGAGGGGCAGAGGGAGAGAGAGAAGCAGGCTCCCCGCTGAGCAGGGAGCCTGACGTGGGGCTCGATCCCAGGACCCTGAGATCATGACCTGAGCTGAAGGCAGACGCTTCACTGACTGAGCCACCCAAGGTGCCCCAGTTTATTTCGTTGTAATTGTGGTCCTTTGTACTGTTTGAATTAATTACATCGTTCACATATTACCTTTAGGAAACGAAACAACTTTTAAAACCCCATGTAGTGGCAAGACATCGAATGTGGCACGAGGAATAGCGGGCCGGGTGGGGCCGGGCGAGCTGGGAGGTTGACCAGTCTCGACTGGTAGCAGTGTGGCTTGTTTCCTCACTGCCTTTTGGGTCACTCATGCTCCGCATTTGGGCTTCAGCGGGATGTAAGTCAGCACGCCGCAGGTCCCTTCAGGGTGACTCAAGAAGCATTAGATTAGCAAACGTTACAACAGAGAGCAGACCATCCGCCTGGTCCTGGGAGGCAGCCGCAGAGAGAGTGTGGCTCCCAAAATCTATTGGAAGTGATAAGAGAACCCATTGGCTGATTGAAAACCAATAGAAAGAATCGATAGCTTTTCTATGAAGTAATTCAAAAGCACTTCAAAAAATGAATGGAAATCAAAATCCTGTTTCTTATAACAATAAAAACTAAAGACTTTTATAAACACAAGTTCTTTTATGCTAAAACGATTTATTAGAGCGTACATAGCAATTCTTGCTAATTTCATGTATAAGTTTGAAGTAATCCCATCAGAAAACAGAATGGAATTGTTCTTTAGCTAGAAAAGCAGAGGTCCTAGAAGCTAAATGTGAGAATAGTCAAACATTTCTGGAATGCTAAGGGGCAAGCCCTGCTTATCCAAGTCTTTTTTTTTTTTTTTTCCTTAAGATTTTATTTATTTGAGAGAGAGAGAGAAAGGGGGAGGGGCAGTTGGGGAGAGGGAGAGAGAGAGTACGATGCCATTTCTCACCCGAGCAGCGACCGAGACCCTGGTGGTTAATGGGGCGCAGGTGGGGTCAGATGGCAGGAGGCAGGTGAGGGAGCACGAACCTATCAAAGTTAAAGATCCATTTACTCTTTGGCCCCAACTCCCCATCTAGAAAGATGCTCACACAGGCCAGTGTGGACACACAGACATGTGGTTCAGTATGGGTTTAAACGATCCAGTTGTCCATCTCTGGGAACTGGATAAATCAATTCCTCCTGTGAGGGAATACGGTACAGAGGTTTAAAGGGTGTTAAAAACATTTTTAATAGGGACCTGTGCCGATATGGAGCAATCTCTGAGGTCAGGAGAAAAGTTCGGGCGAAAGCCATCTGTATGGAACTCTTGCAGTGTCGAGACTGTTGTTCATGCTCCGAAAATATCTGGGGTCTCAGAAGAATCTCTTTAAGGCAGATGTCTCAGTCCGAGGTGGCAGAGAGACCTGTTTTTTAAAATCAAGTATCATTTGTGCTTTTTGATTTTTCTTTTACCATCTGGATGACCTACTTTTTAAATAATAAAAAAACAGTTGGCTAGTGGTAGTTACATTCCCTTTAGGGGTTATGAAAGGAATGTGTATTTTTAAGAGCATATTTTGACTTTCAAATCAGCAAAACCAAAGAAAGAAATCGAAAATATAAAAATGACCTTACTCAGTGCTGAAGGGGAGTTCGTGGATGCGAAACCGAGGAAGTGTCTCTGTCCTGCTGCCGACGTGGTGTCGGGTGGTCTGATGGCTTTGGAGAGCAACTCGGCAGCATGTAACAAGTACCCTAAAAAAGCTCATTATCTCTTGACCCAGTAATTTAATTATAGAAAACTAACTCTAAAGAAGATGTGTATATATATATATATTTTATTTATTTATTTATTTATTTATTTGACAGAGAAAGACACAGCGAGAGAGGGAACACAAGCAGGGGGAGTGGGAGAGGGAGAAGCAGGCTTCCCGCGGAGCAGGGAGCCCGATGCGGGACTCGATCCCAGGACCCTGGGATCATGACCTGAGCTGAAGGCAGACGCTTAACAACTGAGCCACCCAGGCGTCCCTAAAGAAGATATTTTTTAAAAAGACACAAAAATGCCCATTGTAGCTAGAGCAGGCACATGGCCAGACAACAGGGGGGCCCCGTTCCCGTTCACGATGCCTCAGACGTTAATTGGATTCTATAAAACCACCCTCAGCCTAAGTGCCCAAGAGCGAGCGAGGGTTGGTTCTGCTAAGGAAGGCACATGGACGGGAATATGACGCGGCCCCGGAGAAGGCGTTTCCAGAGGGCAAGCGCGGGAAGTGCCCGCGGAAGACGGCGGGAGGGTTACACCCAGTGCGGTCAGGGCCCCGCTGTGCTTCTTGCCGTGCAGACTGTGGAATACAACATCTTCGAGGGCATGGAGTGCCACGGCTCCCCGCTGGTGGTCATCAGCCAGGGCAAGATCGTCTTCGAGGACGGCAACATTAACGTCAACAAGGGCGTGGGCCACTTCATCCCCCGGAAGCCTTTCCCCGAGTACCTCTACCAGCGCGTCAGGATCAGGAGCAAGGTGAGCGGGGCCGGGGTCCAGGGTGTGCGGCGTGGACGAGTCACGGCTGCAGGGGCCGTGGCACTGCCCTGCCTGCATCTTGGGGCCGGAGTTGAGGCCCCGGGATTTTGTGGGCTGTAAAGGGGCGTGCACGTGTGGAATGGGAGGGGTGGCAGGAGTAACACTGACCAGAGCTGCTTTGGAGTATGCATCCCACATCATCTCAGGGGTCCCCCAGCTGGAACTGAGGGACACCCCAGAGGTGCGGGAAGCAGGTATTATGAAGAGGACAAGAGAAGGGTGGCCAGACCTGTAGTCACGGATGTAGGGCTCCCCCGGGGCAACGCTCAACCCGTGGGGATGGAGACCATGGTCCATGCCTTGCCCCCACAAGAGGGTCCGTGCAGATGTTCGCTTCCCAGTTTCCCTGAGCCGGCTGCCCTCAGAGCTGGCCCCATCACCCCACCGTGCACCAGGTTTTCTCCCTTCTTCTCCCCCTTCTTCTCCCCCTTCTTTCTGGAATCACCTCCCAAATAAACTAGCTCCCCCAAATCCTTGTCTTGGGCCCACCTTCGGTAAGACCATAGATGATTCAGTGGTCCTTGAGGGGGATGGTGGGTGTGTCAGGGAAAGGGTTTTCCTCTTGAAAATGGGTTTGGGGTCCTCCTGTATGGAGCTGTGTGTGTGTGTGTGTGTGTGTGTGTGTGCGCGCGCATGTACATGCATGCATGTGCACGCCTGTGTCGGGTTGTACATATGGGTGCGCGCGCGCGCACGCCTGTGTCGGGTTGTACATATGGGTGCGCGCGCGCGAACGCCTG